>NC_051846.1:209421000-209623743 GCF_002237135.1 Teleopsis dalmanni
AGCTAGAAATTTCGCCAAGTCAAGTTAGTTCACTTTCAATTGAACAGAGGAGTCATGTCTTTCTTGGCCACTGTTGTTCTTACCACTGCACAGCATATTTGAGATCAAGTGGACTTTGAACCGTCATTACAATTTAACCTATCCTGTAAGCTACCTTCGACATAAGTTTTATTAACCTAATTGCAACAGTGTTCAGTTTGAGCACAAATTCACTAGAGTCTCGTAGTTTCAATCTAAACAAAAGATGTATGGAATTCTAAATAATGGAATAAGTCGAATATATATACACCTTTGAGGCACTTTGTATAAACAATTATGTCAAAGTCAAATAAGTGAAAAATTTTCAATAATTTTTTGCGGTATGGAACTTCACTTCTTTTTATATGTACCTAAAATTTAATGCATTCTGCAAGAGGCTCAAATATAATATATGCAGTATGAAGAAGGATAATTAAGTTATGCACACCCACTACACCGCAATCTGACGCATATTTTCATTGAGAGGAAAACTTGAAGACTTCGCCAAATACCAAACACAAAAACCGAAAGCAAAATTGTCAAAGTCCTTGCTCACTCCGAAATTTGGTGCGCTTGTGTGATTGTACAGGAATTGGGTTTATGGTGCTGTCAAAAGAAGTGTGTCGCTGTTTCTTTGTGAAATATTTGAGGACTGGTAATAGCGGCGGCGGCAGCAGCGGCCTCAAAAATAGAAGTGGAAGAGTGCTGGAGTAATGTGGCCCACTGCATTAAACGCTGACTAAGGAGAAAAATTTTTTTGAATTTTGTTTTATTTCTTCTCTGAATTGTTTTGTGAAACATATAAATTTATTTCGAGATAAGCAAAGTTTTTCGTATTCATTTTTCTGTTGTCACATTCATATTTCACGGAGTAACATTTGTCAGAAAATTTTTCCATATATTTTTTCTTGTTTTCTTACCATTTTAATATAGAAATGTGTTTGCATACATATTAATAAATATATATTCATATTTATATACATACACCCAATATACATATAGAAATTTTTTTTGGAAAATTTACAATGAACCGATTTTTATCACGTTGTCAACAGACTCATCTGGTAAACGAAAAAACAAAAAATTGTTTCTCAAAATAAAAAACTTGTGAAGAAATGGAAAATAATTTAAGTTTGGATGACATTAGATGAAAACGAAATTCAAACTGCGGTTAATTTAGCTAATAAGAACTTCTCTGAGTTAACTTTAAATTTAAACTCTGCTAAGTCAAAGAAAAACTCTGAATATTCTATTCAACTTCGAACATATTTGAGAGAATTTCCATTAAAGTTAACTAATCTTTCCACATACAGATACTACTGATTTAGTTATACAATTCTGTGAATTAGATGATCCACATATAGGTAAGCTTAGATTAATGTAATGTAAGATCTCTATAAAGTTTTTTTATAGAGCTCAAATGCATTCGTGAAAAATCCTTCAACTTTTTAAACTGTAGATTCTTTAAATAACTTATTAATGTTTGTAACAATGCGAAACTTATGTATCTCCTCGATATCCAGCTGTCAGGTATTCTGCGATTATCTCTATTCATACAAAATAGGATTTCACGAACTGGGTTTATCAGCTTACCTTAGGTTTAAGAGGTAAACCATCTCAAACACTCTAAGACAGTTATTACTCATTATGCTACATAAAGTATTAATTTTAATATAGTTCCTGACATTATTCTTCGAATTCATCTGTTTTCGTATTGTCTGTTAGTACAGTGGAGAAACTGACTCTTAGATACATGAACCGCTTGCAAAGCTTTACTAACCATTAATTTCAATATAGCTAAATGGGGTGCACTGCGTTGGAAGCTTCTGTCTGCTTTTGATAAAAGAAGGTTCTCAAAGATGGACATTCTTAATTGCATTGAGACGTTAGTGTTGATTGCTACCACAAAAATTACCCGTAGTTGCAGAGCTGAACTCCAATTTGGTATCAGAATCCTATTTAATTATGATTCTGATGGACAAATTTTCTATTACTTAGTAGTTTCAATTTCTATCCTAGATTTTTAATAGTGTAATAAAATGAGCATGTATAAGCGTTCATATTTGATAAAATCTATCCTCCAAAAAAAAATTTTACTGTATTTATTTTTTTTCACAATTGTAATTTTTCATAAATAAAAACATTATTTACACTTCAACTGCCAGAAAAAAGTCCGATGCTTCAAGAGTTTTGACAAAATAATTTGTAAAAATTATTTACCCAAATAAGTCATATTCATGTGAGCAATTGTCTACAACAAAATCTTAATCTGTTACAGAAATGTCAGTTTCCTAAGGACTTTAAAAAATGATATATTGTTTTTATATGATGGAAGACGGAAAGACTTACTTTGTCCTCGATTTGGAATAATTCAACTGCCACTTTCACTATTTCCACTGCTAAAACGTCAACAACACATCAAAGTAATTAAAAAGACATTAAAATAAGCATGTGTGGCAGGACTATCACAGACATAACGAGTGCTTGGATGAAGAGACATATACGAGTATGTGTGCTCCGATAAGCATTATCAATATGTTGATATGAAATTAAATTAAAAACGAAATTTCTCAAAAAAAAAGCAAATAATTTATATCTGGAAAAAGTGAGTAAAGGACAACAAATTTTGTATTTAAAAAGTCATTTGCTTAATGGCGTGTTCATTGCCTAAAGACCAGAAACATGTAAACTACACAGAGAAGTGAACATAAAATGAAAACAGAATGAAAATCATTTATTTTGAAAATTCATAATGAAAAGCCGTAAATATTTGAAACATTTTGCACGTGCATAAATAAAGATAATGTCTCTTTTAATTTTTTTTCACTTGCTTTTTATTTTATTTTATTGTATTTCCTTTATCTGTTTTTTTTCTCCACTTGTTTTGGTGATGTTACATGTCTGTTAATAGATGACTATGTGGTTGCGAAGACTCATATTAGATTTTTTGAAATATATTTCTTTAAGTTACCTCTAAGCACATACACATGTGCGTCATTTATCAAGATTGTATAATGCGCCTCATAATATGCAATATTTTTTACCGTTTTGAATTTCTTTCTTTTATGCTTTTACGCATCGCTTGCGTCCGTGTATTTCTTTTTCGCATTTTTTAGTATTTTTAACAAGAAAAATACTAACAAGTAATAAAATTTTAACTTAACAATAACAAATATTTCACCGGAAAGCAATTTACATTGAACGTTACTCAAAGCTCCACAGATTAGTAGTAAATTGTTGCTTTCACATAAAAGCAAAACATCCCGTTATTGCTTAAGTTTTGAATTATGTTTTTCACTTGTAGAGGAAGAAGATTCCTCGAGTCAGATTCAGCAAAGTTGCTTTTCTCTAAGTTTTTTTAACTGATTTTTTTATTATATTTTACTTTTTTTCTCTAAGTTTTTTTACTGATTTAACAATTATTTAATTAGATAAAATTAAATACAATTTAAAATAAAAAAAAATGTTTTCAATGATTTTACCTATATAGTATATCCCTATATAGGGATTATTTTATGTAAATACTTGTTTTTCTATAAATACAATATGCTTAAATAGTTTTCTCTTAGCTTAGAACATAACATATACTAACAACTTCGACAAGTATTTTATCAGTAAAGACTATATACTTGTTTATTCATGCAGATAGTATAATGCATTATTACTCAGCCTATGTTATTCATTACAAATATAAAAAGGAGCTTCACAAAGTCATAAAAAGTGGTCTTTTGCTTACGGTCAAAATGTCATGCATTCACAATTTTCACAATAAAATTGTTTGGTTAAAATATTTTCATGCGATTTCTGCTTTCAATTTGGAGTTGCAAACTCTTTCAGTTCGCAGACAATCTCTTTTTTCGAATCCATTTTTTGCATTGCCGTCGGCCATTCTATTTGTGCAGCAGTTAACTTCTATTTCATGACAATCAAAACACGTAAAAGAAAAAGGATGCTTTTATGTTCGGTTTTCTTCATTTTATAGTTCCTTCAGTTGTTGCAATTTGTTTGTGTTTCGCATGAACGCTTTCAATTATTCCTCTTTATGCTCCTTTAAACGCTGTTCAACAGATTTTCTATCCATTTAAGGTTTTCCTATTTTCCCAGTTGTTTGTCTGTGCTACTGTTCCTATATAAAAGCATGTATTGTACACCTACTTTTCTATATCCTGTTTTCTGCAAGCTTGTCTGTTTTAAACGAAATGCATACTTTGTAATATTTAAAAATGCATTTAGTAAACATTTTATACACTGAAATCTTAATTCATAATATTCAAATCTTCGAGTGATATGAACCCAAGTTATGTATTTGTGTAATATATTCCATTACTTAATATTTAGTTTATTTATTTACTGAATTCCTTTAGATTATTGTCAAAATAAACATAATAAAAAAATGATTATAAAAACTTTGTCACAAAATCTCCTGACTATAAAACCACGTACAAACACACTCTAATCTTAAAAAATAATAACAATATTTTTATATTTAAGCTTAATTAATTTACTTTAATACATCTTCTTTATTTATAGATTAATACATAAAAACTTAAATTAAATATTTAAATTTCTGTTGGTATACCGAGAATTTTTACTCGGTACACCACTGCGTATACGTAACCAAATTTAACTTAAACCTTTCATTAAAGTTATATTTTGTCATTTATAGAATTATTTAACCATAATTTACTGAAAATAAAAATTCTTTTGTTTTATAACAAATGAAAATATTACTTTTCAAGACTTCTTAGTTCTTCATAATAAAATTAATTCGTCACTTGCAATACATAAAGTAAACAACGTACTTCTCAAATTTATCACACAATCTACATGAGATTATCCCTTCAAAGCAGGATTAACTATTATTTCATACGTCAATAAATACTTACGTATGCTATTTTGTATGTATAAAATACTTTTATGCAAATATATGCATAAACGTGGTTTTGTGTTTGTGGGCGTCATTGGAGAGAATAATTTATTAATACCAATTTCTTGTTCTGAGGAAACTTAGAAATCAAAATTAGATTTTTGTCGGTCAGAATTGCTAATGAAAGAAAGTAGCATAAAATTTTATTTTAAAAAAAATTAAAGATACAAGTAGGTTTATTGATTTCGGCTATATATTGATATAATGAAATTATGCACCGAAAAGACAATAATATCTAGTTTGCCATAGTACTGCAGTTTACATAAATGATCTGTGCATAAATGATAATAACGAGTTGAAGATGGTACCTATGTGAATAAGAAATGGATAGAATAACCGTCAGCACACGCACAGAAAAAGGTTGTGAAAAGATTATGAATAAAATAACTGTATATACCTATAAAAGAATAAAATTATAACTATTCAGATAATTTATATATCATTTCTTATAACTGATATTCCTTATAGAGAGTAGGATTGTAGAAGATGAAAATACCTGCATATCTCCTCCACATACAAATGAAAGTAGCAAATGGTAACAATTTAGATAATTATTATTTGATTTCTTATATATGATTCAATCAAATTTTCCTTAATATTTCATGGATAAGTGTAGTTATGCTACAAGGATTAAAAACAAAAATATCAACATTAACATTGTTAGTGTAGAATCCTATAAGCCAACGTCCAATTTATGTATATAGGGTAATTTATAAATAATGTATGAAGACTTGCGGTATGGTAAACTCTACCTATATGTTTATAGTCATTAATAAAATTAAATGATTTAAAACATTTTTCAAAAGAAATTAATTATTTAGAAGCTATAGATGCATTTCTATGGTCAACTAAAAGCTAATAGAAAATCGAAAGAGCAATCTAAATAAATTTAACGTTAGTATACTATATTACATTGTGAATGTCCTTAGTTTAGTCATTTTAAATGCTTTCATTTTAATAAATTATTCTCAATTATAATCCTGAAATTAGCTTTAAAGTAATTGGGTTTTAATATGAAATTACTTTACTACTTAAGAGAAAGTTATTTTCAAATTATTCGCCAAAAATGAAAATATTTATGTTCAGCCTGGAATACTATTAATTTGTAGATCACACTACACTCCGGTACATAAAATTTAATACATTACAACAACATACTAATTATAATACTAATTATAATACTAATTATAATAATACTATATATAATACTAATTATAATAGCGTTAATATCCTCCTGCGTTAAATATCTAATTTAAGTATGATTAACGTGTAATAGGCCCAACAGACTCATCATAAATTCTAATGAAAATAAATTTCAAGGCAGCGTTTTTTAGCTGGCGGCGGTAAATTTCCAAGTAATTACAAAATTTAAATCGTTTCCTTTGCAAATTACTAAAGCAAAAAATTAAACTTTCGAAAGCATAATGGGGCCCCAACAAAATTTATGTCTCCTTTGATTTTCTTTAATATAGATGGATAAAAATATCTCGCAAATTTTTTAATCTTTTTATCAAATCGTAGCATAATTACGATTTTGTCCCATAAAGGTATCAAATTTGGCACAAAAGCATCTGCATTAATTACAAAGGAATAAAACAAAATAAATTTGCGCTCATATTTATATAAATTAATTGAAAAGTATATATAAATTATATCAAAACATTACAAATCGCCACAGCACAAATTCATTACCCGCCTGTGAAAATGCGAGCAATTACTTTGCAGGTCTGCAGGACATACTTTGGGAATGTCCATTAATGTTGGTACCCCCATCGCTCTGGACCGCTCTGCACAAACAATTCAATGGCAAATACGTTCGTTTTGTGCATATTTAACTAATTTCCGTAATTAAGCGTTGATTTACTGCATTGTGACCACACAATGTAGCGTTAAGGTGTATCTTTAATGCTGGTGCTTCTTAAACACACTCGCACTTTGCTGTGTACATGGCAGGGTCCTGCAATCCACATATAAATATGGCAGCACGTGTGTGTGGCCAACAAAAACACACAAATTTACTTAATGTGCAAATAATTGCGCGCTACTCTGTATGTGTGATGCTCTCTGTATGTGTTGGTTACCACCATTTGTCATACACTTACACAAATACTGGCTGGTAAGTATATTAACCATTATGGAAACAAATAGAGTCGCTTTATATATCGCAAATGACAATTTTGTTGCACACTTGAATGCCGTTTGCATTTAAATGCACTTAAATTTCGTGTGGGTCAATAATTTATGCTATAACCTGCCTGTAATTATTTTACCGCCAGATAGGCAGATAGGTTTACACAAAAAAATTGATAATAATGAATCTGCAGTAGCACTTAGACTCGATATATTAGTATTAAATATTGATTTATCAGGATTAGTATGCCAACATTTTAGTAACTTGTGTGTTTATTAAGATTTTATTGGCAGAATAAATTACTTTACCTCAAGAAAACAAGAGACATGAGATACAAATAAATAGCATTAAAATTAAGCATACGTAGACCACTTTTCAGAGGAGTGTACACGGTACAGTTTCATTCGATTAATATGAACATATTGCTAAAGATAACAATACACTGCAAAATATCTTAATATTTAGTGTTATTGACTATATGTAAGTTCACTTCAGGTGTCAATTATTAAATCCATAAATATTTTAAAAATCTAAAGTTAATCAAAATTATAGGTGTTCTAACTGCACTTCTAGTGCTGTATGACTCTAGTGCTCTTCACTATAAGTTGACTTCAGGTGTCAATTATTAAATCCCAAAATATTTTGAAAATCTTTTAGCCTCTTTTAGTTAATCAAAATTATAAATGTTCTAACTGCAGTTCTAGTGCTCTATGACTCTAGTGCTCTTAACTATAAATTTACTTCAGGTGTCAATTATTAAATCCCTAAATATTTTGAAAATCTGAAGTTAATCAAGAACATAAATGTTCTAACTGCAGTTCTACACCCCCTGAAGTTGTCTATCTGTTTTCTTGAACCAATGCACAAACATCCAATCAATCTTTCAACCCACACCATTGAAATGGTTTTCTCCGCCTTGCTACTGGTTGACTTCAATTTAAATCCCACCCTTCCGTAATTCATTCTTACCTCTGTCCCACTTCCATCTATATGAATTCTGAATATGAGGAGGAAACCGTGCCCCATGTTATGTGTCAGTGTTCTACTTTAGTTAGAAGAAGGTTAAAAATCTTCGGATCCCCTTTTCGCACCAATCTAACTGGGATGTCATCCTGTAACGTTGGTTTTCCTTTAGCTAATGGGATAGTAATTAGCTTTTTCGTCGTTGACTGTATACTGATTTAAATCTATGTACGTACCAATGCTATTTCTGTGGTACCACAATGGGCCATATTTGAGCTTTTTGGAAAAAAAAATGTCACTCCAAGCTATCTACCTAATGAGAATTCTCCTGAAACTATAAACTATAACGCTGCTGATAGCTATCATGATAGCTATCGTATATTTCAGTTCTTTGACCTGAAAAGATACAATACTAGTATATATTTTGTAATATCTTAATATAAATTTACGATTTAATACGCTAATTTATACGGTTTATATTAACCAAATATAACCCACTACTTTTACTTATACAGAAAATTAATTGAAAGTAATATAATTCTTTAACAGCTTTCTTCGCAACAATGAGCAATAAAAGAAAAACAAGTTAATTATCATTGTATTATAGATTATCTAAATTTAACGCCTATTGTATTAGTACGTCAAACCAAAGTATTATGACTGCTCTTCCTACATATATTCGCATATATAACTGACACAAATCACATGTCAGCAAAATATCTTTCACTTTATAACTGAAGAGTTTCAGTTTCTACCTATTATTGTTGCAACATCTAAACATAATTGAAATTTTGATGGTGATATTCCTGAGAGCTACACAAACTTACAGTAAACGATCAAATAGCATAGACTTGTTTTCCCAACCACATAGTTGTTGCTACTATTTCATTTTATATATAAATAAGCTTCCAACCAAGCATGCTTCTAGGCTTTTACTCAATTGAATCCCTAATTACACTACTTTGTTATGGTTTAAATAGCTTATGAACATTATCGATAGAATTAATGCTGCCAAGCTTATTAGTCTATAATTAAACCTACCTGTTATTTTAAACGTCAGATATATAAACTATACATAAATATGACTATATTTTACTACATGCAACATTAAATCTTATTGACCCAACAAGAATTTTGTGCACTCTAATTAATTATTACTGTCTAATGCATTCATGGTTTTGCTTAAATTTATTGCAAATTTTGTGAACTAATTAAAACCAAAAAAAATGGTATAAATCCTTCTGACAATTAAATGATACTCCTTTAACCCATCTATTCCATCATGCAAAGACGAAAATGGAGATATTTTACATAAAATTCCAGCAGTACCAAACAGTTGGCGAAGTTATTTTTTGCAAATGCTAAACCCAGTTGCTAGTCAATGTACAGAAGATCAAAAAAATATTTCAATATGCACCAAGAGGAAAAAGGAAAAGAGGATGTCCGAGTTTACGCTGGATAGACAATGTGGATCAATCAGCGCAACAGTTTGGAAGAAGAAACTGAAGAATGATAGCAAACGACAGAGATATGTGGAGGAATTTTCAAAGAGAGGCCAAGATTCAACTAGGATCGTTGCGCCACTAATAATGATAATGACGTTATATGAAAACACTTTTTTTTGTATTTTTCTAAGATATATACATATATATTTTATATTAAATATTTAAATAACCGATCAATGGATATTCATAAACATGAACAAACAACCTATGTTACAATCTTCACGAGACTTATACTATATATTTTCACCAAAGCACCCGTTAATATCCCATATTATGTACTATATTATATACCTTTATAATACAAGTTATAAAAATATATCAAAAAAAGCAATGTTTTGTCGAAGCAGGGGACGTACATTGCACTTATAAAACCATTATAGACGACTTATAAATATATTGAGACGAAAATATAAATATTACAATACTTGTAAGTTATTATGGAAAATATGTATTCATTTAGTTTCAAAATGATTATTGTACTCAAATTAATACTAAATTATGTAGAATAATTTATAAAAATGTTGACATTATATGTCATTTGTTGTGTATATCTGTCTGTGGACGTACCATATATTCGTAATTCATTCAACTATGATTTTATAAATTTATGACATTATATTCTATTAGATATTTTTAAGTATTTAAATATTTCCTATGTTGTACTCAAAACCTATAGAACCTTTTATTTCTGCGTAAATAATCTACCAATTTAACCGTAAATTCCGACTGCCGACGCTCATACTCTGAATCTCTTTGTACATCTTTGTAGTATCTGCGATGCTTATTGATATATGTAAACATGCAAATAATGATATGCTAGAATCTTGTTATTATGTAAATATTGTATTTTCCCATCATAGATACTTTGATGGCTCATCATAAATAGCACAGCAGAAAAACACAAAACACAGCTTGTTCGATGCCTTCAATTGAATTGGAGTATTTATACAGTTGTTTGCTAGGATATATTTGCCTGTAGTGAGATATATATGTAGTGCTACTGTTTAAGGGCATATCTAAGTAGATAAATATATGAAAGTAGTAAATGTCTTATGTATCTGCTTAAAGTACAGCTCAGTTTGAATATTTTAAGCAATTATTTATATTTACATACAATACTCAAGCATTTTGTGCACATGTATAATGTGCCTCACATTAAATGTAACCATTTCAATATTTGGATATTTCAAACTAAATAAAGATTTGTCTTGTTTTGTTTCCATGTAGGCTAATTCAGTTACTTAACAGTTTTATATGGTGCTCGGTGGCGTATGAGTGACACAAAAGTCTTGGACTTTGCTAGAAGTAAAATATTTTAAAAAGCCTTTAACTTAGATAATAAAAGCTTGTTAAAATATTGTTTGTATATTATTACTATTTTTATATTATATTCAATTATTATATTTCATTATTAGTGCACTATTGAATACAAATAAAATTTATTAATTAAAACTTGCGTTGAGTGAAAATACATTTTTGCAACTCCTGCAGAAACATTTTGGCTTAACATTTTCCTGTAAAAACATTCAATTTTGTATATCTGACATAAAAGGCTCTTCTTTTAATTCACATTTTAGTCAAAATATCAAGCATGAAGCATTCAGTTGAACTTTTTGTCAAATAAACTTTTTCAATCAAATACATATATTTTTGCAGACTTATTAGATATTTTTCATGAGTTTGATATTTATGAAAATGGTTGAGTTTAAAGTTTATAAAAATATTTGTGCTTACTGCATGAGCACATGCTGAAATTTTGTATTTTATCAAAAATTGTTATATCCTTTATGAATTTGTTATATAACTCAAATTTACATATGAATACCATTCATTCAGTAGAACTTGCATACGTTGTCTACTTAAAAAAAGTTAACTTTTAAGTTGTTAATTAATTTTATAGCTCCTGAAACAGCACCTAACTGGAAGCCAGGAAGCTTGTTTACTTATATACATATACGAATATGGTGTATAAATATTTCAGCTTTGGTATAATCCTTTTGAGTTAATAATAAAATAGTTCCAGTTTTAAAAAGATCAAATTTTGTTTTCAATTGCAGAAACTACACCAGCAAATGATACTAAAAGCACAATAAATTTCGGAAGAGCAATTCTGAATACAATCCTACAGCTTTTATTGTATAATTTTGTACCATTCTGAATACTAGCTGAATACTAGTCTCCATGCAAGTTGTTGGTTGGTTGCTCATTTTGGGCCACATAGCAAACGACTGCCTAGCTTAGAGGCTTTTCTGTGTCAAAATAGAAAATTTTACGTTTCTGAAAATTTTGCACTTTTACGCTTTAGAAAAATATTTGGAAAATGAGAAGTATTTGGCAATTTTCGGCGAAATTTTTTCTAGCAAATTCAACATTATTTTCGTGAATTATACAATCCAGTCTTTCTAGTGTTTTAAGTGTACACCGAAAGGGCTTGGTATGTTTAATTTGTTTTACTGGAGCAACTTAACACAATTGCGCCCTTAAAAGCCTATTTAGATAGCCAATGAAAAAACTTCAACCTATATAACAGAGGAAAAAATATTTTTTTTAACTAAATACTTTAATTTATTTCTTAAATGTATAAAACGGAGTTCATTATAACAAAATTAATTAGTTTAAAATAAATAAACAATCGACAACGAAACTGCAGGCGCACACTGTACATAAAATGACACCAATCATAGAGCTTTTAATTGAAAGGGATTTAAGGAAATAGTAGTAATTCAGTTATTGCACAGAAATAATGGATTAAGTAGGTATGTTATACCTGTGATCCCTTGTGGATCCACTTAGACGTATTAACCCATTGTGTTACCGTATATATAGGAAAAAAAATGCAGGTTTTAAAACCACATAGAACCTTTGACGAAACTTAAAATGCTATTTAGTGTCGGGTCCTGTAATTAGTCAAGATCCTTAAGAAAGGGGGTTCCTAAAGTATTGAGTTACCACGTGTATGAGCTGGGCAAAAACATATTAGATGAGAGGAACTCTCATCGTCTTCCCCACAGCTGCGACAGATTTTATTAAAAGGGAAACCTAATCTTCTAGCATAGTTCCTTAGCTTACAATGACCTGTAAGTAAGCCCACCAAAAGATTGATATCTCTGCGGGGTATCTCAATGAGAATTTTAGATTTCCTTTTATCGGAACATGACCAGATTGCACACAGATGCTTGCATATCGTTGAGTTTTCCCATCTTTTATTAAAAATTTTAGTGCAGAAAGAACTTAGTAACAATTTGCATGATGTTAGCGATATGTTGAGATTATTTAGGTGTTCCGAGTCCTGAAGCACCCTTTCTGGCCAGCTTCTCTGCTCTGCAGTTGCAGAAAATATCCCTTATATCCCGTAAACCTAGATTAGAGATACAAAGAGCTGCGTCGACATTTCGTTTAGAGATGTGTAGCAGTCTGGTTCTTGAGCTTACTTTATTACATACAAATGATACGATGAAACCAACTTTTTTACTTTACATAATGATATAAAAAATATTGTGCTATATATTTGTATGTATCACTAATTCATATTGTATGAGATTTATTATCAAAATGTTGCTTCAGTCCAAAAAACTTTTTTCACAAGATAATAAAGATTGTTTTCACCGTACAATTTTAAATTATTATTACCAATATGTATAAATTAAAATTTATTTACACCTTAACTATACTCCTGCTTCGTTAACGACCTTCTACTTTTCCCATAAATAAAAGCTAATAAATTTTATAAAAACTTTTACTTTATAACTTTTACTTTTACAATTTGGTTTATATATAACAATGAACTCAAATTAAAAACTTTCAACATTAACATTTGTTTTACACTAATAATTACAGTACTTCCTGTACAAAAGAAAAAACATTTAATAGGCTGCAAAGAAAATGCCATAGAAATGAAGTTTAGCATATAATCGCATAGCTATTAATGCCAAAGAAGACCCTATAAAAAATATGGACAAATGGCAAATTATTGACTGCTTTTGACAACACAAAAATCATTCTTAGTCCAAAATATGACGGTACTTTAAATATAAAATTATCTTAACTAGTTACGTTAACTAAAATAAATAGAGCATTTTCTAAAAAAAATATATTATATAAATATATTATTTATATGTTTAAGAGATACAAGAATATAAATCTTGTCAAATATATACGATTTGGAGCTAGAGATAGGATATATTCATAAATTTTGCAAGAAACGTAGCAAAACTGTAGACTTTCTTAAATATATATTGATATGCCTTTCAGATTTTTTCCCGATACGATAGTATACTCATTCAGTTCCAAGTATACGCTATACTTCTATTAAACTACTTTCGAAATTAATTGAAACTGTAGATATTCCAATAAATAATTCCTCTTTCTGTATATATTCTAAAGTTAAATTACAATTATTTATTATTAAAGATATGTATCATTCCAAAAACTTATTATTTTTCATTTTAAATAAAGTCTACTATACAAAGGATATCTCAGTGGTAAACATTAAATAATTTCGGGACTTTTAAAATTTAAATTCAATTCTAGTGTTTGCACACTGTTCACTTTTTGCACGATAATGTAAAAAGTGCAGTTACCTTAGAACCAGCAAAAAACTAAATTTAGGTTAATCACAAATAATTTAGAATGTGGCTAAATTAAAAACACTTGCTTGCGCCCACAATAAATGCAAACAAATAAATTGTGAAAAAATTCAAAACACAGCCGAGGACCAAACAAACCGTAACTTCTACTTCCTATGGTTGAATGAAACAGTTTATCATTGCCTGCTTTTGGGCTTATGTTACCCTCAACTTCCTACTCACAATGCCATTGGACGAATAGGAGTAGACTAGTGTGAATGTATTGCAAAAGTGATTTTAGCATAACAAAATACTACTACTGCACTTTGGGTACTTGCATAACAACAATGTAAATTGCTTTCATAAGCAAAAAAGTTTATTGAATTCTCTTTGGTAATAATTCTAAGGAACTAAAACATATGATCACGTTTTTCTATGGAGTTCCCTATGGATATGGAGTAGCATAAATAACAAATGCGGTATTAATACAAAGAAACTAGTACCAAGCAATACATTGGTGCACTTTTTGAATGTTTGAAAGTTTGCAACGGATAATGAATCGAAATTATTATTATCCTGCAGTAATACTAATGGGATTGTATAAATTAATGTTTAAACTTAAACATTATATGCATTAGATGTGTGCATCATAGTTTCTATTTTAAATGAATAATAATATATGGTTTCTTATTTTTTAGTGATACTTTATATAAAAAGATATCTCAATTTTTCGTTTTCTGCTTTACTTAATTAACTTACTGGACAAAACACAAAACAGCGTTGTCAAGCATTTCTTTCGATACCCCAGAAGAAACTGTTGAACTGGAAAATCAAATCCAAGATCTCACTTCAGTGCTTTTAATTATGTTTGTCCTCCTACTCGACCTAATAGGAAATGCAATCCACCTTGGTGGAATAAAGGAGTGTAGAAAATTTTTCAATAGGGCAAGACCTGACATTAAATAGCATTTTAGGCTTCGCTAAAAATTCTTAATGGTTTTAAACCCCGAGTTTTTTCTACATATGCGGTAATACAATGGGCCAATAGGTCTAAGTGAATCCATCATAGATTGCCGGTATAACCTAACCTAATCTAACCTAATGACCTTGCATTGGTTGTCTTAATTAGAAACAAAATGCTCACCAAGGTTCGATTAAATACAGTAATTTTTGCAAGCATTTTTAATATGTTTTGTTTGCTATTATCAATTTTGTGAATCATTTTAATTTATTGCATTAAATGTTTTTTGCAATATCATTTAAAGCTTGTCATCTTTGTATAATTGTGCGGGGCGAACATAAGTATATTGACATCAAAAGTTGCTGACGTCATATTGAAATTGAATTTTTTAAAATTTTCTTGTCATTCGCAAACTCTGTAAAGTTTTTGCAAAATGCAAGTAAAAATCAGCATTGAAAAAACATTATCTTGCAAGTGAATTTAATTTAACTTTATTATTTTTAGTCAATAATTTTTGATTATGTTTACATATGAATTCTGTTAAATTCTGCTTGAATCAATTGAATCTCTCAAATATTGATATATGAGAACAAATTCATTACAAAAGTAGTTAGTACATAAGAAAAATGAAAATTAATGAAGAAAAATTTTTTGCTCACTGTTTGCTTTATTAATACGACTACATAATAATTCTGTTTAACTTACATATATATGTATATGAGAGCAGCGGGAATCATCAGTCCAAAGTATCTAATCGATAGCCTTATCTAACATGTACCATATTTGTTATAGTTTTTGTTTGACGTATTTGTAAAATTATCTAATTAAATCTTAATTATGTTAACTTGTAAACAATATCCGTAGAAATCAAGAAATAAATGAAGCACAACTAATGGCAATTACATGTATGACCACCAAAACTTAAAAATTTTTCTTGTAAGTATTACTGTATAAGTGACCTATGACTTAACAGCTTGAAATCAAACAATATTTACGGTTCAGAAGTATTGTTCATTTTAACAAGTCCTTCAGAATTTCAACTACGTGTACCTTGTAAAACAATATACATACATATATAGAAAAAATTTAGTAAAAATTAGAAAAAAATTTCTCTGAACAAGATAGAAATAATGCTACTGAAAGGACATCTAACAGGAAATTTCTATAAATACTAAGAACAACAAAAATACTGCTTCCAAAACGTATTGACAACAGTGCTTAGTTCTTTTTTCCCTTATTTCTTTCTTTTTTTCTTTACTCTTATTTGTTAGTGTTTTTAATCCAGCAGTGTTTTTGACTTGTCTTATAATCTGATGTGTCACTTTGGTAATATCTGAGTTTCGTTGCTATACTTGTTATAGTTGCTTTGTATTTTTTTTTTGCTTTTGCTTTTGTGTTTTTTTTTCTTTTATTTTTATTGCAGTTGTTGCCTCTACTCGTGTTGTCATTAACTATTTAGTTTACAAGATGTAAAGACATCAAACGTTGTTAGTGCTTTTGGTGCTGAATTGATTTAATGCTTCTACTACCGTTGTTGTAGTTCTTATTATTGTTGTTGGTGTTGTGCTTCTCTTTCTTTATATTCTTCATTCTGTTTATTGTTTTAATGCCATAGTTTTTGTTGTTATTGTCATTGTAGTTATTGTTGCTGTTGTTGCTGTTGTTGTAATGGCTTTTCCAGCTCAGAACTACTGTTTACAACTCCCACATTTTTCAGCTGTACTTGTTGTTTACATTCACTCAGTGTCTATTTCATTACTTACAGGCACAGTCACAGTCACAGGCACAGTCACGAGCACAAGCATATGAACAAGCAAAAGCAGAAGGAACACTGCTTGTTTATATTCTTTTGTTAGTTATACATAATGAATTTCAATTGACTTTTAAATTAGAGCACTTTAACTTAATGGTAGTCAATTTCTTTCTCTCAGTGTTTTTGTTTTTTTTTTTTGTTTTTTTTGTGCTTACACTCCTTTTCCTACTGGTGTATTTACTTCCTATTAAGCAAAATCTGTGCAAAGGAGTTATTCGTTTTATTTTTATTTCAAAATTGTCAGCACTTAAAGGTAAATAAAATACGAAAATATTAACTTTACATTTATTTGAATTTAAATAAAAATTATTTACTGTTTCTTATCAAAGGATTTGTATCAAATTAAAATATCGAAGCCAATTTATCAAAATTAGATTTAATTGGCATTTGCACAAAATGATACTCGAAATAAACGATTGTTATTTATTTACAATCGCTAAAGTTATTGGAGGAAAATAACAAATGTATTTTAGATATTTTATTTCTATTAATACCATAGCAACTGAAGTTACTAAATCCGCTTTTGTGCAATTAAAATTAAATTTTGAAAAAAAAAAAATTGTTTCCCTGGCTTTACCTTTGATACATTTTAGGTATATGTCCTTGAAAACATAACAGAGAGCTTTTTAAAATTTGTTAAGTGAAGTTCGCCAGATTAAAGTTATAAATTTGTGAGGTATATTTTCAAATCAAAACCGAACGGAAGAAATCGAACAAAAATTCAATGTGGAAGAGGTACAGGTATTTATACCAACAGTTATTGAATTAACCGCCCTGGGTAACAAATAAAAACAAACTTCAAAATAGTGGCAACACTAACTAGAAAAAAATAATAAATAATATAACTTAGTGTTTTCATACTAAATATTTAACTAAAGCCTATTTAGGTTCATTAACTTAACAGATATCGTCGCCAAACGCTGTTTTGATACGATACTCCTCTAGGATGAGCATCATATCATATGACTACAAATGAAGAGCACCAAGACTCCATCATTCAAATTCTGTTAGTCTATAGCTTACAGGTATTAAATGGAATATATTTAAAAATATTTTTCCAAACAAACAAAATTCATTCAAATTAACAGAATAGTATTAAAATTAAACAATTAAAAATATAAATATAAATTATTAATTCAATAATCATACAGCTGGTTTATGATTTCGTTCTAATATAAACACAGCAAATGAATTTGTAAACAAAACTTTCATAGCAAAGTAACAAGAAACTCAAAAACATAAAAGTCAAGTACGGCTTTCGGTCAGTTGGTTAAGGAGCGCTGACTCTGAGATTCAAATTTGGCAGGGCACGAGTTAGATTCCTGGTACTTGCATTCTCTAAAAATTATTTACGAAAGATTAAATGCAAAAATTATTCCCAAGATCACTGATGATGAGTATTTCACAATACTGGAAACAGGTGTATGTAAATTCAATTAATTAAAATAATATAAAAAAGAATTTTTGTTGTTGCAATTCACTACTGTTCGAAAAACATCTTTATTAAAATTAATATCAATATTCTTTGATATTTGAAATGGTTTTTTCTTAACAATAAATGCATATTCATTAATTTAAATAAATAACGACTATAAATATATTCAACTCATATAAGAAATAATTAATATTATAAAAAAGTATATATATGATAAGGGAAAAACTATTCCATTTAGAATAATTTTTATACAAAGCAAGTTCTTAACCTTTTTCTTTTTTCAAATGAATAAAGTAAATTAGGGAGCAACAAACCTAAAATGAATTCTACCTTTGTAGATGTACTGAAGTTTACCAAATTAAATCTTTTGTTGTCCCTTTTTCGTAAAAATTCAGAAACTGCTAAAAGAGTATAAAGAAGCTATTATGTACTGACTTTCAACAAGTTTTCCAATGTAAAAGTTAGAAATTACACAATATAGAGTAAAAGTACAACGAGCATGGAAAATGTTTCAAAATTATTACAATAAGCGAAACTCAAACAGAATTGTTACTAATAGAGTCAAAAGTATTGTATATACACAAAAAGGAAAAAGTTTAAGATAAAATTACTTATATACTTTGTTAGAAAGTACTAGGGAAAATCAAAAAGAGCTGTGGTATTACGAGTGAATTAAAGTGCTTGGAACTGACATTAAAGTTGAAAGTCTGTTGTTTTGTATAGGTGTAACCGCTAATCTTTTTCCATTAACAATTGATATACATGTTAACTGATCGGAAGACTAGATTTGTACACAGTACATCCAAGGTCCGATGAGACTGCCTTCATAAAAGTTTTGTATACATCTATAACTCAGTGATAATCCGTGAATGGTATATATTTTTGATCTGCTCATCGTCAAAATTTGATAGAGTTCGCTGTGACTTGATATTTCACATCTTACACGAAATCTATGTGGAACAAAGAGCGAATATTAATATCCGTTTTAAGCTGAAAATAAATTTTGTGAAAACATGTGAAATAATACATGAAGGTGTACCTAAAATGTATGTTTAATTGAATGTATACTGACTATAAAGCAAACCTCTATTTTATTTATGATTTTTCGAATGCAACTGAAAACATTTCAAAGATTTGTAGATTTAACTAGCACTTTAACGTACCCGATTTCTTCAATATATTTTCTACCTATATTGGCTATTTTATGTATTTTGGTTATATTAATTATATTTTATATATAGTTTATCAATATAGTTTATGATTTTTAGAAATTCTTTGGAGAATGAATTAATTTCAAAATTATGAAACTTTTAATTATTGATCTAAAATTATATTGCAGTTAGTTAAGACCATTGAATCTTCACCTTTTTCAAAATTTAATTTTCAGAATTTGGTAATAAAAATAAAAATTGGATTTATTATAAATTTTTCAATAAAACCGTTGTTAGCAAAAGTTCGTAATTAAAATCGTAAATAATTGTTAGGAAAAGCACCGGTAAATGCCTTCAGAACTTTGAAAATCTTACCAAACATAGACCTCAATACCCCCGCACAACCCTTATGCGATATTAAAACAAAATGTTCGTATGTGAAGTAGTTGAGCTCGTGGTCATATTAAATGCAGCTTAAGCGTAGCAATCCAAACTAAAACTTCTTCAAGTAATGCAATAAATTACAAGTAATTTGTTCAAGATGCATAAACTTCTATGAATACTCGCATACATAGGTGAGAGTATCCTAGCATGTGGATACATCCTCATTACAAGTACTTGCTGCAATGCGTACTTGCATCGTGCAGCCATTGAAGTTGGAACTTCTGCTGAAACACAAATCTGCAGCTTAACCCTTTCGCTCCTGTAGCTGCTCTTAAGTCGTGTTCGCATTATCACTTGTAGGTAAAATTCGTTGTACGGATGCGAAACTTTCTTAAGGCGGTTAACTTACGGCATTTCCGGTAACTACAATAAAATTATTACTAAAACATAGTTCTGGAAATTTGAATTTTGGTAAAATTTCATTATTGTTACTGGTGATGATGTTACTGTTACCATTGACTGGAAACGTTTATGATTGTATTGTGGCTTACTTGCATGATATTTTTAACAAGCACGCAAACCAGTGCACAATTAGTACTGAAAGTTGAGCTTAAGAAAGTTTAGCAAAAATTTATTAATGATTAAAATGCCAATTATGTTGTATTTCATTTTATAAATAAGTGAACAACGAAAACCATAGAGTGTATCTTGTATCTTTTTTCGTCATTAATTAGCACTTATCAACTTATTTTGCTATTTGGTTTTGGTTTTTCTAAAACATTTGAAAAAGTTTTGAAATAGATTTTAATTGCCAAATTCGTTAGTAAAGAACTTTAAGTATAATATATCCTAATTGGCTTTTTGGGAAATTTTAAACCATAATATCAAAACATTGGACTGCAAAGCAAAGTTTTAGAACTCATAACTTCATTATTAGGTTTTTCATTTTAATGCTAAATAAGCCCTTAAGATAATTTCTGCAGTTATCAGCTTAGTTCACCTACTCAACACTTGCTTTGAATTATTACAACTTTGAAAAGTTTGAATTGTAGTTTTATGAAAAATATTATTTTTAATACGACTACATTTGGAAAGTAACCGCGTTACTTTGTAGTAAGTTCCGGAACGAAGGTAATGTAAGATTCTTACTTCGTTACTAATCGAGGCGCCCAACGGCACGTAAAACATTCTTGTTAAAGTGCAAGAATACAATACAGTGAGGAATCTTAATTTTAAAAGAACTGGGAGGACTTAAATGGTCAAAGTCAAGCTAGAACGGTTTATCCACCCATCTAAGATGCTCTCCAACAGACTTCTTGCACTGCGCAGATAGGCTTTTCAATTTTAAACAAGATTTTCGGCAGGACACTTCAGGACACTTTATGCAGATCAAACCTATCGTAGAAGTTAAACACTATCTTCATATTTCTCACAACTGAAGCAATAGTTAATAAAAAGCAATTTCAAATTTTGGTGGGGTCTTTAAAATGACACCTAACTTTGTACTGAAACGCAATGAGTCAACAAACCTACGTGGAACTTTCTAAGCACCGTGCTATTATAACCTAACCTACGTTCTATTGAGCCCATCATTTAAAAAATTCAATATAGTTTTAGTAAAAATAGTAATTAATGCAATGAATCTCATCAAACACTTATAGTTACATTTGAATATCAAGTACTTGTCACTGTATTCACTCCAGGTTAATATAATACTTTACCTTTCTTTATCACGTAATGCACTTACTTGTACCGAAGATCGTGTAGTTAGTCTTCACAGACTGCATGTTTTTACCCTTTCTCACAATCTTGATATATTCATGTTTATTGGAAACTATTCACTATTGTCCAAATCGTTTTACTTGTACTTAGTATCTGATTATCGTAGAAAAACCTGTAGTTTTTTTAGTGATTATTGTTAAATAAAAGATAAAAATTGTTATTTCTGATGAATTTCAGTTAATACAAGAGAAAAGGAATGCAAAGAATTCATCCCGTCATCAAAATCAAAACCATTTCACTGACTTTTACAGAACGATTTCAGCATGATTATGCAATGAAATAAACCTCGCAATCATGTATCCATGTTAACAATAAGTCAGCACCACTTGAATGGAAATCAAGTCCTTGACATGTGACGATGTAGCATTTGTGGTTAGAACAATAAAAAAAGGTGAACATAAATTAACCGCGTTTAAAACGCAGTTTAACAAGCTCAGCAAAAATTCCATTCGTATTAAATCCCCCTTTATATATCATCCATAACAGCGTTGAGATACCTTTGACATGATGACGTTCACATAAATATAAACATTTGTATATATTTTAATAATCTTTTGTGCAATGACAGCGTAAAGATACAATGGACATGTTCCCTTGCACATGTGTAAAAAGTTGGTAGCAGCAAAGCATTTTGTGGCAGAGTGTCATGGTTACATGGAACTAAATTTGAGTCAGCATTTCCTAAACTTTTCCAATTTTAAACATTGATGTTGCAGTACTTAAATACAATCGGTGCTTCGCAATGTGATAATAATATGTAATGAAATTTTGAAGTATACTGATTATGTTTACAAAAACTGACTGAAGAGGAACGACCTTAGAAATACACAAAGAGCATTACGCAAGGCTGGTATTTCATATATGTTAGCATATATAGATTACTTCTGTATTGATTTTACTAAGTATACTCGATATTATCAGTTCATAATTATGTTATCTATAGGAACCAACAATATTTTTTTTTAAAAATGTCTAATATAATCGCCTAATCAATTAATGATCAAGTCCCTTGGCTCCTTTAGATAAAGAAATCTATCTTCGGGAGAAATCTATATCGTTTCTTCTTTCGCTTCTCTCACTATAGTACAGCACCAGATTACTTAGATGGACTGAAACTGATTTTTCTATTGCTCTGTGGATTTTAGTCAAAACATGCCGATGAATTTTATAAGGTAAATCTTTAAAAAGTATATGTGACTCATCCACATTTGCCGTTGGTGATTATATAGGACAGTATGTTAATATTGGGTCGCTGAAAGAAATTAAGATCACAAACTATTTCTCATATGCGCCGATGACTTGTGTCAACAATGTTTGAAATTTTTTAGGTATTGTTTCTTTAATCAATCATATCTCACTCCTTAAAGAAGCACCGATCGCACATTGGATTTAAATATCTGGATCTTTGTGATACTAATAGGAAACTAAAATTAGAATATTGGAAATTCTCCTGATGAAGTCAAAGATAAAATTGCCAAAACACGTATAGAGATATACAAAATACAACGTACGAAATGAGTAAAAATTAAAATATAAAAAACAAAAGAGTTCCAGAAAATTCTGAGTCGTACGAAGGTTCTTGTCGCTCTAGCCAGTCTAGTCTCTATGACTACTTTTGCACCAGCATCTATAGCTGAAACGCTGCCGAGTTAGTAGAAGAAATGTATGGAAGATTATTAAGTCATAGCTTTTGTTGGCGTTCACTTTCATCTCCCTCTGTAACCACATCGTACAGTTTATCTTGCTATTATCTCTATTACTATTACTACTAACTAGACATTTTGTTTTTGGTTTTTTATACGCTTAAAGTTACACTTGTGTTTATTCAAATCAAATGTACATAAGACTAGAAAATTTACATTTTATTGTTCAACAAATAGAGTCATTTCGGAAAGTTACCTTAACTAGCGCGTATCTTACTTTTTGTATTATTTTTAACTTAAAATAATTTTATTTACCTTGTGGGCATTTAAAAATTGAAATTTAAATATTTTCTTTGGTATTATTTCACCATTATCCTTACATTTATCCTTTTCACACAAATAAGTACCACTATAATGATAGCAATAACAATGCAGCAGTAAATCTATTTTATTACTTTTTTACCCGTGGGCTGAGCGGCAAAACCCAAACATACCTGTACATACTATATATTCTACACTTCATATATATGGAATCGTATGAGTTTACTGTAAAATTTTTAACCTTTTTGAATATGTGCCAAAGGGGCCTGACAACTCATAAGTTTTGTTTTTCCGTATACAATATCTTACATTTTTACATTTTCAATATATTTTTGCGATGCGATATTCCAATACTTTGCCTGCTTTGTAACAAATACATTATATTGCCTTTGCAGGATAAGCTAAGGATGTACGAATGTGCAGCTGTAAAAATGCAGATAGACTCTGAATGGATGCATGAGGCGAACAATGTGATACTATTCGCAAAAGGTAAATAGTTTTGCAATTGAATTTAAATTGCATCTGGTATATTCAGGTTACCGCTCAAGGATATTTTTAATGCAACTTTATCGGCTAGAAAGGATTCAAAATCAGTTTTGCTATTTCTAATTTGTTGCAAAAATTTTAATGTCAGCTTTATTGTATCGAATTGCACATAATAGTGATCTAATCTACAATATCTTCTTTGACAAAGTATATTTCTAATACAGAAATTGATAAATTTAAGAAATTATTAAAAATTATTCCAAGGTAGAATTTTTATTTCTTGAAATTTAGCCATATTTTGTGGAGAGTATTAATATGTTTTGCTTTATTTTAAATCTTAAATAAAATTATTGCTTTAAGTTAAAACAAAATATCTTTTAGATTAGTGCTCTTTTAAATGAATACTTCCGGCTGTCTATAAAACTTTATATATTATTTGCACATGAGCCTATATGCGGCTATATTCTCCTTCACACCGTTGCCTGTCCACTTGTCTGTCCCTTTATCTGCATGTGTAACTCTCTGCTCGGCAGGGAATTGGAAAACTTGTCTGTCTGCGAAGGTAAGTGTGTGTTTCATGCTTCTTTAATGCTCGCAGCACATAATTTATGCAAATGGAATTGGCTATTAACTTTTGTAGTAAGTATCCTTGATTGAAACTTCGTAGTGAACCTATGCATACTATAGGCATGAGTAAGTCAAGGTTATAGCTTATTGATATCCGACTTACATACAACGACTACAGTGTAGCTAAGGACTGCAATTGTGAAAGCGGCTTAAAGAAATGGTAAACATGTAAGTTTACAAATCAATTAAGAAAATATATATTCATATAACAGCCTCAAATTTTTAAATTATAATATTTATATTTTTTATAATAGAATATTTGAGTTTACTTACACTTGCGTAGCACAACTCTGTTCACGAGTATGAATGTTTGCCCAATTAAAAAAAACTTCGAATGCAGAATATCCGTACAGTATTTTTTTTTATTTTAGTAATAAAAAATTTAAATAAAATTCATGAGCAAAACGAGCAGAAAAATGTAGTCAAAAATTGTACTTGCCCTTATTTCTGCACCATCATTATGCATTTCCGCATCCGTTAGTAGCAACGAAAGTACTTTCTTACTCCTGACTAAATCATTACTTACAGTTTTCTGTAGTAATGCAAAAATGTGAAAAGAAACGGAAAAATTTATGCAACAAAATATTTAAAATTTTTATAATAAATATTTTAAACTTATGAGAACCTACCATTCATGCGAAGCATACGAAACAATGACCTCTGACTTTAACTTCGACTTCGACTCTTATTTGAAATAAATGCAATTTATTATGGAACTGCTATGACTGCTATGCATATAATATATAACTGGATTGTATTTTATTTTCATTCTTTGCTTAACTTAAGGTGATCTCCTCCCAAATCGATGTCAAGCCAAAAGTATCTATGTTCAAGAAATCCGCATAAATCATGCTGCATGCCGCATGCTGCATGCCGCATAACACATTAACACGTACTTGCACTCTGCTCAACATGATTAAAAAGGATACAAGTCCTTTTTTGTTTTTTGTACCGAAAAAGGAAAATTGAGGTCAATATACGAATTATGTCACTTTGTCATTTTTTCACTTGAAGTTGCAATTTAGTTGTTGAATTTTGTAGCTGCAAAATTATGCACACAAAGAAAGCAGCACAGTACATCGTCGTCAGCTACTTAAAGGATGAGGACATGGTTTAAGGATGCTTGTGAAAATTTCAAGATTGTCAGCTCAATTCAAGTAGCAAGTATTGTTTGTTTGAAATTTGTTATTTTTCAATATTTTTCCAGTCCACTCAATTATTCATTCACTTTTCAAAATGATGAAATAAATACACATTATATTCAGAAAATTAACCTTCCATCTTACAAGATTCTATACCAAATTTTTATAAATTATTTTGACTCTACCGCATTAAATATATTATTAACTTTTATATTTCGTTCTACTGAAGCCATTTTTCATTGCAGTGTACAAATTCTTAAGCGTATTTCTTGCCTTAAAGCATTTATTGCCACTTATGCACTTATGTTAGGTGCAGTCTTAGATGTTCTATTACTTGACATCAATTGGCTTTTTTTCGAATAATTTTTTTCCAGATTTTTTCATGTTACCATATTTGTCGCATCGTTTCCACCAATCACATTATCAAACTTCGACAAAAACCCATTGAAACTACTGTTGATCACTTCAGATTTTCTGTCCGTCCGCCCTTACGGCTCCAGCACTAGCGTCAGCAGTTCTTCATGGCGTTGGCAACAATTTTTGCATTACCGCGTATGCTGTGCAATTGTAATTTCTATTTAAGTGCAGCAAGTATCTGAGGGATTATTTGTGCCCTCTTTTTCCAACATTTTTTCTGGGTCTTCTTTTTTGTGGTTCAAGTTTTTGTAGCTGATGTCAGCTTGCAGTGCTAACAACTCTTGTCATTTTCGTTGAGATTTGCATTTTTACAATTTTTTTCTTCTATTTTTGGAGTAAATGAAATTATTTTGGGTCAAATGTAATTTTCTGATTTTACTACAAAACACTTGCTGAGCAGAATAATAAGCTATTATGGCACAGTGATGTTTTTGTGATGATAGAAGTGGAATGCACTTAAAATTTTATTAACTGAAACAGCAAACGATAAGTGTTGACAAATTAAAATAAATAAATATTGAAATAAAATATCATAGCAAGTGTAAATTAATTAATGCTCTTGTAAAAAAATCCCATTTAAAAAATTGAAACCGTATTTAAATATGTACGCATGTAGGTATGTATATTTATGCCATTTAAAATTTTTATTTTTGCAGTAAGTTTTTAAAAATCGTAAATTAAAAAAAATATAAATTAATATATTACGGTCCTAGAGTAGGTTCTATACATAAGAAAGAATATATAAAGCATGCAACAAATAATGCCTCCACAAAGAGAATAGTATTGAAATTTAACAATAAAAAATAAATATATAATTAATTAATTTGAATTATTCTACAGCTGATTTATGATTTCGTTCTAATATACCACAGCAATTGAATTTGTTAATAAAACTTTCATAGCAATATAACAAAACTTCAAAAAACCGTGCGAAAATAAAAGCTTTGGGTTATTGAGCGCTGACTCTAAGCTTCAAATTTAGCAGGGCATGAGTTCAATTCCTGGTACTTGCAGTCTCAAAAAATTATTTACGAATAATTAAATACAAGAATTTTTTCAAGTCTTTCATTGGATACGATAGTTTTTTATAGTAAGCTAATTAAAACTTGTAGTATAGAATAACATTCCAGAAAATGTACAATATCTTCAGTTTAATTTCAATTACACATACTACAATGCATTGATCGGTGTTCCTCAAAGCTATTACCATGTAACTTTATCGTACCTTTCCTACTTTCCTGTGAATCGAGTCTGTTTTGTAGTAATAATCTATTCTGTTCACATATATGTATTTAATTTTATACAAATATATATATAAACCTAATATAAGCTGCTGAAAAAAAGTATTCTCAACAGCTTACATATCCTTGCTATCCTTGTTAAATCAATTATTATTCTAGATAAAGTTGAAGAGCTCAGATGATACTTCCTTCATTATGACATTACAATGTCTGTAAAAATCCTATAAATGCATGGTTTTTAATATATAATTTGTTCTTTCCAAAAATATGTACTCTTCGTATTGCATTGTACATTACTAAAACATCTGTGCTCAACACTGTTGGTGCCTTTCATTTTGTCCTTCCTGAAAAAAACAGCAACAAATCAATTCACTATAATTTCCACTCAAGTGATATACTACATTCATGCTATAGACATCAAAATGTTTATCCTTTGATTTTATTGATTTTAAAGGCAACAGTAGATATTTCCTCCAGCTATGTACGTTTAGAAATATTAACACCGGAAATATTTTGACAATTGCATTTTATCCTCTTTTTAATCGCATATCCACATGGGCGTACACGGAAGTGGAACTTGTGGAAATTTTGCTTAAATGGCATTGTGAAAAAGTTTCTTTTCCAATGCAAAATTATACTCATATATAAATTTGTGATGAATTAATATGAAAAAGAGTAATAGGAATTATATATATTTTATTATTTTTTCATAAAAAGTTACGATCCTGTCAAATAACTTTTTTGTAGATATCTACGTAGATATCTACGTATTTTGAATGAATTATCTTAACGAATATTAAAAGGTAATATTTGTCACAATAGTCAGAGAGGATATCAAATTATATTTGATGTATTTTCAATTTCACTTATAATTGAAAATAAAATGTTTAGTATAGATTTACGAAATTTTTAACATAAGTAGAAAACCATAATCCTTTGCATAAACATTGTTACATTTCTATATTCCATTAAAGGAAAGCTTCAAGAATATCTGGGATCAAAATTCACATCATTGTCAACGTAAACATTTTTCAACGTTAAACAAAATTTACAATATTCAAAAAATGCAAGGAGAAAAAGGATAAACTGCAAACTGCAGCAACATCGGCCACACAAGGAGTAGAGTACACCCGAAACCAAAACAATAAATTTCAATGCTTAACATACAGGGTGTAACAATTTAATGTTTGTAACGCTTAGAAATCCATTATGTTAATGTTGTAAGGATAAAATTACGGTAGTGCAGAAATAAAAGTAAAACTCCAAGAGGAAACGAAAAAAGATAACAACGAGAAAAAATTTATGAAGAAAAATACACAAATTCTGGAGAACGAAAAGTACAGCTTCGATGTTGGCAGATGAAGCGCGAAATAAATGCAAACAACGGAAACGGATGTGGCAAACGAGGGTGCAGCGATTTCACGCATGAATTTATAGCATTTTTGAAAGTGCACAGGAATTCTACAGTAATTTGAAAAAGATATATAAAACCAAAAAAAAAAAACCAAATATTAAACAAAATAAAGAAAAATTGAAATAAAATAAGAAAAACTTTTTACTGGAAAGCGCCTTTAATGTTTTCTAAATTTTTACTTAGTTTAGTTTTTTACTTTACCAAGGACAGCTTATGTAAATATTAGTTGCTAACGAGCTGATGAAAACTCAAAGGATAACAGCTGTGCAACAAAGTCGAGAGTTGAGAATAGTGCCTTCCCACTAAAAACTGCACACTGCAAAATATTCACCCAAAGCGAAGTCTCAAATATTTCTATATTATAATTCATCAATGTCAGCTGATGAATTTGGGATGAAATTTTGATATTGTTTATTGTATAATTAGCGCTGAAAGCAGACGGAGATTAGCTTGTTTAATAGACGCAAAGATACTTAATATACAAATCAATGTACAATATTAGATTTTTCTAAAAGATGAGAAATTTGAAAAACTTTAGTTTCGTATTTGTTAAAACATTTAGAATTCATGTATTTGAAATTATTAAAAAAAATTTTAATGGAAAAAGTGCTAAGAAGCAGCACTATTTTGTATAGTTAACAATTTTAGACTTATTACTTGCGTAGAGTAATTATACCGTGATATCTACAAGTGCCTGAGAGTGTAAATATAACTTAAAACAATTTATTTCCAGACTAATCATCAACTATAGCAAGAAACGTGACATCATATTTCAAATTTTATTTAATCACTAATGTATTCTTAATAAAGAAATTATAGAATAATAAACATATGATAAACAAACATAAAATGATAAGATTTCTATATCTTTAAAACATTTTTAAAAGAATACCATCAGGTTCTGAACTCTTGATTAGTTCAAATGATCTTATAGCCCTGCATAACCAAGATTTTGTGTCCACGGCAACTAGTTTGGCATTTTAATGATGAACTCGTCTTCAAATTCTCATGAAAGTAAGTATTCAGAAACAACTATAACGAATTCTCAGCGGACATTGTGTCCCGTTCATCCCCCTTTTTCAGAAATGAAAGACAAAGTACTCATTACATAACAGCCATCAGATTCTAGCTACCTCTTAAATACTTTACATTGATTCTCAGAGTTTTTGCTAAGCTTCTTTCTTGTTGTTGTTATTATAACCCGCTGGGATCTGAAAAGCAAATAACATATATGGATTATAAGACATATACATGTGCTGGGATGTGGATGGGTGCTGTTGCGGTAAGAATTTTGTGAAAAGGGGGATGAGAGGATACAATTGAAATAAACCTGGCGTTCAGACTAAAGGGACAAGAGAACAGATGGGTGCTATCATGAAGGGTAGGACTGCAATTTAGGGTTCTTTCTTCGAATCGCTCAGTGCTTTTTAAAAGTCTTAAATATATACTAAATATATCCATATATGGTTGCCAACTTTTTTATGATTCCTTTATTGATCTCAAATATGGATCTGTATACTTTTACTTGCATGTTACTTGGAGGTAATGATTAAACAGTTTCTGAGACTGAACCTGTGTAGCTATAATTTCAAAAAAACTATGATCATACACAGTATATATTGCTTTACTGTTGAGCTGCCTCACATGGCTTTATGACTCAGCGTAATGGCTATCCTTCGTTCCTCAGTTGACTTAGTAAGTGCTTGTAAACATGCTGATTCGTTGCACCTCATAGTGAAGAAGTTGTTCTCTTCACATGAGGGGTTTTCTGGCAGGAACACTACTTCATTTAAATAAAGATCAAGACATCAAGATAGCTCTGTTCGAATAAAACCTATACCAAAAGTTCCAAGGTAAAAAACTTTATCCAATGGATCTGAATCGGAGTAGGATTGTTGAGGATAAGGAAGTTTGAGATGCGATAATGGATTTGAAGGAAAAGAACGGACACCTTCTACAAAAGTCAACATACATTGCAATATGTTGCCTTATTAATAAATTAGAAATCAAGGTTTTGTATTCTATGGCAGAGTCTCATGACATCCTACATGACATGAAAATACTATTTTCCCAAGCGACACTATACTGGATCATATTTTGAACATAAAGTCTGTAAAAATCTGTTAACCGCTGTACATTAATACTTTGCACTGAAGTTTTACTTTTCGTTTCTACTATTTTTTTTGTCTTATTATTTATCTTAAATATTTTAATTTTTTACCAATTGTTTGACATTTTGTATGAAAATTATCCTGTGACAGGTAATAAAATAATTAAATATATTCAAACAATACTTTGGTATTTTCAAAATAATTTTCTTTCTGGTATGTACAATATTGAAAAGTCAAACACTGGTGCAATTCATTTAAATTCACTGCAGGACATATTCGATATATTAAATTCCTTAAGGATAAGTTAACATTATGCGACAGCTTGAGCGAAAAATGTGCTCAATATTGATTAAGCAGTTAATTAAATGCTAATAATTTATTTTATGTTCAATCCTGTCATTCAAACGTATGATATATTACCACTAAATGTGCTGTTAATTAAGTCCATATATTCATTTGCAAATGCACACAAATTCTAGTATTTAATGCTGACATCACTTGTCAGAAAATGAATGGGTACGAGCCATAAATTGCATCGACTGTCAAAACTTTCACGTTACGTCGAATGCAACTGCAAGTATTAATTTTCTCAGTGTAGCTAAAAGATAAGATGCATCGATTACTAGTTCACATATAAATAACTCACATGAACATTTTAAACAATTCCATATTGTCTAGCAGTTGAAGACAGCAGTCCAGTAACTGCAAATACGCGATTCAGTTTAAGTTATTGATATACAATTGAGCTTTAAATCTGCTGGATGCAATTTAACTGAGTGAAGTGTAGATATATTTGTCATATGTGAATTGTAAAATATTGGAGTTGATATTTGGGAGCGCCAGTATTTCCACTTTATTTGTGAGTTAGACTATTCGTCGATTATTTTGAAAGTATCTACAAATCATCACTCTTTCATTTGAATTCGTTTTAGTGGTGTTAATGTATCTATTTTGAGGTAGAGCTTTCTCGTTTTGTTTCTTAGATATTTTGGAAGAGTATCTATTTTAAGATCGTTAGCATATTCATATTTGTGATATACCAGGGTATTTTGAACACACACCTTAAAGAAATGGTTTGGAATGCATATAATAAGCAAAGTAACACAAATGAACTAAAATTTTAAGGTATTATGACTAATGTATTAATCTTACTATTATTATTATGTTGAGGATAGTTGAGTCAGTGTACTCTCTATTAACTGTTTCTTCATAACCCCTCTCTACGCCTTGACTGGATTATTGTTTATCATTTCATCAGACTAAGCAATAATTGACTTCAGATATGCGTCCCTCCATAAAAAGCCTTTAACCATTCTGAGATTCGATAACGCGTTATTGGCAAGTCTGTCAGTTTTTGTAAATAATTTCAGTGCTCTATTTTTTATGTATATTTTGATCAAATCAATCTTGAAGTTCCTGAAGAAGTCATTCGTTCTAATGTACCATGGTACCTTGAAAAGTCTTCTCAGAGCCTGGCTTTAAGCAGTTTCTAGTTTGTGAATATAGTGTTTGAGACCTAGCTGAACGATCGAATTATTTGGTTATATAACATCTTCCTATTCTTAGCATTTAGATTTTAATTTTTGAATAGCTGTTGGAGATGATAAAGAGTTTTGGCATAGCTACTTCTTTTAAGCCATGTGAACCGTTTGTCCAGCGTGATGCTAAGATATTTACTTTAAAGAAAATGTGAGTACTTTTCTTACTTATAAGCAACTGCCATTACGATTTTTGTGATAAATTCTTTCTAATGAATTATTTCTTTCCTAAGTTATGTAGTTCAAGCATTCCTATATGCCTAGCAATTCAATGCAACTGTCAAACGAAACCTTGAACACGAACTCGCAATTAATTTCAGCAGATGCAGTCGCTTTGTTTGGCAAATTCGCCTAGAATTTATCGTTGCCATTGAATTGCCTTACTGCTTTCTACGCCTGTCATTAGAAATCGAGACTCAACTAGAAGTTTACATAACTCACAAAGTATTAAGATTTAGTACTTTTGCATCCTGCTGCTTGTGTACAAAGTCACCTGCGCGTACTCAATTGTCAATTGTTGTCTGTAGTGAAATTAAAAACTTCAATTGCAGCAAAATTCAGTAGAAAAGTAGATAAAATTTGAAATTTATGTGTGCTCACCTCTGCACCTTCAAACGCCTTTTAAAAATATTTACAACTTATTTGAAGCACATACGCTGAACTCATTTAATTAGTTAATACTTCAGCTCACTTCCACTTCTCGAAAGCGGAACTGTGTTTGTGCCCAGAAATCTCCTTGTAAGAAATTTAATAAAGGCAACATCGTATCTTCAGGTTGTAATTTTAAATTTTCAGTACACATCCGCAGGAATTTATACTCGCGTCAATATAAAAGGTGTAGATTATAAAATTCCTGCGTGTAATGACGCCACGTGTGGGTTGATTAAATGAAATAATATAATTTCAAATATTTAGTACGTATTAACAGAAACACACCATCATACATATACATACGTTTCAGTATAATATTACCGAATATCTGTACTCACTCAACAGATACAAGCACATATTTGTACGGAAATCAAAACGGAAGTATTAACCGCATTATTTCGGTGCAGATACATTGCTTAGATTGAACTAAGCAGTGCTGGGAAGTGTTGTGGAAGATCCTTTGTATATTGTATAAGCTTCGTTCAAATCTCGTTTGGGATTTATACTACACATTCCAGAACTCTAAGAGTTTGTAATTAGATTTAAGTTGTTGTGAGAGTTCACGGATGCATACGAAGTGGCAGAGGTTGGCGTATTAAAGTATTGATTAGGAACAAATATGATTTAAATACCAAGACGGCGAAAATTAATTCCATTTCAGTAAATAAAACAATTATGACATCATTATTAGTAAAAAAAAATAATGAATATAATATTTTTGGAAAGTTAAAATAATATTTATTTAAATTAACATAAAGTCAAGTACGGCTTTGGAACAGTTGGTTAAGTAGCGCTGACTCTGAGCTTCAAATTTGGCAGGGTACGAGTTCGATTTCTGGTACTCGCAGTCGAGTAATTAAATACAAGAATTATTTCCAAGACCACTTATGATGGGGATTTGGCAATAATCGAAACAGCTGTATAGTCAGCCAAAACTTCAATTAATTAAAATAATATAAAATTAATTTTTGTTGTTGTAGTTCACTACTGTTCGAAAAACCTCGTTATTATTTTATTTTATTTATTAAAATTAATTTTAAAGTTAACTAAGAATAAGGAACTGCACTGCTGGTTCCTCAGTCCTGTCAAATATTATGTTTGACAAATAAAAATTGGAAAAAAATAAGATAATAATAATTACAAAACTTTCAAGAAATTGATTATTTCCCTAAAAAATTTTTTTTGTTTATTAAATACCGTAAAATAAACAGGCAACTTCTGATATTTCATTCTAGAAGAGCGCTGTGACAATGGTCTTTTCTAGTAACAACCAACTATAACAAATCAAATCCCAGGTTCAAAATGTTACTCATTCATTATTTTCTCATGTCAGACGGGACTTAAGTATACGTTTCAGCACTCCTTTTATTTTCCATGTGGAAGGCGAAGTATGTAGCGATAACATTCAATTAACTAGGAAAAACCTATCTGTTTTTCACTTTAGTGCTGTACCAGGTTACTGCACCCTGAATGTAATCGAAATGTTGTTGTAAATAAAAAAATAGCCCGTTAACATCAATTATTAAAAAAATTTAACAATAAATTACTAATAAGTTATTATAATTAAGAACTGAAAAATGAATCTACAGTTCAACGCAACTATGAAAATATACCTCACTTTATTTACACTAGTCCCAGCTAACCCTAGCAACCCAAAATCCACTCTTGTTCAATTTATTTTTTGTTTTGCTTAATTTTCAAAATGTTAGCAATCTATAAAAATAGTTCTCAATTAGCTTAGAAATCGTTGTAGTAATCAGATTTGTTTAGTCAGTCGAAAGTAATAAAATTACAACACTGAACCGCAAAGTGCAAAGTTTCGCATTTCAATGCAATTCACATCCCTTCGAAATGCAGAGCTGCATGACTTTATCTCTGTGCAGACTAATTTCCGTTGTCTGTCTGAGTGACTATTAGTGCTGTGGGTCCTTATAGTTATTTAACAATATCCTGCTGACAAATTATTAGTTTTTCTGCTTGAATACAATGACAGGTAAACTGCTGAACACAAAGTGAAAAACAGTAACTCAAATTTCGTTTCAAAGGATGAAACACCGCAATGAAACTTCGAAATTAAGTGCTGTCAAACAAAGTTAGCGTACTGAATGTCTGTGTCTTCTTCATAAAATATCCCACTACCGTTCAGCCTTGCGAACCTACCCCATGACTCCCGTAACTTGACTGTAATTTCCATGTAAACATTTTAAATTTCATTGTAGCACTCGAGGATGAAGTGTTACACAACTTAGGTGTCTGAAATACTCACCGAGACGTCGTGATACTACCAATCGGGCAATGCAATTAACTGAAGTAAGCAGTATCATGGCCAATGGTTACAGCATTTGCTAGACTGTAGACTGTCCACTGAATCCCAATCTGTTGCTATGTTTCCCCATTGCTGTTAAAATAAATTATAAATTTTGACTTGTTCGGAATCCATAAAAAGCAAAATTGTTGTAATATAATTTGTCTGCATGTCTGTCCTGTTGCATGTCCTTCACTGTAGTCATTTTCAGCATCAACGTCAACTTCAGAAATAAAGCAACTGAAATTATGTTATAAATGAACACCAGTGAATATTAATTTGAAAAGTTTTTTACGCGACTTTCTATTGCATGCAAAATATTTTTATTAAATCTTAAATATTAAATTAAGGACATCAATCATTTCAAACCAATGTGTTTCCATGTTAACACTAAAGTTGGAGATCCTTCACGTAAGGAGTTAGAAATTAAAATTATTTTTCTACGAAAATACTTGTTTTAAATTTAAAAATTAGCTTTAGTAAATCAGAAGAAATTCTGAGACTCTGATATTATTAGGAGATACAAACTGCGACAAAGTCCTGGAGAATCAAGTAGGCTAACTATGTATGTAATAAGTGATTTAATTAATGACAATTAAATCCTGCTTTGGAAATTTAGACTAAAAAAGAATAATAGAGTGTCCACGAATCTCGTTGGATTGATGATATTAAAACTGATTTGATGGAAATGGGCATAATTGATTGTGAATCGGCTGCAAGAAACCATAGATTAAAGAAGTGTTATGAAAAATAAACTACAATCTTGAATATAAGCATCTAGCATTCAAGGTATTTTCAATTATTTGCGCTTTTATGCAGAAAGCGAACTTCTAAAAAACCCATATATGTATATATAATCCAACCAACTACCTTGGAATATAGATGAGAGATAGTTGAAAAAATAAATGGTTTAGGATTCATTTAAACTTTGAAACAAACATTATTTTATGTATTATTTTATATTTTAGATTTAGGATCAATATTTTTTAATAATTGAAATCACTTGGTTTTGATCCTAAAAGCGAAGAGACTATAATATAAAAATATTAATTCCTTAATACCAAGTGAAATATAATTTGATGTTTTTGAATAAATTTAACAATAACACTCATCCATAAACAATATTACTAATCGAAATATGCACCTTTTCTTATCTTTATTATTTAGAATTCGAAATAAAGAAGATCAAGTTTATATAAAAATAATTTATCTCTTATTTTTGTTTCCGGTGTTGTCTTGAATACGCCCAGTATACTAAGAATTTCCGTAAAAATGTGGGAAATTTGAGAATATTGGTGTATATATGGTAGGTACTTCAAGATTAGTGCATAGCTACTGCTTAAATTCAAAAGAAGTGACGACATCAACATATCGTCTAGTCTTCTTAAAAGTCTTTCTTTATCCAGATCTATTGACTAGACTGACAAAAGCTGTATTATATTTGTACGGTTAGTAAAAACATGTCAAAATTTATTTATTTTAGTTTCTGTGTCCAACTTTTTTATATGCTATATCTTTATACTGAATATAACACTCAATTGTATATTATACTGAGTTCATATCTGTGCTTTAAGTGCCTTTACTTATAATCCAAATTTGATTTATTATGACATTGCATGCTAAGTTTAATTAGATACTTTAAATCAATTATATGTTTTTCACCTGTGTGAATGTAATATTTATTAGAATCAAACCGGCTCTAAAAAAAATAGAAAAGAAAATAACTGAGTTTAAGGCACCAGGTGAAACCAAAGACTATATCCTTTAGACGAGCAACTGACCTTAATTGAATCGAAAACATTATCTGATTCATATGGAAGCTGGAATGTTTCTATGAAAGGATCTCCACCCAAAGTTGCTACTACACTAATCAGTATGAGTTATCGTTCAAAAAAATCTTCTGCGAAAAATATAACTATCATATTTTATTTAACTAAAACCTCTTTTTACTGTTTAAATAGTTTTGCATATTAAACAAGACAGATTACTTCAATTTATTTTAACAAGTATACAAGAATTGAAACCAACTGATGTTTTTTTTTTTTTGGAAAACTATCCCAAATTACAAAAGAAGTATTCAGGAAACGTTCAGCATAAATAAGAAAAGCGTGAAAAGTTAATGCGCTGCTAAGAAGTGTAATATAAGAGCATAAAGAATGTTTATTCAGGCATCAACGTTGAAAGGAAAACCAAAATGGAACTAAATTTCACATTTAAATTGAATTAATATAAGATTCTTACCTACGGCCCTGTACTACTTTCCAGTTCTTCCTTTCCTATTATAATAATTCTTTCGTTTTTGCTCTGGTAAAAATATAACAAATTCGTACCTTTACTGACACAAATTCCCTTGTTAGCGCTATTGTTAAGGCAGCGCTAAGTTTTCTTCGGCTATTATCCTTTCGAGCTTTACAAGTTTTGCATTCCTGCATTCTGGCATTCCTGCATTTTTGCTTACGTGAATTTAATTTGTGGTCAAAGTGGCGAAACTGAAAATTAAAATTTAATATCGCAATGCCCAAGAAAATCATAATAAAAATTATTTACTTGTAAAGTTTTGTGGAGTTGAGTTCTTTCTGGCCATGTTTATTGCAACGAAGAAAATGGGTGGACTTACTTATGTTACGCCATGTTGCACTAATGGAGAAGGTGTGAAAAAAGTTGCAGTTATTTGTAGCAACAAAAAGTTAAACGATAATGTGAAAAGTTTTAGTTAAGTCTAATATTTTGTAAAGAAACATTTAAAGTAATTATAATTATAAAATTACAAAGCACTTTGTTCTCACAAAGTTCTAAACACAAAAATAGTTTTCACTTAATGATCATAACTATAGCATGTAGTGTAATTTTGAGGTAAATATCACAAAAAAATAGATTCTCATAAATTATTTAACATAATGCACATTATACTTCTTTATATAGAAAGGTACGAATAAGCGTATCAAAAAATGTCAGTCTACTCTGATAATAAAAAGTTTTCCATTAATTAATTCAATAGCACTTATGGAAGGAAGTTATGGAAGTTTTTGAAATATCCAAATCGCATATATATTTGCATTATTATAGATATCAGTCATTTTGTTGAGCTCAGATTTAATTGAGCATCAAAAAGCTCATAGCTTCGAAAATTCGTATTTCAAGCTGTACTAGAGTTATTTATAGATTTGCGATTAAAATGTTAAACAAATTTTTAATTCAATATATTGTTTAAACCTTCCCATGGAGGTAAAATTCGGTACCATTCAAATATCTTAAAATTAAACAAAGGTAATGTAGCTAACTTATTAGCTACAAATCCAAATTGCTACTATATAAACAGATTTAAAACCTATGTGGACGTTTATAAGGCAGCTGTGACATTTCAGTTACCAAACTTACATTGGCAGAATTAAATGTTTCTAAAATTAAGTACTGCAAAATGTAGTTGATGTACCCTTTTATACCAGAAACTGTTGTATTCAACGTAGCTTTGACATGCCTTCTTTATCAACGTAATGCAAGAATATCCTGAAGCTGCCAAAGAGCAATTAACACATAATGCCAACATTGAAGCATCCAATCTTCTTCAAAGGACTGCACAACGGATATGGCTAAAACATAAAATTGTTAAATAATCCATATTACCTTTTGTCTATAATGTCTAGCCTTTCGCAAGATTTGTATGTTCGAATACAATTCGTATTATATTCGAAGTTTGTCAGCGAACAAGAATCTCTATTTGTTAGTAAAGTATAAAAAACTTACCGACATCTAGTTAGTGTCGATGCTCGATTATAAAAAACATATCCTACTAAAGAATTGCGAAAAGAATTAGATTAGAAACTTATCACCACGTCACTGCATCCTCTGAGGATTATTGTGACATTCACACTTTAGTACCATAGCCGAGTAGTAGTTAAGAACGCCATTATGTCCCTTGGAGAGATGTTGCCTAATTCCGTTATGAGTGCAGCTATCGTCTCTAGTAATACCTAGATTCAACAGCTGCTTTTTGACTCCGCAATGATTAGTAAGAAACCCTGCGAAAAGTTAGATGCTACTTCTGTTCAGCATTAGTAGCTCCCTAGTTCTGACTTTTGATCGATTCGGCATGGATTCTTTAGCTTGTCTACAGGTAATTTTATTATCCCAATCAGTCTGAGCTGCTCTTTCCAACCACTCATAAATTTTAAATTTGAAAAAGCTCCATGAAGGACGGCAGAGTGGTTGTAGCTCAATACATTATGAGGCCGCCCCTTTTCTGGCTAGTTCATCGGCTTTCTCGTTTCCCTCAAATCCGCGGTGCTCTGGAATTCATATTAAGTGAGCCATGTTCGTTTCATCAACGTCTTTGAGAAGTTGAAGGCATTCCCACACTAGTTTTGAGGTCAGTGTCAAATGAATCACCATTATATGTCTTATATGTTCTCAGACTACACCTTTATTGGGTTACAATCGTCTTGATAAACTTAGTATTACTTTTATTACTTTTAATTTTTTTAATACTTGTCTTTGTATATTAGTTGAATGTTATAACAAAGTCTGTTAGTTCTTTTCTCAATGAGAGGTTTTTTTTTAATTTTTTAAATATCCTGAAGTTTTTTTTACAAAAAATATTCTTCTTGCACAAATGCTCAGAATGCAATAAATGCATGAGTTGAGTGCTTCATGCCAACCAGTATTGATGCAGAACTCTTACACTTTCCTTTCCTTTCAAAAAGTATAATCACAGACAATTTCATTGCTCTTAAATTATTTTTTATTTTTTTACACAGAATACATAATTTATCTTAATAATCTTCATTTCAATCAATTTAAATTATATTTTATGTAAATTATTTAAGAAATTTTTACCTGTAAACTTTTTAACAGAAATATTTAAACTCCCATTTTTTATACCAATTTCTTGTTTTTTATTCTACTCTAAAGCAACAGAAAACAATAATTTTTTTAATGGCTGGAAGGAAAAGAGAAACTGTATAATTAAAAGAATTTTAAGTGTAAAATAAAAATAAAATTAAAATAGCACAAAAACAAAAAATGCCTGAAGTTAGAAGCGGCAACATCCGCTCTTGACGGCAATAACAAAAAATGCCAACATACAAGTGCTAATATCTTTGTTTGTATGTGTGCGCACTAACACAGAATAGTGTATGTGTTAGTGTCTGGTGTGTTTATGCGAAGAGTTTCTAATGTACAAAATTAAAATAACACACAAAAGGAAATCATCATAAAAACTGCAAAACCTGGTCAACAGCCAGAACAGCGTAAACAGTCTCCGACCAACATAGCAAATGCATGCGTTGATGTATGTGTGTTGTGTATGGTGTGTGGTGTGTGGTGCGATGTGTAATTGCGTAGTAAAAATTGTGTCATATTCGCCTTCGTTTCGCTTGCGTTTATACATACGCGACGTGGTAAATCATTTCCTTCACGCTTCTTTCGAAATGTGTGTGTGTATGTGCGTGGGTATGTGAAGTGCTATGAAATAGTAAAACTCAAAAGATTTTAATTTTTACACTACATTGAAAGAAAGTAATTAAAGTCCGTAAGGATTATAGTAAATTTAAAGACAGTTTAATGTTGTGTATTATAAACTTACACAAAACCATCAAGTATTTTTTAAACAAGAAATGGTTTATTAGAAATACCAACACAGTTTTAAAATAAATAGTCTTCAGACGTTATTTAGTATGTCATTTTTTTACATGTTTTCTGTGCTAGCCTCACATTTTGGAGACAGAAGACAATTGCCTTAGACGAGCCCGTACTTGTTTTACTTCATGGTTACTTCATGACTAGTAAACACGTAAAACTATTTATTGTTACTAAACGCATGTCAATATAACGCTCTAATAAATAGTCAAAATAGTCTATATAGAATTCCAAAGGTTTCGTCGTTAAATTCATCCTTGTTAAGGAGCAAGAACAATCTAAACAATCTACTGTTGTTGTTTAAGTCAGTATGTAGTTGAATAATGCGATTGCATATTATTTGAAATCATAAATTCTAACATCACTTATCTGTAGTTACCTTAGATGACCCTTTCTTTAATAAACTGAAACAAAACTTTATAGGTTCCTTAACTAAGCGGACTGGATTTAACCATGATGTCTGCATAAAAAGCCAAACAATCACTTGGTAGCGAGTAGTTGGCAACAAATCGATGGAAATACACTTAGGCTACTCTATACTGTAAGCACTAATTAACCAAATCAGCGTGTTATTCGTATTACTTTTTATTCAAGCCAAAGTTGACACTAAGTATAAGTTTACTCTGTCTTTGCCCTCCCTTACTTCTCAGTTTTGAACGCAGATAGCGGACTTTAAAACTGAGGTATAAGGAAGTGAAATTTATAATAAGTGTGTTTAAGTTACGCGTTTGTAGCAGTCTATCAAGTTAGTCCACTCGCTCAGACCCCCTATATGTAGATTGCGATACAACTATTTAACACGACATCTTAACTGCTTGTTATTTTTGGAATCATTTTGAAGTCTGAGTACTTTTGTTAGAGGCATTAGAACATAATAACTTAAGAAGGCAGCTGGAGAAGAACTCTTTCATTGTTTCTTCTTCTTTCTCATCTGTACAGTTTCCGCAATATTAATGGTATGCTGATATCACTTGGTGGTTTCCAACAGGTGGTCCGTGAGTTGGTTAAAAATGGTCCTTGTATCAAATTTAACTATTTTTATAGATAAATAGCTTGTAGTTTGTCCACTTGTTATCAGCAAAGGTTTTTTAAAAGAAATGTAATTTCCTATTGGTACTTCTTGTCTTCTTTTAAAATGTTCAAAATTCAATTTTTTTGCTAGTTAAATTCATGCCACCCCCTTTACCAATCCATATATGAATAGTCGCATATTGTAGTTGTTTTGACCGACTATAGGTATTTGTTTTGGTTTCCCTACTTCGTTTCCTTTAGTGTTTTGCACTTTTAAGTAAATTTACGTTTGCCATTTTTTTCTACTTCATTTTTGCGTAATTTACATTTAATGATGTGTGAATGTAGGCATTACTTTTTATATATACCAGGGCATGTTTGGCGTGTGCATGTGTGCATATTTAAATACACAATATACACAATGTAGTAACTATGTAAGCTTAAGACGTACACAGAGCTATGGCACAGAAAATTTTTCTCTACTTCCGCTTCCGTTAGTACCAATGCGCATTTTGTTTACAATCATCCGCTTTTGAGATTCGTGGACCATTGACCTGTTATTGCGGATGCTGAGTTTTTTTTTTTTGCTGAGTGTTTTTTATTTATTTTGTTGTTGCATGTTGTGTTTATAGTTCTGGAGAGAGAGTTTTAATATATTTGCATGATAATTTTTTTTAATGACTATGTTTGTTGAACTGTAATGATTATGGCCTAGAAGTCATAAAATATTCAAAGCTATTGAAAGTATGGGCACGTCTACGCCTTTCATAAGTTCTTTAAGTCGCGTTCTCATTTTAATGGTAAGTTAAAAAATTTAATTTAATTAAAATTAAAATCTGTTAATATTAATAATATCTAAAAGTTGTTAACAAAAAATAGTCCTAAATATTCGACACGTGTATTCAAATCACTTTGAGTCCTTAAAAATATTATTCATATTAATTTCATTTTCAGATTTTTTCTAAATTATTTCCAAAATTTATTATTCCACTTTTTTAACCATTTTATCCTCTGGTGGCATTTCTTATCCTCTGGTGGTTATTTTTGTATGCTACTTCATAAAAACTTGGAAGCTTTTTTGTGTGAGCAAATGAATACGTGTTTATAATGAAATGATAATGAGTTTTGAGATAAATTCGAAACATGATCCTTAAATGCATTTTTTCTTACTAATTTACTGCCACATTCAATGAGGTTCTTGATGCTGTTGAACTTGCCACTTGGAGCACAAGTGTAATTGCAGCTAATTTAGCACTGATTAATTTGTGTCTACCGAAAGGATACTTGAACGTACTCGTGTAAATACATGAGTTTTTAGTGATTTTTTGAGTACCCTATCTTATTACGACTGACATCATTTCAACTGAAGTCATTGCACTGCATGAAAAAGCCAATTAATTTGGTATGAATGGCATAGAAATACAACTAGGAAAGTTGAATAAACTTACTTTTTGGGTAAATGTATAACTTTGTGGCTTATGAATAAAAGTAGCCGTAGTACTTTCAATTAATTAAATAATTTATTTTGCAGAAAATCATTCTCAACTACGCACTACATAAACTCGTAAAATATTTCCTAAGGATTTTAGTTCAAATAGTTCAAATAGCACAGACAACAACTTCAGTTAGTTAATTATTAAAACAAATTAAGTGTTGTTCTTAGAAAGCAATATTTTATGATATTTATTGACATTATACCAGTTAATCCAAGTAAATATAGGTTGAAGGTGAGTATAGTAACTTTTGAACTTTGATAGTGCAAATACTATTAGTAACTGCGATAAACAATGCTATTTTCGCAGAAAGTTATAATGTGGATAATTTATATAATGAGAGGGATTTAAATATTTTAGATATAAGTTATTGATGAAATCTGGCACTTAGTTGATACTCAATGCTATAACTTAAACAAAGTCTTTATTCTTTTAATAAACACATAGAATTCTTCGAAATCAAAAAAAGGTTTGAATTAATTTTGATAACATTTGTTTCGACATAGATCATTTAGACTTATTCCAAAGAATAACTAATTACCATAAGTTGTCCTCAACAAGGCGAAGAATTGGTACGACATACTTATAACCTATAAACAAAAAACAAAAGAAAATGGTTTGAGTTTTATTGTATATTCTAAATATTATTAAAAAATATTTTGCTTACCTTCATATACGTATTAAAGGATATAGGTGGAAAAGTTGGTGCACGTATGGAGGCTGGTTTTTGACTCCGTTCAATGAGATAGACTAGCATACGTTTATATTTGACACTGCAATTAACCCAGTCTTGATTATAAGCAGCATCGCCGACACGTTGACTCTAAAATAAATTTGTAGAACTTCTATATTTGAAAATTTGAACCAACACAAAACTCTAACTACCGAGGATATCAATCCATCTCCACAATAGCACACAACGAAAACTTGTAACAGTGATGCACTCAAAAATATCACATATTTGAAAATATCCTCCCAAGTGGAATTGGTCAATTGAAAGCCAATAAAGCAAATTGTCAGAGATGCAGTAAGAAAATTCAACAGCAACGAGAAATTGAAAATGCTATTAACTTGTTCGGTTAACCTACAAAACGTTTTAAAATTACATACAACGGAACCACGACACAGTATAAAAGCACATCACAGTACAGCTCAGATACTCACTCCAAGCACTTGGCATGCCGTTGTACAATTTCCTGCAAAAACTTTATGTGCTCATTATCGCTTTTGCCAGCACCCACAAACTCTTCCAAACATTTTGATATGTTGTCGAAGTGCATACACAGCTGCGTAACAGATGCAATAAGCAATAAATCAAGTGAGAGAAAGGCCGCACCAGCCAAGTAGGCGCCATGAATTTGCGTCAAGTATGTCAACCAAAAAATGGTTAGATCTTCGGTTGTATTAAACGGATACCACGTGTAGAAGCCCAATTTTCGCTCGAAGCCCATGCCTAGTATGTACCTTACAACGGACTTGAAAAGCGGATAAAAACTGAAAGTGGACGTGTACGCCAGACACAGCATGGAAAAAACAATCATTATACGCCGCATGAGTCGTTCATGATAATGTAATTTGTACTCCTCTTGCTTCGCTGTAGTTGAAGGAAATATGGCTTCCAGTTCATCCAAAAGTTTGCGAAGTATCTTTTTATGCACCGCCAGTGCTCCTTGCTTGAAGTCCACCATGAACGAGAAGCCGATGCAAGGTGCAACGCCAAAGGCAACCATTTGTGTTGCTGGATCTTTTAATCCATTTACGAAGTACACACCTTCAGCTAATGACAAGAGATTGAAGTTGATGAAACCAACATAAAAGTAAATCACGTACAGCAAGCTTAGTTGTTTATTGGTGGAACGATGCGCATAAATCTCTTCGCCTATTGTTTTATAGAAAATGATGGGTAAATCAATGAATTCATGATAACTGCGTAAATGTGGCATTTTAGTGGCCATCAATTAAGGATTTATTCACTTCTGAAAGAGGCTTCGCAATGGATTCACTTTTATATGCCAATAGTTCAAGTGCAAAGTAAAATTGACAAATTGCTTTTTAATAATTAAACAATTAGTCAGTTTATAATTGAATGAAACTTTAATTGAAATGAGAACTAAGCAGTTGTGCAACCCAAACAGATTTAATTTTTAATTTCGTAAATCAAATAAGCAAAAAGGATTAATTAAATTTACTTCCTTCAAAATCCGATATCAATAAAAGTTTGGTTTTGCTTTATTTACTCATATTAAATGTTAAAAATTACTAGCAAAAACGTTGACAATACTTTTAAATTAACAAAAATTGTATAGCTACTCTTTGTAACACTAATTAAATCCTTTACAGGTCAGTTTACCTTACGCTCCATATTAAACACATACGACAGCGACTCAACACTTTGGTAGCCCCCTTTCTTGAGGATCTTGATAAATTGCAAGACCTGACTCTATATAGCGTTTTAAGCTTCGCCAAGGGTTCTAGGTAGTTTTAAACCCCGAGTTTTTCCTACACATGCGGTAACACAATGGGCCAATAGGCCTAAGTGAATCCACCAGGGACCGTCGGTATAACCTAACCTAACACACATACAACGCAACGTGTTTATATTTCACCTACTTATATATTAAAAAAAAACCAATTAAAAATTGTAGTACTATAAGCTTTATTCGAAAAATTGCTACAATTTTTAGAAACATGAGGTGTTACCATTCAAACATGGCATGAGGGCTGTAGTTAACTCTTAAACTTACTCAGGTTAGAGTTGTTGCATCTCTCAATCTGATACTGCGACCCTTTCAACAGCAGATGTTTAGATGAGCCGCGTTCCTCATCAACTAGATAGTTATTTCCAAACAAATAATTTTAATTAGTACTGACAGAATTTATACTAATAAAGCTTTTATTGGTGCATTATCTTGAAACATATGTTTAGAATACCGTACTGTTAAGCCCACATACCAGGTAACCACATAAAACAACTAAGACTTATTATTCTTTTTTATTTGATAGACATTAGTTGATGAAAATTGAGAAGCTCAATAATTTAGTGATCACAATACCAAACTGTAACTAGGAATAGGAATACGAGTAAATGGGGTACCAGCTCCCAACGGAGCAAAGCACTGCGACCGTGGCAACAGACCCTAACCATACAGAAGACATTCCGCCTTTCGAATGGAAGCCAGAATGTAACTTATAGTTGTAGCAATTTTTTCTTCTAATATTTATTAATTCATCAATAAATGTCATAAACGACTTATGCCCCACTAATTTCGCTACAAGGTCAGAAATTTTGAGTTGTTAAAATTATAGAAATCCCAAATTATAGCCAAATTAATTATTTAAAAAATAGACCGCGTTTAAAAGTTAAAAGTCTACCGCAATAATTTAATTATTTGTAGATAAAAGGGTTCAAAGAGCTTCATCCAGTAATAAAATTTAAATTTGATTATTGTTTTATTTTATGTATTTTCTTTCTCTTTTTGGTTGTTGTCATGAAGCTAATAAAAAATGATTATTTTTTTAAACATTAAATTTTGATGAAAGCTAAACTCTTTCAACTCATTTTTGAGAAATGGAAAATGTCAAAATTAATAAAAAAAAATTATACGAAACTTTCAAACAATTCTGGAAGACCTTTTAAGTGGTCCCAATAACGTTGCAAGTACAAATTTAATATTTTTTATAATGAATTAAACTCTAGCGGACGTAATTCTATTGAAGCGGTCAAAGTGCAGTTAATCCAAAACAACAAAGCCGTCATTTAAAGCTTGAACAGCATTTTACTTTTATTCTTGCCAAAATAGAACAATATTTTTATTACGGTTTCGTTGTTCTTTGTTTTGAGAACAGAAAAAATCTTTGTGAAAAAAGATCAAATCTGTCTGCTGCCATCTTTGAAGTCACGCCATCCTGTCACCATATGCCGTTTTGCGAAGTTTGATTGAAATGGTCGGTATGCAGCGTATCCGATACAATAGGTTGTCACTCTACTCGACATGAAATTTCAAAAAGTACCATCAAGTGGACAGTTGTTCATCCGAAACATTGAAAACGCATAAACTCAACTGATACGGCACACCGCACAGCAGAATTACTGGCAAACGTCGGTTGTCGGTTGCACTGCCCATTTGCCTTGAAGTATTTCCATTTGCTGCCATTGATGAAAACTCACCAGGCATTCGCTGTTTCAGTTTAAAACGAAACCCTCGAAACTGTTATGTGAAAGTAACATTATCACGTACGTATCTGCCTAATGAACAGAGTGTAAGATACATAGCTTTTTATCTGAGTAAAATGAAGTAATTTGACTAAATTCTTGCCATTATATAAACTAATCAATATATAAAATGAAGTCTTCTAATTTTAGAGACTTTAAGTTCAATGTTCGCTCTGCTCCCAAAATGTTTGCCAGACACAATAATTCCACGGATATTCGAGTTTATAAACAAAAACTTTCCAATATTTGCATTTAAATGAGTGTGTAAGTACGAATTTTGAACTTGTTGATTCCAGAGTTCATAAGTATTTGTATCCTGAATTAATAGGTTGACTTTTAAGCACGGAGTAACTGAAACTGAAAATTGCTGCAAGCTTTTTCTTCACTGCATGCACTGAAATCAACACAAATTCGTTCATCTAACCTACAATTAGGGCTAGACAACATTATTCATCAATTTGGCATATCAAGCATGTCTGCCACAAACTTTCTCTCTTGTCAAACGAATTTTAATAAAATATCTTTTTTGCTACTTTCAATCAAAACTCAACTTTGTTCAACTTCAGTGAAATCTGAACAAAAAACGGAATTTCACACAAAAAACTGCATCCATATGAAGACATGCCATGCCATATAAATTAAGATACTTTTTGTGTTTGTTTAAATGAAGAGTTTGTTTTTCGAAACACAATCCAAATAAAAAGGGAATAGCATAATATGTATTATTTTGTTGGTATGAAATACTGTTGATATAAAGATGGCAACAAAAAATTTACTGAAAACAATTTTATTAAAAAAAAAGGATATGTTATACACACGCATCCTTGGGCAGAAGGAATTTAATCAAGGTTAAATGCCAAGCACTCATAGACTGACTTTATTTTTATTTGCCTTCACAGAATATTTAGAAAAATATCAACATTTAAATTTGTATATTTCAAAGGCCATACAAAAAAAATACAAATAATTTTTCTAGACTTAATGAAAAGCATTGAAAATATACTATAAATCAACTGCATCGATAAACACTACATCCCTCGAAATAACACAGGAATCTGATTCTTGTAGGTTCATTCAACCAGTGCTGAAGTTTTGAAAGCACTCTCAAATAAAGACAAGGATTTATCACATTAAATCAGATTTTAATATGAGTGACATACGAGCAATGACAAAATCGGGTCTAGAAAGCGATCCAATGAACTCATATGGTCACATGGAGCAGAGTGTATGCTCACATTTCAGACAAGGACCTGTTACGATATAACTCCGAATGCAAATACTGTTGTTGCATTATGCAAACCTAGGAATTGCACAAAGATAGGCTCTGAGAGAGACGTACGTTAGGACAAATGACATCTTCAGGGACCTCAAGATTGGTCCGATCAAAAAATACATAAAGAATACAACACTGAAATTATTTACGAAAACTGACAGGCTTACCAACACCGCATTATCGAATCTCAGAATGATTACAGGCTCCTCGAGGAGGTATGCAGATTTAAGGTCAGTTATTGCTTACTCTGATTAGGTGATAAACAATAATTCAGTCAAGGTGTAGAGAGGGGTTACGAAGAAATCTCGCAGTTAATAGAGAGAAAAAGTGCTCAAGTGCACTGACTCAACTGCACTGACTTAACATAATAAAGTGTGATTATATTTTATAATAGTTAATAGTGAATAAGACAATTTCTTCAAATGGTCGGATGGTTTAACAAAAGATTTTAGGGAAACCCCACATTTCAATTCCATCACTAAAGATGGTAGTCGGGGAGTATTTATTTTAATTTCTATATAAATATTACTGATACCTCAAAAGATAAAGTTTATTTAGTTTTTAAAATAAGATCAATTTTTTTTTTATTGTATTGTAAATTGTTAAGTCAAATATTAAAAATAGTTTAAAAGCAATAAGACAAATAACTCTGAAATATTTTTTGGAAAAAGAAACTATTTTAAAATTTTCACTTTAAGAGTTTCTTTATGAATATGGCATGAGAATTCGTTTCGCTATATACGTACATTGTTTTCTTAGACCAATTTTCGAAAATAAAAAAGTTTTTGGTTCCAAAAAATAAAAGAAATTTGACAGGGAATGTTGAATTATTGTGAAAATATTGCACTGAGACAAAAAATTTGTTCAAAAAGTTAAAAATATTTGTCTGCGAAAATACTTTGACACTCACGTACAAGAGTTTATTAAATTTGGCAGCAGTTTATACATAAAAAAAAGTCCAATTTTTAGAGAAGTAAAAAAGTTGACAATTTTGTTAGAACTTAAATTTCAATACCTCATATATATAGACTCTTAATAATTCTATTGAAATAGCAACTTAGGAAAAATATACATATGATATCAACAAATGTGTGAGCAGAAATACTTTTTATATAAACACTTCAATATTTAAAAAATATAATAAACATTATGAATGTATTGTAATGAGAAGTAACTTCAACAAAAAATATCTGGAACCATAAAAAATAGATTGATTGTGCTATAAAGTGGCGAAACATAATCCAATGGTTTGCATTATATTTTAATATTAACCTTTTTCAAAAGTTTTAATCAGGAAATATAGAATTTAAACATATCAAAAAAATTTTTCAATGCTTCTAACAACTTCGGTCTAAACAGAATCAAAAAAAGAAGATAAAAATTCCACTAATTCACACTATTCCTTTCCGGTATTTATCATAATCTGCCAGCAAATACGTAGTCACAAATGTACTCGAGAGGATAGTTGTCATTAATTTCTGGAGGGGGGAACACCTAATAAGGATGGAAGTGTAGGGTTCCAAGCCTGAAACACCTCCTCCTTTGGCACCTCCTCCCTTGAAAATGAGGTCCAGGCACGTTGAACCTCATTTTCATAGATGTGCATCTAATACAGCTTTTGTGTTAAAAGAGACATTGTTCATTCTATTAAAGATACAAAATATCCTGTAGAATTAGTAATAATAGTTTTAATAGAAAAAGTAGTGGTGTTTGTAATAATAGTAATATCAATAACAGCAATACGCCATCCAACTGATGCATTGTGCTACTAACTTTGCCAATATTCAAGCAAACTTGGGGGCCTTCCACAAGCTATTTCACTAAATTTATCATTTATCTTAGCCGTAGGAGAACTGAATGACCACAACGCAAAGTTTATGGTGTCACACAATCAGAGTTAAAATAAATAAAACTCCAATTAGATTACTCTAACTCCGTGATGGCTGACGCCATTCTCGACACCGTCAAATTAAGCCGACTTCTACCTATCAACCCACACTCTACTCCGTTGACCTTTATACTCAACGATACCAGTCAAAACACTACACTGCAGCACAAATTGTTATTGATAATTTATTGAAGCATTTTTTAATTTTCTTAATTTTTCTTATATATTAAATAGACAGCAATTGTACTGGATTTCTCACACCAACTGCTCTCCACACCTGTCACTTCCCACTCAAACGACACTGTTATAATATCTACAAAGTCAATTATAAATGATGCATTAAACTCTCACTCCTCCAACCCCTCTTTGTTAAACCTTCTCTACTATAGAATGTTAAACATTTATTATTATTCGTTTATCTTACACCTACAGCACCTATGGCAGGACATACATTTATGACAGTTGTGTTTGCTTGATAAAAGAATTATTGTTTATATAATTTAATCCTGCATAATTAAATTACAGTATGTGGGTGATAATTACTACTCTATGAAAGAACTTCATTAACAATGGACAGGCTATTGCGATTGTCAGTAAGCAAATGACACTTTCATTCCAAATTTAACTCATACTTTTCTGAATAAATTAAAATTTATTCATACAATATTCGCTTTAGTTACAGGCAAATGTATACAATTTTTGAGTGATTATTATTTTTATGTCTTACCGAGGGCTTCTATGTAAGCTTATTATACAATTAGAGTACATTGCCCTTCCTACATAATAATTAATTATTTTTATGTGCTTAAAATTAATAAAATTCATTGTAAAATAAGATATACAAAAGCAAAATAAATATTTTATTTGTATGAATAATACTTTATGGTACTAAATACCTTTATAAAAAAATATAGGTCCTATAATTATGTGGTCTACAGTGAACTACTCGAACCATTGAATTTTAAGCACTCCTGCATAAGTTATATATATTAAACATTTTAGCTTGCTTAATTAAATTTAAGAATAAGATAATTATCTTTTGCTTTTGTGCGTACAGTACTTTAGTTACAGGAAATATTAGCTAAGTTTGCGTTCATTGCGAACGGCAGATCGATTATACAGTTTGAACATGACTAGATCTATAATATGACTAGAATATAATACTCGTCACGAATTCACTATTCACGAGTCATCTATTGACTGAAAACGAATGCCTCGAAGTGGTAGTTTGAATTTTGAAAAACGAAAAACGTCGACCGACTCATGTTAGGAGTGTCGGATGGCTCCATATTCCCACTTGATAAGATTTGTTGAGTATTGCGTTATGACTTTATTACGAAAAATCCACCACGCTTTGGGCGATTTTGAACTAAAAACTTAATAGTTTAATCATTTCTAAGGTTATTTTGGGACAAGATTAAGTTCTTCTTTATTTTGGAACAAGATAAAATATAATTTTAGTACACTCCAGAAGAGACGAAAGACAAAAAGCTCCAAAGAAGGCGTAGATTATGCTGTCAGATAGGACTGAGTATGTTGCTTAATAATTATTACATACTGTACAATATTATTGATTAAATTAGTCTTTATAATTACCAAAAAAATGTTCTATTTAATCAGCAAGCAAGTATTGTTTTATCAAGACAATTCAGCAGCGCACACTTGGGAAATCGAATTAATTAATCCTTTTCTATATTCATTATTCCAAAGTTAAAAGTTTAGCTCGAAGAAAAAAATAGAGGTGATGAAGAGATGATGAACAGTTAAGTATTTGAAAACTTATACAGAAAAGTCAGTCGCTTTTAGCGAAGATTGTGTCAATAAAATATACAATAACAAAAAAATAAAAACAATATTTTCTACTTTGAGCCTAGAACTATTTAAATACTTCTCATATCAATGCAAATCACTCCAGTTCACTGTAAATACTTAGTAAACTTGACGTAAAAATTCATAAGAAAAAACCACATTTTTATATGTAAAATAATTTGCTAAGAAATAGTAATAAATTGTTCTTGGCTAGATTTAGAAATTAATAGTTAATTAATTCTCTTTAATTTTCAGCTTAACGTTTTCATTATTATTTTACGTCATTGTGATGGAAATGAAGGTCGATAACTGATTAATTATTTAATTGCTTACACTGAAATAAAAAACTATTTTTCAAATTATTGTGTAAAAACCAGAATAGAAAAACCCACTTTTTTCAAAAAAAAATTTTTAACTAAAATGCAATAAGAGAGTTAGACTGCTTAGCTAACAGATAGTTTTATTAGCAGATGTATGTAGTAATAGGCGGCCCTATTAATAGACAACTCTACTACACAGCAGCTCTACTAGCAAACAATACTATACTATATTAGTAGACAGCTCTGCTAGCAGACAGATATCTTTTAATATCTCAGATATCTATTTTAGTAACAGATGTATTTAACAGCAAGTTGCCCTATTAACATACGCCTCCTCTAGCAAACAATTCTACCTACTAATTAGCAGCTCAACTAAAAAACGACTCTACTAGCAGACAACTCTGCTAGCAGGCAGCCCTGTTAACAGATAGCAAACTATTAATCTGCTAGCAAACATTTCTGCTAGCCAGCAGCTAAACTAACAAATGACTCTACTAGCGCACAGCTCTAACAACAACAGAGAACTCTATCAATAACAGTTGCAATTTAAGCATTTCATAATTTAAAAAAACGAACGAAAGCCGGTAAATAAGCATGATGGAGAGAGAGAGAGAGAGCAAATATACGCAAGCTTTTGTTTTGTTTATTTTCCTTCGACGCGCTTATTTTGCTTTGTATGAATGAGATGGTTGCTTCTTCTTTGCTAATAATTTCATAAGGGAACTCAATTGATTACAGCAAAAACACATGTCATTAATTGTTTTTATAGGAAAGCTTTTTCCGTTTATACAAATTTCACAACGATAATTTTTTGTTTTGACCAGCAGAATCTCATATAAACAAGCTGAAACGTGCAAACCGCAGCATTAATCTGACAGAGCGCACGTTACCAAAGATAAAAGTAAACATGTTCGAACGTAAACAAAATTTCTGTTTTATTTTGATATTTTATTTTACGCTAATTTGTGTACGAGAAGTTCAACTAAAAGAGTTGCAAGTTCAAGAACCAAGAGATGACTTGCAAGCAGAATTCTGCCAGACATCGAATAAGATGTGCGATACATACGACGAAGCCGAAGACAACATAATGCCATATTCCAGAATATTGGAGACGGAAACATGGCAGACACATCCAATGCAACAGACATGGAACACAATAATCGTTTACTTTGTGGCAGCGATCAGTAGACTGAGTTACTACGTAGTCAAAACTCCAACTTATTTCTACATTTAAGACTTTAATTAAATATATTAAGATGTATTAGTTATTGTTATCCTATGCTGTGATGGTATTTTTGTATTTTTATGTTGTAATAGAAATATAATTATAAACATTTTTTATACAAATGATATTAAAATAAATATTAAAAATATTTCATTTAAAAATTATAAGAAATATAGCTTTTACTAACGAATTCTAATATGAATTCAATGAATTCTAGTAATCACAGATATAAAACTGAGACCTAACCATTGTCACAGTACTATTTTGGATCTGGGTGTTAAAATTCTTCACAAATACATACATGTATGTCAATCTACAAGATAACTTGTAATTGATGGCCTAAGTAATAAATAAAACTGACAATTATCTTGTGGTTAGCAATCAACGTGTAAATAAAATGTTTTATCAAGTAAGTATATTTTTATTTTATACTCTTTTATACTCCAACCATATGTAGATATGGTTGGTTGGTTGCAGTGGCAGGCCATTAGATAACTTTCATGTACCTCAGTTAGCAATTTACGCCGTTTTGCTACCACATTCCTCGCAAGAACTCTAGTATAGAAGAGTAAAGACTAAATCCATCCCGCCGAATTTCCAACCGATAATTTAATAGATCTTTCGTCTTCACCGATGAACAGTCTGATAAACTATCAATTATTATCTTCCTAAGAACCTTTATCTTCTGGACGCCAAAGCAGGGCATTCGCTGGGAGAATCGATTTTGGTTTCTTTTTTCTGCTCGTTTCCACAACTTTTGCATTGAGGATTATGAGGAATGCGCAATTTCTCTGCATGGGTTACTATACACCAATGCCCAGAAAGAACTGCTGTAAGTCTTGCAGGGAAGCACCCGCTCTGGTGCTTCCCTAGATATCGGTATATTCTTTAAAAATCAAATTCATGATATACCAATTAGCTCCTTTAAACTTATTATAGATAGTTTATCATTTTCTAGTTATTTTAAGTTTATCATTTTAAAAACGCGTATAACTTTATATTGATTCCTTAAACAAATAACACCAAAGACGATTAAACTAGAGCAAGCAAACCGAGTTCAAAGTCGTGACAACCGCTTCTCACTGGCGTCACAGCGATAACAAAAGGGAATTGCTCAGATCTTCTTAGTTTTACGTAAAAAAGCAGATGATTTAACAAGAATAATACATTATAATAACAAGAGTTAGTGTAACTCGTTTCACTCAGACAATTTTCACGACATCGCTATAAGTAGTAGACATCTAAAAGTGGAAGCGATGAGTGCTATTTCAGCACGCGACCTCTCAACCTTACCTCACCGTACTCTTCCACTTTTCTCAAAAGTTTATAAATCACGATACTAGTTATATATCAGAACGATATAACTGTTTTGGTTAAAACATTAACTACTTCCCACTTTAAACTTATGTTTTATTCTTGTTCTCAACTAACACTATTAAAAAACTAAAACAATATGTATAGTATTACTTAGAAGAACCAATGATTTCATTTTGTGTAATCAGTTGTGCGATACAAATGTTTGCACACTTAATTGCAATATAATAGTTAATTGTAGATTGTAAATTTTTTTTTGTTTGCTTACATATCCCCTATAACATTTTAATATGATTTTATCACTTTTAGTACTTTGAAAGTAATCTCTCCATTCACACCAATCAGTACCCAAAACTAAATCTTATCTTTAAGTATTGTAATAGTAGTGAGGTGTTTAGTGGTTCCTCATGTACCTATAACCACGATGTCATAAATTATAATCTCTAATACCTACTTGTGAGGTAAATAATCAGAAAAATTTAAACAAAACTTTAGTGACAATTAGCCAATAGTAACAAATATTAATCAACAGTCGTTAATTATAGCCAATCGTTGCCAACGAAGATATTTCCAATACTTTTAAACGAATGTATCTTACATATAATCTTAACTCCGTGCTATAAATATTTTTATGAAAATAATTAAATCAAATGAAAAGTTTTAAAACTTTTAATAAGTATTATTTTATTCTATAAACAATAATTGTACATAATTCAAATTTTAAAAATACAATGAATAGGAGTCTCATCCTCCTCCTCCCGTTTTAACTTCTACTTTTTCTGGATTGCAATTGCGCCTTGTTCTCTTTAAATCAACTAAACTTCAATTCTTCACATTTTGTTGGCACTTGGAACTTTTTACATTTTATCTTATCTTCTATTAGATTTTCTTAATACTTTGTTTTAAACTTTTCCATTTAGTTGGAAATTTTCAAACGCAATGCACGTAGGCAAGTATAGCAAAAGTTCGCTGAGAATATTGTCTAAACTAGGCAATTCCGTTCTTAAACAAAACAAAATCAATTTAAGAACTGTCACAATAGTTGCAAATAATCTAACGATAAAATGTATCTCTAAATATGGCCTAAATGAAATACATATAGCATAAGGATACATCTAAATGGTTTATAATGCTTACTCGTGGCAGCCCACCTCGCAGAAGCCAGGACTCTAAGAAGGCTTAAGAAGGGGATTCATTACAATATCACTATTTTAAGTCATGCTAACGGTTTTGATAAACTTTAGCTTGAGGTTTTGGATCGAGAAAACACTCTGTTTTTTTTTTAATAAAACGAATTATGTGCATCCTGCTTAACTGGATATATCGGACAAAAATTTGATAAAGGGAGCCCTGATGTGTATATTCACATTCTGACCAGTGTTGCACAATATCAGAGTAGGTGAGTGATAGTTATTAAAATAGTCCCAAACCAATTGGCTTAGCATACCTTTAAAAATACATAGTAATGGAAAATTATCATGCAAATATAAAACATGAGAACTAGTGATTATAGAATATTTAAGTTGATTCTATAACACTATTTTGTACCATGTCGATTTTTCATTTAATAAGTTTTGACGTAAAGTTTAGAATTTAGGATTTATTCTAAAACATCCTATGTACAGTATAGAATCTTCTTTTTTTTTTTTTCTTCCGTAAACTGCTTATTCGAGTTCTGCTCGTAATACAGATAATATACGGAAACCACTATTTTTTCTCTGTTCTTTTAATCAATACCAGTGGACCATAAGACCTCAACAATTTCTACAAATGATGTTATATGTACTGCATGGTTTTTTCTGTTTTTTCCAATCAATCCTACTGAAGTATACCTCCTTAACTACTTCTTATGTTCGTATTTCACTCGGAACTGAAGTACAGATTATGGTCACTGTGTAATAAACTGAAACGAGTTCGATGTATTCTGCTTTGGACTCCATCTCAAGGTTGAGTTCGCAATATATGTTGTTGTTGTTGTTGTATGAATCAGAAATAGAAGGTCATAAAACTTCAAAAACTTTTTGTATTCACATTAGTCGCAACTGATAAAACTCTTATCTGAAAGAGAACTTATTATGATCAATAATATTCTGTAATTTTAAGAGCAATTAACAATCATGAGTAATTATTTTATCCAACCAATATTTTAAGAGATAATCTTATAAAACCTTGTGTAAATTGAATAATTAACAAATTAAAACTATTTATTTTACTGATAATAGAGTAAAAGTCATAGCCTCTATATCTTCTTATTTGGCACTACAGTCCATTCTGGACCTTGGTCTCTCTTATAGCCACTATTTAAAAAGGGTAAAATATTTTACCTAATTTCGTACCCTTAAAGACCTAAAGAAGCAATGAACTTTGCTACTCCAAACTAAAAATAGTTATTTGAATTTTAGATAAAAAAGTTTTAAAAAACAATGTAGAGAACAATGTTGTAGTAAAGATAAATAAAAAAAACAATAAATAAAATAAATTTCAAGACTCTAAGGAATCTGAAAAAAAAATTATTTGTTGGCAATAAGACAATTTCTATAGGAAAAATAAAATTACAAGCTAAACTTACAATTTACATTGAAATATAAGAAAAGTTTTTCAATTTCTGCAAAAATTAAATAAAAATGAAAAATGTATTTATTTTATAAACTGAAATAGTGAAAAGTTAAACTATGGGATATGCTTATGCGCTATTGCATTTGAAACTGTCAGCCATATTTCATTATCTTGACATTTAGGGATACATAGATACTTTTAAGTACAACTTTCAAATTCATATAACTATTCAAATTTATATAAATTACAATTTATATAAATATATATATTATTATGTTAAAGCTAGTTGAGTCAGTGCACTTAGCAGTTTTACTCTCTATTAACTGCGTGGTTTCTTCATAACCCCTCTCTACGCCTTGACTGGATTATTGTTTATCACTTAATCAGATTAAGCAATAATTGACCTAAGATCTGCATACCTGCTCGAGAAAACTATAACCATTTTGAGATTTGATAACGCGGTGTTGGTAAGCCTGTCAGTTTTCTTAAGTAATTTCAGGGCTCTATCCTTTATGTATTTTTTTATCGGATCAATCTTGAGGTCCCTGAGGATGACATTCGTCCTAATGTACTATGGTACCTTGAAAAGTCTTCTCAGAGCCTGACTTTGTGCAATTTCTAGCTGGCGCATAGTAGTGTTTGAGGCTTTACTAAACCCTACACAACCATATAGAACTGACGGTCAATTTATTTGATTATATAAAAGCTTCCTGTTCTTAGCATTGCAATTTGGTATGAATCGCAGCAACCACCATACTCCTATTTAAAGGACCAACCTAACCCTTTTTTGTCGCATCGTGATTACCATCTGATTTTTTGGTTCCTGTGTAGTTAGCGCGGTTACATACAGCCTTTAACGTTTAAGACACTATAAGGTTATTCTGATTTCCCTAGATTATCGTTTCTACTGTTCTGCAATATTCTCTTATATTCTTTTATCTATAAGAAAACAAGATCAGTACCAAATATTCAGTTTAAACGATGCTATCTACTGATTTTACTAATTTCGGCATAACTACATACACACATTTAAAGTCCATCTGGAGAAATCTAGCAGAGAAACGTATGTATGACGTTATCGATACGTCACGTAGAACTGATCAAGACTACATCTACTTCATTGAGTGGCCGACGTCTTCTCCACTTCATTACGAATATCTTGACGAACATAGTATTCACATTTCATATCATTTGTATGATAAGTAAAATAAAAATTACATAAACAAAAACCCAGAATTCTTTTGAATTCATATATTTCCAGTAATTTCACAATTTATTTCAAACAATTTTATCGCTAGGCACGCCAGAGAGCTTTATAAGCTTTTTCTGCGCGCCTACAGTATAAATGAGTAGAGCAGCAATTGAAATACAACAGTAAAGCCGCAGCTGCAGTTTGTGAGCTTCGCAAGTACGATGTCGCCCCCTAGAGTTGATACGACTTTGAACTTTTTCGCCACAACTTTAGTTTTAATCGTTATAAGCATTTTCATGTGCTTGCATAAGGAATGCCAGTTGGGCGCGAAACAAAATCAACCTCATCTGGACGAGATGTACAATTACTTCAGACTGGATGAGTCGCAATTTCTAAATGAATTGAATTCTGAACTGGACCATGGTATATATCATGCTACCTTTATCGGCTGAATGTGTTAATAATATAATAATGTGAGAAAACAGCACACTTCTATAATGAAGTATCTATTCTTGGTGTTTAATGAAATGTTGATTGTGATAACATGAAGAACAGAAGTATCAATTGTATTGACATACGACAAGCATAAACATGGCATAGTGTATGGAGTCATTATATTATATGAATAAATAAAATTGCACGAATAAATTACTTTTGAAATTATTTAATTATTTTTTGTTTATATATATTTACTTAATCAAAAAGGCAAATAAATAAACATTAGTAAATAAACAAAACAAATTTGAAGTTCTCCCTACTTTACCCACTATTTCTTATAGCTGAATTCACAATAGTCTTTTTGACGTTTTCCTTTTCTTTTGACAATTACTACTTTGTTGTTTTTTATCTTCATTTGTCATTCATAAAAAGTGAAACCATTTTACCTGTGCCTATTGTGTTATTTTATCTGCAGAAAAGCATTTGTAAATAAAAAATACTTAAGAAATACATAACAATTTTCAAACGGTATTAGCAAATTTAAATTGTTTTATTTGATATAAATTTCATTCGTTTAAAACAAGCTATTTAATTTATAATATAAAATCTCTTTTCTGCGCACTAATTTGTTCAAATGGACGGTCAGCGCAAGGAACGCAAATCAGCAATGGTAACACGACAAATATATGTAAATGCAAAACTTGTTCTGTTCTATTAACGTTTAATTGTTTTAATAATTTGTTCAAATTATAAAAGCAAAAGCGTTTATTAATTCACATTAAACAAAAATTGTATATTTTAGGCTCCACTATCGCCTTGTCCCATACCCGACATAAGTGATGACGAGCTGGTGTCAATATCTGTACGCGATCTTAATCGTACACTTAAAATGCGTGGCTTAAATCGAGAAGAAATTGTGCGTATGAAACAACGACGTCGTACGTTAAAGAATCGTGGCTATGCTGCAAGTTGTCGCATAAAACGCATCGAGCAGAAAGATGTCTTAGAAACGGAAAAATCACATGAATGGTTGGAACTGGAAACGATGCATGATGAAAACGAGAAAATTCGCAAAGATATAGCAAATTGGAAAAACAAATATAAGGCGTTGTTGCAGTTTGCTGGACAAAATGAAATACCTATACCGCCTGAACTAGAAGACATCTAAACGCAAATTTTTATAGTGAAAATTTTTTTATATTATTATTAAGTTGTACAAAATGTTCCAAAACTGAATTATATAGTGATTTCTTATTGTACTTGTTTAACTTGTATACGAATATGTTTTATTATACCCAGATTAATCTTTTATTTCTTTTATAATACAAGATATTAAAAACTATATATGAAATGGATTAAAAACTATATTTTGTTTATATTAACAAAGTAGTATAAATGAATCTATAAAGAACAAGTGTATAATGTAATGTGAAAATATCTAATAAGTTAACATCATTCCAAGTGTTGGAATCATTTAATGTGTTTGATGACTAAAGGAGTAATTGATTTGACTTGACAAAATTTAATTTATTTATATTTGATGTACACAAAGAAATTTCTTCTATTAACTTCTTGTGTAGGGCATAGTCTCAAAAGTTCTATTAAATTGCATACCGTTTGGAACTGCACTTGTAGTCTACATATTTATGCATAACTTTAATTTTTCTAGCTAAGGTTTTTAAGTGGACATTATGCCAACGAATATCATGTTACTTTATTTGAAATCATTCAAAACATTGTGTAGGATAGCATACTTTTTTAGTACTATTTGTCAAAGATATATTCATAACGTTTCGAAATATATATATTTGCTCAAAACAAGATATATTGAATATGACTATTGATTTATATATACATTTATAATGTACTGATGTTATAAAAACAATCAATTCAAACGTAAAATGTGTTTTATATTAGCTGGAATCAAAATAAGTATGAGTACGAAATACACTTCTTGATAATATCTAAAACTATGAATTAAATTGTTTAATGTTTAAATTCAATAGAATTATCTTTGATATATATATTAGATAAACAACTGTTTTCAATAGTCTTTCATATTCTATTTAAAATCCAAGAAATAATATACATATCTTAATGATTAATTTTCAAGGATGGCTACAAAAACAGATAAATTAATTTTTGGGAATTCAATTTGTCATAAAAACAAATCCAACATAATTAGCCTTTACACAATAATTTATTTACCACCATATTTATTTATAGTAAAACAATAATAAATGATCTTATTTAAAATAACACTTATGTATCCTGTGAATTGGAAGCATCCTCGATAGTTTGTTAATCGATTTTATTTAATGCTCGTCTATTGTGAATTGCTTTATGTACCTTAATGTCAAAAGTAGCGTAAAAGAAAACGAAAATAAATTGAGTTTGTGAGAAGTTAATTTATTATAAACAAAAATATAATATAAAAATAATTGCTAATAAAACACAAAATATCTTTAATAAAAAGTTATATGCTAAAATTGAAGTTGAGTAATTTAATCCAAGAAAAACTGAACTGAATTTGAAAATCGACCAAAGCAAAGAAAGGAAAACAATAGATTTTCCAAAAAATGGCCTCCAGTGAGATATCCAGCTCCAATGAGCGGCACTATTATGCGAAATTGGAAGCAATCAAAGACATTCGCGACAAAACTATTGCGTTAGAAAAATTAAAAGTTAAAATTGTAAAAGAAGTGAAAATTAGCGATGATGAAGAAAAATGTCTGGACGAATATCGTAAGGAAATGGAACATTTGTTAGAAGAAAAGATGTCACATGTAGAGGAGTTACGTCAAATACATGCCGATATAAATGATATGGAGAATATTATTAAACAAACAAAAGAAAACCAAACTCGTAGTGTAGATATGGCTAATAGAGTGTATGAGGAGTATTTGGCACTAAAATATCAAATCGATCATATGAGACGTGATTATTTAGGGCTCAGTCCACTGCGTGATTTACATGAAGAGGAGGGTAGTCCCATATCGAAAGATCGATTTCAAACAAATTTTCTAAAGGTTGCTGCACAGTCGGCTGCAGCAGCAGCTGCTGCTGCTGCCGCTGCATCACAACCAACATCACTTGCACGTCCACATCCTCGCCATCCATTGATGCCCGAAGCTACTGTTACTGCTTTACCACCTAGTGGTGGTGGAACAGCTGGACCAACAGGTGGACACGCATTTATGCCACCAGCACCGCCAGGTTCGGCTGCTGCTGTAAATGCTGTTGCACGCATAGGTAAAGGAGATTTTTCAGCACCAGCTCCTCCTCCCCCGCCTACCAATCGTTTGCAGCAAGCACCAGCTATTGGTATAGGACACCATCCATCGTTTCGTTCAGATTTTAATGTTAATTTACGTCAACAACCGCCGCCCATGAAATCATGTTTGTCTTGCCATCAACAAATACATCGCAATGCACCAATATGTCCACTTTGTAAGGCTAAATCGCGTTCGCGTAATCCTAAAAAGCCAAAAAAGAAAAATAACTAATTTACACATAATTTGACAGTAAGTTTTGCGAACTGAATTTATAATAATTTTTTTTAATAAAAATTTCTTTGAATTTATTTACAGATACGCAATAATGTTATTCTTTGAAAACGTAACATATAAGCCAGTGTATAATTAAGAGAGATTTATTCTTAATTATTCTTAAAAGTCTGTATAATTATAGATGCTATTATTTTTATTTTTTAACGCATATTTTTTATGCTCATTAACTTATCTCAGAAATTCTAATCAAATCAAATTTAATTAACGTCATTGCATTTCTTCAAGAAAATCTCTTAATATTAGTCCATAATTCTTATATATAAATTTCACATATTATTTTATAGTAACTGAAATCTTCAACATGCTATAAATACTAACATTTATGTTTACATTAGAACAGATTTTCTTTGATATTTTTTCTTGCTATCGTTACTGTAATAGAGAAAAACTTTGCCAGCTCGTGTGCAATAGCCACCCATCCATGAATTAATTCAAATTTAATTAAATTAATATAAAAATTAATGTTTTCATACAAATTAATCACAGTTCTATATTTTGTAGATATTATTATATTATATTTTTATATACTATTAATATATTTTAAATATTATTAATATAATATCTTATATATTAATTTTTTATTATACTATATTTTTATACATTATTATATTAATTATTAAACTACGTCATTAAATATAACAATAAATTTTTTTGTAATTATACTGCATATATTATTACAATTGTGTAATAAATAATTAGTATTATGTATGTTTCAATAGCTTATAGCTTTTATGTTTTTGTGAAACTTATTTTAAATAAGAGCTTTTTCCTTTTCAATAATTTTTCACAAATGCATAAATCATTAAATATAATTATATGAAACGTATATATTAAAAATTTATACAATTTTTTATAATAACATTTTTTGCAACTAACCAGATTGTTCCGTTTTCAGAACAATACGTATCCCGCTGGCACGGAGCTCGTACATCACTGCGACCTTTCATTTATTTTCAGTATTAAGTAACATAAATGCAATGTAATGAGAGCACGAAATCTATATACTTTTTATAATATTATTTAGATTTATGCAAACATATTAAGCATGCAATTGCATTCATATACATGATATATAATTTTAATAATAATGTTAAAAGTTTAAAAAAAATTATATAATAATGTGTATGTAAACATTAATTTAAAAAAGTTTTCCATTTTAACTTAAGAGCTTAAACATTTTTTTATAAATAATTGAAATTATTCAATGTAAATTTAAAACCAAAAAATAATTTTTGAACTTTTTGTAGTGCTTAATAACACATTTACTAACATTTACTTATACAAATGCAAAAAGGTCGAGTAGTTACATATATATTTTGCTTTCCAAAAAAGACCTTTAACATTTTATTTATATTATTTTTTAATTACATTGTATTAAACTGATTAATAAATAACAGTATTCAAACTGTATTTCTAACGATCTTATAAAATTTATATAAATACGACATTTTTTGTAACAATAAATATAAACTCGTCTTTGAGATAAAATATATAACAATAAATTTTTTTAAAAAATTTATTCCATATCACTGAACTCCAGGCTGGAAACTGAATTAAAACGAATCACTTTGCCGGTATTCCTGGCAAACATATCATCAACTTCCTTTTTAGTTATCGAACGATTGTGACCACAGAGCATATGATCCACATACCTAAAAAATGACCAACAAATCAAATGCCGATTTAAAAAGAAGAATATTTTTTACTTACGTCTTGCGGCGCGTATATGTCTTGGAACAAAACTCACAGCGATACGGCTTACCAGTATGCGTGAACATATGCACCTTTAGAGCACAGGAAGACTTGAATGTGGCTGGACACACTGAACAATAGTGAATAATACCATTGTGTCGTTGCATATGATATCTGAGTCCGCCTCGAACTGCATATTGTTTTTTACACAATTTGCACTTATAAGGAAGTCTATTCGTGTGGGTCATTTTATGTATATATAAATTTGCTCGACGCACATATGCTTTCTTGCAATTCCCGATTCCATACTTGAACTTCTTTTTTTTGTGTAAGCATAGGTGCCATCGTAATTCATTTTTGGAGTTATATATATTGCCACACACATAACATCTATTGTTTTTCAAATGTTCAGTGTAAGTGTGATTTTTTAATTCGCCGTGAGTAAGATATTTCTGGTCGCAGTACACGCAAATATAATTTCTATAGACACTCTGATGCACCGAACTTTCATGGTGGTTTAATCCGGATAAATACTGAAATAGCTTAGCTGGAATATACGAAACATGAATTTAATACGGCACATACCTAAATACAAACATATATCAATAAATATCAATAGTTGAAATAGCAATATGTATATCTATTAAATACCTTGATAATAATGACACAATTCTGAGGTCATACTTTAGTAGCAGTTCTGTTACTTAAGAATATTAAAAAATAGAAAATTTTTCTATATTTGTTCAATATTAGCTTCTGTTCTTTTAAATAACTATTCAGGGAAATATGTAGACAGCGCCTATGTGGCGTAGAGTAGTAACTTATCTTCTAATTGATAATTAACTTTATACCACATTATTTACAACGACTATCGACTATCACAGCCTGAGAAGTTCCTTTGTAAGAAAACATGGACTTGACTTCTTGAACGCCCCGGAATCACATGGACGGAGCAACTAGTCCTGTATACCGGAAGTACTCGTTTTTTCAGATGGGAAAGTGCAAATTGCTACTTCTAAATTTCAAAAAGCTGACCTGAAATAACTAAATTTATTCCAATATCATTTAGTAACTGATTTCTTAGATATTAGTGCCAACACCACATTATTTATCAATTTATTCTTGTTAGGGGATGTGGCACTGCGGCCGTCGGGTCTATTATGCTCCCTTCTGGATTTAGAGTAGGTCTCTAAGCCCTGTTGCGTCAATAAAAAGTAGTACAGAGCCTACTTTACAGAGTTTTATTACCTCTTCCGTAGGAATATACACTCCCAGGAGCTTAATCTGTATGTGCATTATCGCAGGCCATTCTAACAGCATGTGTGTGGCCGACTCCTCATTCGCTTCACAGAATCTACATTTTGCATCCGTAAATATACCCAGTCTCGTAAGGTGGTATATTAGTTTACAGTGCCTTGTTAGGTTTGCTGTGATGATTTTAACTTTTCCTTTTATAGGTTCATACTATCCTATCTATCTTATATCTTATAGGTACCAATAAGTGATTTGGATAATGTTAATCCTGGTATATTATCCCAGTAGCATTTATCAATTTAAATAAAATTTGAAATTGTTGGCCTTTAAAAAATTAGGTACAACTGATTAATGACTAAAAGGAATACATCATTCCAAAAGGTATTTAAAATTATCGAATTTATCTTATGAATCATAATTGTTAAAGCAATTAAAAATAATAAAAACAATTTATAATAATATTTAAATACATTTTAGTTCAATATTGGGTATATTCAGTGACTTCAATTTTGCTCATCCATATACGTACGTACGATATTCCAACAAAGCGGTATGTTCAACATAACCGTTTCCTTCATACTTTGTTATTTACCGCAATTATTTAAATGAATGTAAAATCAAATTTTTAAATCTTTAAGATTGTTAATTTTGATCTAACCTAATTTGAACCAAGGTTCGATAGTCAAAGTCAAACCAAATTCATCACTAAATTGCTTGAAATCCGTAACTGCTTGTGGTTTCACTTCATGATCTGTAAACCTTACAATATATAAATAAATTAATGAGTTTTTTTTTCTGATTGGAGATCTTTATTTAGTTAATATATTAATTGTTCATAGTAATAATATTTATCACCAACAGCCTGCTATAAAAGTAAATAAGTGTTTATTTCTTCTGATTCCATTTGCAATAAAATTTTATAGAAAAACAATATATAAATAACAAACACTATAAACAATGTTTTACAAATAAAATATGGATAAATAAAATTCAATAAAATGTTATATATATAAAATATTTATGAAACTTTTTATTGGATAAAGTACATAAATGCTGCTAACTTGACAATGGTTTGCTCCGTTTAGAGTCTCCTTCCCTAATGTTTATTGAATTATTCTACGAAAAAATATTTCACAGTAGTTCATGGCTTGTTATCTTTTTTTAATTTTATTCCATAAAAAATATACACATAACGATAGATACTCCCATTTCGAATTTAAATCAGAGTTTCTATTTACTGCTCTGTATCTAATATTATATAATTAATATATATATATATAATTTAATCATTTTTACTAAATTTATTTTATGTCACATTAAAACAAAATCTTTGATATACAATATTGCAATTAAAACTAATAAATAATGCCGAGGTACAAACAAAAACTTATCTGCTAATTATTGACTAATAATTAATAGCGAATTAGCGAAGCTATAATAACAATGATCACAAGATTATTACTAAATATTTAAGCAAAAAATTATTTATAACATCATCGCTTGACTATCTCTTGAACAGTTGTGATACGTGTCGATTTTCCGGTATTACGTTTAAACATTTTTACCAAATCATCATCAGACATGGTACTATTATGCACACGCAGTAGATGGCGCTTAAAACTACAGTTTGTAATATAAGAACGAAAAGAAAAAGAGAAATTTAGTAATTATTTGATATCAAGTATCGAAAATTGAAACCTACACATCACGATTTGCAAAACCATGATCCTCGCAGAATTCACAGCGATACGGCATGCCTGTGTGCTTAAAGGAATGTGCTTTAAGTTTCTGTTTAGAATTGAACTCAGCCCCACATTCCTTGCAGGGATGCTTCACACCCATATGCTTTTGTATATGATATGTAAGACGTACTTTGATTGCAAAACGCTTATCACACATATGACATGCATAAGGCAGCTCTCCAGTATGAGTGCGTAGGTGCACATTTAAGTCGAAATGGCGAGCATACTTTTTGTCGCAATGCGGACATTCTATATTCTTCTCGAGATGCAATTTCAAATGGTTCATCAATTGATTTTTTAGCTTAAAACTATTACCACAAATCTTGCATTGAAATTCTCTCTCCTTATGCGCTTGCTTGCGATGCTGCTCCAACAGGTACTCCGTATTATACTCTTTATTGCATTCGAGACATGGATAAGCAACATCGGGTTTTTGGCCTATGTGACATTTCTCATGTTGATTGAGGGATTTTTGACTTTTAAATTCGCGAGCTGAATTATATATTATATATATAAAGTAAAGAGTTTATTTTCTTTCTTAACATTTAAAGTGCAATAATAAGAAATTCAGCAAGCTAAAAAAAAATTAAGTACTAACACCAAAAAAAATGAAAATACAAACCACAAATTAAAAATAAATTAAAGATGTATTAAACTACAAATTCATGGACCTATCAGTGAGTTAGTTACTTACAAATTATAATTTAAAACGAAATATTTCTAATAAGTAGCAACCATTTCCAGTTTAAGTGGGGATTTAGTTTTGCTCAAAATAATATAGAATGAACGAGTTTTGTTTGATTCTTAAGTTTAGAATCAAAAAAGATGTTTGTAACAATTTATTTTTTTTAATTCTTAATATGTACTAGAAATAGACTGAATATTGACGTTTCCAGGTAGCCATCAATAGTCGTGTATTCACAGAACTAAATACCAAACAATATAATAATAATAACGTCAGAAATGATATACACCGATATGCAGTTGTTCTAACCGACAATTCTTAAAAGGTAGATCGTATAATTGAGTATCAACAACTGGAGTTTAGAGTAGCTATAAGTAAACTTATCTTATCACATTTATAAAATAAAATGTTTAGATAAGCACTAAACACCATTTTAATCATCTAACCAGTGATTATACGTTCTCAAATTTTAAATGGAAAATATGACATTCGCAGTTTGTTCAAATTTTATATAAATAGGGTTTATCATTAACAAATTTAATATATATAAAATGATCTCAGTAATAATTTTCAATAAAATTATTTAAGGGCACAGGCACCAACACCAGCGTTTATTATGTGATCTTTGTTAATAACATATCATAGCATGTCGTCATGTTATGAGTTCTTATCACATGAATGGTTCTTATCCTTAGAGATTTTTTTTAACATGTTTTTTATGGAAAAATAAAATATAAATTCATAAATAAAATAATAAAATGGATATTAGGTTAGGTTATACCAGCGTTTCCAGGGAATCCACTTAGGCCTATGGGCCCATTGTGTTACAAATGGATATTAGAACCACAAAAAAAAAATAAAAAAAATACATAGTGAACCAAAAACTAATATGTGTTTTAAATAATTTTTCTCGATTATATAATTTGAAAAAGAGAACAAAGATACTTACGACAATAAGCACACAAAAACTTTGGCGTGTTAGACATTTCTTCTGCTTCTTTCTTCTTGTGCAAAATGATATGCTTTTCTAGATTTTTGCTTAATAACTTTTTATTGCATATGGGACAAGTAGCAACAGCATCATTATTTGTCTCGAATTTTGAAGTTGAAACCTCGTCTGGGTGATCAGTACATATATGATTTCGTAAACTTGCTGCCGATGAAAAGTTCTTAGCGCAGGTTTCTATATAGCAAACGTGAAATGAATTCAAATGCGTTTTGTAATGTTCTTTCAAATACGATTCAGATCTGTATTTGATTTTGCAAATATTGCAATTGTAACTTTTTCCAAACTGATTTTGATCGGGCTCTTGATCACTATATTCCTCCACATCAGTACTATTTAACTTTTCATAACATTCGTTACTTTCCGAACTTTCTCCTACATAATATTCGGCTTGTACATTCTCTATAGATGGAGATGTTTCTAAAATTTCTACACTTTCCGTAATATTTATTGCATCCGCCATATATATTTCTATAATATAAAAATGTTTAACACACTAATGTATTTAGTTAAAAAATGTTTACCTTGTTCTACACCTTCTTCTTCGCAATTGTGATACATTAAAATATGTTTATCTAAGGCGACTTTGGAACGAAAATAATTTTCGCATATTATGCATGAATAAGGACGTATATTTTTATGATAATTCATATGTCCCTCATAGGATACGTCACCACGTAAAATCATTTTGCATTCGATACACTTCCATTTACGCGCGCTTCCAGTATACTTTTGCGATAGGTCAGAATCATATTCAATCAAATATTGTTCATCATTCTCCTCAAGGCCATTTACATCTATCAAAGTGTTCGCTTCGACAGTTTCGATGTTTTTCTCAAAACCTTCCTCTTCATTTATTTTATCTATCTGAAATTCACAAAATTTAAATAATATGATTACCCTTTTTCTTTGCAATATATAAGAATCTAGTGACTTACTTCCATATATTCAATACTTTGTACCTCATCTGCATGCAATTCTTCAATTCCGCACACTTCAACTTCATCTATATATTCAGCATTTTGCTTTTTGAGTAGTTCCACTTTTTTGCGCAATATCCAATCGCTTTTGCGTGCCTGATCAATAAATTTATATGTAGTCTCTAAAGTTGTGAAGCATTTCAGACACAACGTTGCCGGTAAATCATCGCCAGTGGTAGCCATTAACTGTGTACTGGTCGCAAACACATCAAAATAAGAGAGTTCATCCGTTAACTGTGATTGCATTTCAATATACTCAGGAGCTGTCGAAGTCATGCAAGCTCTACATATCATTTTGATTTTGTACTTTTTAGATCTTAACGGGCTCAACAAACAAAACAAATAATTTAAATATTTCTTTACGGAAGACGTGTGTTTAGCGCTGAAACAAATGGCGTCGTTTGTCATATGTCATACAGTGTTGCATTTTTCGTTAATGATTTTTTCTCAATTTTGCTGTGGTGAAATTTACATAAGTGTGGCATATGGCAATAAAGCATTTTACCAAAATATTTTTTTTAACCCAACATCTTTTTTATGTGAAGAGAAAATCACTATTTTGTTATTTTTTGAACAAAGAATACATATTTTTTTGATCATTCAAGAATTTCTAGAGCCTTGAGGATTGCCAATAATATAATATTAGTTATATCTCTTAAAGCATGTTAAGACTATCAATCTTAACTTATTTTTAGTTTTATCTCGATAATCGTATAAGATTTTCTTGCATTTACCATACCTAAACCCATATACAATTGCTTGCAACGAAAAAAAAGGGAAAAAACAGCTGTTTTGACTTCTGTTGCTTCTCATGTGCATGTGGTATGCTGCAAAAACAGCTTTTTCATTTTAATGTTGCAATTCTGCAACAGTGGTGTTCTCGCACTCTTGCAATTTTAGTATAGCATACTTGTATTTCGTGAACCTTGCAATGACTATTATATAATTATATAATAATAATTATAATTAATAAATATATATATAATACATCATTTAAATTGGATTTTGTTTTGAATAAAAATTTAAATTGTGCAATGAAAAAATATGGCGTCGAACAATATTGTAAGCAAAATTTAAAAAAAAATGCTTAACAGTCAAATACTGTTAAATACTGTGTGAACACTTCAACTTTTTTTAAGAAAAATTGTTGATTCGCGCAGAATAAGCTGAAGTTTAAGTATACTATACTATTATTATATATAATATGTATTGTATGTTGGCTTATTATAGTAAATCTTAATTATCTGATTTATTTCTAAAAAGATGATTTTTTTATAATATATTTAAACTCAATACGAAAAAAATATACAGATTGCAACAGTGATGCCAATTCTTAATTCGAATATAGGCCAGCATGCATTTTTTGCCACATTTGCGAACCACCGAAAACGCTTATTATAAACACAAAATTTTGCTTGAACGCACTCTACGCGTAATAAGCAAAAAATGCTATTTACTGCGTAAGGGTCGAATCGTAATCGAATTGAACACACTTTGTTTGCTATGTGGCCAATGAAATTGAACTTAAGCATCTTAATAAGAAATTTTCTTTGAGAGAGGAAACGAACGGATCACGGATCTCCGTGGTAAATAGCAGTAATAAAAATCAGATCTACAGCTGATTCTAGCTCCTGGGTTTAGATTTCTTACATTTTACCAAAGTCAAAATGTATTCTCTCTCACACACACACCTGACTCGACCTATTTTAAGCCAAGTTTTATTCATTACAAGTTCGAGTTTACATGAAGTGAAGAACACGTAAACAAGTAAGAATTTTTGTATAAACGGCAAAGAAAAAATAAATATTGCAACAGTGATACCATTGTCTTGCTTGGCGAATATAGGCCAGCATGCATTTTTTGCAACATTTGCGAACCACCGAAAACGCTTAATATAAACACAAAATTTTGCTTGAACGCACTCTACGCGTAATAAGTCAACTTATGCTATTTACTGCGTAAGGGTCGCTTAATTTCGTAATCGAATTGAACACACTTTGTTTGCTGTGTGTTCAATGAACTTGAACTTAAGCGATCTTAATAAGAAATTTTCTTTGAGAGAGGAAACGAACGGATCACGGATTTACCGTTTTAAATAGCAGTAATAAAAATCAGATCTACAGCTGATTCTAGCTCTCTGGGTTTAGATTTCTTACATTTTACCAAAGTCAAAATGTATTCTCTCTCACACACACACCTGACTCGACCTATTTTAAGCCAAGTTTTATTCATTACAAGTTCGAGTTTACATGAAGTGGAAGAACAGCGTAAACAAGTAAGAATTTTTGTATAAACGGCAAAGAAAAAATAAATAAATAAAATTAATAACAATTTTTTATTAAAGGTGGTTTCAAAAGATCGAAACGGAGTTATTTTAAAAATTAGTTAAATTGAAGAAATTGGCATAATTAATTTCGTCAGTAGAATTTGTGAAAAGAGAAAGTGCGGCAGTGGTAAGTGAATAATCATGACGAGTTTTGTTTCACTTATAATTTCTTTTGTTGCCTAAAAACCAATAAAATGTATTCAATAAACGTCTGGTATTGTGGCAGTCGTTATCATAAATTTTTTTTTTTTTAATTTTGCTTGTAACAATAGTTATATTGGTTGTGAAATTACTTTTTATTATTTTAATTGCATTAATGGCTTATAATAACTTTGATTTCTTCACAGCAGCAATAACAATGTGTAAAGATTTGGTAAAGGACGACCACATGAGGAATGAAAAAACCTCGAGCAATAAATTGAAAGGTGCAGATGCCAACGTGCTTCCCACAAAAAAATCTGTGATCGTTGCTTACGTTTTGTGGTTGTTTGGTGGCATATTTGGGTTACACCATATATACTTGCATCGTGATCGACATGCCTTTATCTGGTGGTGTACTTTAGGTGGCTACTTTGGTGTTGGTTGGTTTGGTGAAATATTTCTCATACCCGAGTATGTACGTGATGCAAACGAGGAACCAAAGTTTGTTAAAAGTTTTATTGAAAAATTGCGTACGAATCAAAAACCGCCTTACTCTGGAAAACGATTTTTGGGTCAGGTAATGATCGGCTACTTTTTCGGACAACTTATACAAATGGCCATACCACAAACAACAATCGTTGGCATTGACTGGGGTTTTTTGCATTGGTTAATACCATTATTCATTGCTTTAGGAGTTTGGACTGTGGGAAATATTGGACGTGAACGTGGCGTACTGTGGCACTGTCTAGTCGCTTCATTTATAATATATCCAGTGCGTTATCTCATTTATGATGAAACTTACACGCTTTTGTTAACTTCAATTATATCAGCTTTAGTCTTTGACAATTATTCAAAGCATTGGTTGCGTTCGCCACCTGTTAGGCGTGGTGCAGCGATACGTACAGTAAAATTTACCGGCGCTCTATTGATTTACTTCTCGATTTGGGGCTGCTACATAGGTTTTAATGGTACTATATCTGATGGTGAAGGTGGTGAAGTACATATTTATGAAGCGGTTAGAAATTTCTTAGCTTCTGCTTGGTGGAGTGATATGGTACAAGCTTTTAAAGACACCTATCTATATGCGCAACATCATGGTTGGTATGAGACTTGGAAGGAGATATTTGAGAGCATGGATGTTGACGGCGAACGCAACTCATACAAGGTGTTGGGTGTGAGTGCAACGGCATCTCAAGCTGAAATTACTACTGCATATCGTCGTCTGTCGAAAGAGTTTCATCCAGACAAAATTAAAGACGACACACAGCGCGCTGAAGCACAAAAACGATTCATTGAAATACAACAGGCATACGATTTGTTGAGTAAAATGAAGTCCAATAGAAGACGCAAGAACAAGCAATTCCAAGAGGACGAAGCAATTGTTCTGTAAGTCGAAATTTGTGCACTCGATGGAAAGTTATTATTAGTTATTGTGAAAATGTTTCTGACTTAATACATTCTCGAAAAATAGTAGGAACGTCCACGGAAATGCAATCTAAACAATAAATTCTAGATCATTAAAGAATTAATTTCATTCATTAACAAAATATTTTAAACCAAAGTAGTTTTTAAGTTCATGTAATTTATTTATATTTATTTCTATATATTAATACTTACAAATGTACATATTAACTTATAATATATGTTGTTGTATATGTATGTACACATTTGTAAGTATATAAATCCGATCCGCAGGCTTTTATAATTCATAACATTGTTTTGAAAAGTTTGTAACAATATACCGAAAACATTAATTATTAAGTTATTTTTTTATTTTAAAAATAAAACAAATCAATTCTATAAAAAAATATTTATATGTAAATTAGTAATAATTGTTCATATATACTAATCATTATTATATATAAAAAGTTATGATTTTTGTTCTTTTTTAATAAACGATGAGAGCTCTAATTAATCTCTCTGATATAATTGAATTATAATAATTTGCTAAACATTATGTATGTGACTATTTATAATACATATATAAATAAATATAAAAATCCTCAACTTCATTGTGCATTTTTGCATACACTCATATATACATTAATAATATATAAGTAAATTTCTTATAATATCTGAAATGAAAAAAATTACTGTTTTCTGTTTATACGTCGATAAAATGGTTTGTTTTTGAGACATCGGGGACGCCACCTTGAATCTTTATCTATGCCATGGCTTTTATTTACATATTTATGGCAATATTCCAAAAGGCATAATGTTGCAATATATAATCATCATCAAAATTACAACAGTGGTCCAATCTGGCCTTCTCCAACGCGTCTCTTCATCGGAACTAATTGCGACTCCATTTTATGTAGTCTTTAGAGTACTTTATAATGAATATATAAGTCTTGTAGCTATTTATAAGTGCTTGTAAAACCATTATCTTATATAGTAATAGTTGTTATAGGTTTTGTTGGATTTCAGTAGTCGTCTGCGTATGTTTTCATATATATCATTATCAGTTGGTATACCTGACACCAGGTAATTAAAGAATTGCACCACTTCAAACTCATGCCACACTACCCTGGTTACTCAGCTGTAGAAGTTTTTATTATAGACAGCGCATCAAATGTACTTGGGCTTTCAAATGATACAAAAAATATGCAATCTGATCTATTTCAAAGGATTATTGTACAATGAATTCGTATCACTTGATACATAAGCTAGTAACGCGGTTTACTTAGTGAAGTTTCCGATTGTTTTCTGCAGTTTCTGGTTGTAAAGGAAGCAACCCAAACTATTCCATTGTCCGAGTTCATAGAAGATGTTAATTGATTTTATAGTTTTTACTTAGTTTGTTTTGTTGATTCTAGTAAATCTATATATATATAGTTGAGTGAATTTATTAGGAATGCTAAATTCTTGCTTGGCTTAAATTGTTTTCACTACGTGTTATTTACAATAAAATATTTACTTACACATAATAATACCTTATATAAATTTTTAGATACATTTTTATAAACATTTTAAAGTAATAATAGTGATTGAAGTTACTAGTAAAAACAATTACGAGCAGTTTTAGAAAAATATCATCTCCAACCAACTACAAAATAAATTCAGAGCATGTTTCGGATAAAAATTAAGGAAATGAATCATTTCTTGTTAGGAGAAAAAAGTAATCAATAGATGCTATTCCAGTTGCCATTTCGATGATATGCATTTATATTACATATCATAAAGATTTCTTTATGTCTGTTCCTAATTACATATATAAATGCGTTAATATATAAATACTTTGTATACATTTATCACCAAACGAGGAGCCATGAAATTCTGATCCAATGTCTTGAAGTGAGCTGGTTTTATTCTGTAGTTATCTCTATCTACCGTCGCAAAATTAAGTCCCGCTCTCCCAATGCTTTCCAATATACAAATCAGTAAGAATCTTTAAGTTATTATTTTATATCAACAAGCTATTGAATGTATTTATAACACCGGGACGGCGCGAACGCCATTCCCGACTACCAAAAATTACACGCACGAGTTATTCGCATTAGGAATAATCGCGGAGGTCAACTCAACCGTAGTGCAATGGCCAAGCCTCACTCCGGGGGAACCGCCTTCTTGATCACGGTAACCCCTACGCCAGGTAAGTATGCTTCACACTGCTCTGGGCACACTATATAGATATCGATGTAACTGAACTTCATGAGAATTAAAATTCAAAAATAGGCACAATAATTCATTCTTTCATATATTCATGAGATATTTATACATTATTAGTCAAGATTGTGGTGGTTGTTTCTTATAACACCCAGTCGCAAATGTTCATATTCCTTCTGCACTACCATACACATGCTTACATACAATAATACAGAAACTACACTAAAATATTACAGAAAACAGTAGCAACTAGTAAATTAACACTCGGATTCAATTCTTTTTATATAAATTATTTTATATGTTGATGTAAAAATGAAAACACTTGTCAAAGTCTTGAAAATTAATTTAAATTTAAATATTAAAGAAGACAAAACGAAAATTTGAAATTAGAAATGCAACTAAAATTTCGTTGTGAATATGTCAACTATACAGCTTGAGTAAAAGTACCTGCTCATTACTAATGTTTCAATGAGTGGCATCATCTTCATTTACAGCTGGGTTATGAAGTGCCTATGTAGAATGTTGAATAAAAATAATTCAAATAAAAAATATGCTGTCATGCGCTGTGCCATGTGGAAATTGGTTGGCCAAAATATTTAGGGATGTAACTTAGTGTTTTATAGAATTATTAAAAATAATTACTTTATCATTTATATTTAAAATATATTACACAAATATTATTATAATCATATCATATCATATCCTATAATCACCTTAACATCTTATCACATCTATATAAGTTGACATCTGGGTGACCAATAGTACTTCTTGTTAAACTGTGCAATTGCTTTCTCCAGCTCCTGGTTGTAAACGTGACAGTTCAAGATATCCTCTTGGCGGAGTCTATCAAAGATATTGATTAATTTAAACTGCAATGTTTGCATTTTAAGATTATATTTTTGAAAAATTCCTAAATTTATCATGTAATTCCCATCTGTAAGATTGTATCAAGACATAAAAATATATAACACATTAAGTTTTCAAAAGTAATGCGGTAATGTCCAAAGCATAAGGTAGTCTTAAGAATTTATAAATATTTACCATAGATATGCTAATCATTTACTCAACATTAATATACTTGAATTTAGATTAATAACTGGTTCCACATTAGTGTTTTTATTTAATAATTTGAACACTAATATAAAACTAAAGCATGCTTATACAAAATTTTTAAGGAACATAGTAAAATATTCACTTATCTCCTTGATCAGCTACAAATATACGTATTATAGTTAGGGAATGTGGCACTGTGACCATCGGGTCTCTTGTGCCCAAATACACGTATTACTAGGATAAGAATTTTGATCTTTAATTTCATTGTCAGTCTACCACAAGAGATCTAGATCTTCGTGCTTCATGTTTCTCATGAATACATTGATTATATTGGGATATTTAGAGATGTAGGTCTGTCATTAGAAAGAGGTATATCTGTATACACTGGTGGCTATAAAGAAGGTGGTGAGGGGGGCAACAAAGATTATTTTATGTTGAACCTATTTAAACCAATGCACTTGAACAGTTTTATCCTTATTAATTCGAGGTATTTTTAAAACCCCTTTACGCCTTGACTGGATTAATGTTTATCACTTCATCAGACTGCACACCTTCCCGAGGAGCCTGTAACCATTCTGAGATTCGATAACGCGGGCTCTTAATCATTACAGTGGAAGTATTTGCTTTTAAGAAGGCTAGAGCTTACCATCGAAAAATATATTATTCAATGTATGTACTATTAAATAAACTGCTTTAAAACTCTATAAATCTAATTTCATTCCGAATAATTTTTAGCTGCAACGCATCTCTGAATGAGATATCAACACAGTTAAACACTTCATTCTGTTTGGTTATCAGTTATAACCAGCCAGTTGGAATCTTTGGTAACACTTTTGGAATAATTAAACACTTACAACAGTTCAACAGTTCAGTAAAAAAATATAATGCTCTTTAGAGATTTGCAGGCAAGTTGAGTTATTTTAAGTATGAAAAAATGTTTACTAATTTACTCTGATATATCTAATATCAGTCTGAATTGCTGATTTTTGTGGATTAGAAAACTATGCTGAGATTAAATATTACCTTTGATGACTCTTCCCAAAGTTGTTAGGAAAAAGAAGACACCGATTCATATCTCCTTTGTGACTACTCTGCACATTTGTGATATTGTTACGGACTTACTTAAGGACACACTTCACCATATGCAAATTAATGTTTATCTATTGTCAATCCTCTGCAAGGGTTAGTGTTTCACATGGATTTGTTGTTTTAAAACTCTTTATTTCTTCTACTATAGCAGAATTATTGCAGAAATTCTCATATTATCACAGAAATTCCATTGTTGCATTTCATTATTCGTATCGTTCACTCAAATTTTTGATTGTGAATATTCCTAAGGAATATATGGAATGTAGGTGCATACTTTACATTCCTTCAGTAAAAAGTTTGTGGTATGAAGTGCATATTACATTGAAGAGCATTTTAGGCTTTATTAAAATTAAATTGGTTTCAAACCATCAATATATGGATAGATTTTTACGGCAACAAAGTGCGCTACCAGACATCAATGGATCACTCGAATCACTATAATAACTCAATCTGTCCTAAGACGATCATTAAAAATGCACTATTATGAGGACTTACATCTCTGTAAGAGATCTAATTGATTCTATTTTAAGTTGAGTTGTATAATTACCTACTAAAGATTCATTAATTATCGACATTCATCCAACTTTTAAGCATTCTCATTAATCTTCATTTCACTTCAGTAAGTAAATTTTTAGATTTTGTGACTTCTTGAATATACCAGTATAAAATAAAGAAACATAAGAAAACATAATTTTTTTCATTAAAATTTTATCTTTATTATTTTCATAAAATTAAAATAATAAGTACATTAAAACCTTAAAAATAATAGAAACAATTACGTATAAATACATAATTTTTTTGAATCCTTCTTCTCTAATTTGTTTGGATTTGTTGTTGTAAAAACAACTTTCGATCACAACTAATGAAATTTATTATAAATTTATATAAAATTTATATAAAATAATGAACTACTTAATGACTACGAATAAAATGCATAAAATGTATAAGAAACATTAAACCAAAACATTTCTAATGAATTTCAACATTAAAATGAAGTGTGGCGCAGGTCCCGCTCAAAGGACCCTCGCCTTAGAAGTAGGAATTGTAGCAAAAACAGTAAAATAACAAAAAATTAAGTAAGACATTTGTAAGGATAAAAAATAGAGAACCGAAAATAAAAGTAAGGGGATAGAGTAGCAGGAATAAAACTTTTAAGCATATTACCTAAAGTTTATTTACTTTATAATACTGAACAAATATGTATTTACTAGTGTACATATGCGTGTATATAAGGTTGATGCATTTCTATGTGCATTTCTATTTGATACTCTTCGACTTCAGCGAATCGATGCCGTTTCTTGCGGTTTATTGCGGTTTGATTGCTGAAGACGCTTTGTGACAAAATCTCAAAGTTCGAAAATATTAGGTTTAAAATCTGAAAATGGAAGTACATTTTTGCATTTCGACTAAATTGCTAGCTACCTGGAATGTTTGTATGGATTTCAATTATTTTAAACATTGACATATGTGTCTTTCATAAATTATTAGGAATCTACACATTGCTTGCTTCTCTCGATTTAAAATCAAATCGTTTTTTACGTTTTTACATATTTACATATTTTTTTAAATTAAATAAATTGTACTTAATTGCTAAGACTGCAAACAGTTGCTTTCAATTTTTCAATTTTTCAATTTTTGAATTTTTTCTTTTTTTATAATAAATTTTTCGAATAAAATAACGCATTTAAGCTAAAAACTGCTGAAATATTTGCAACAAATAATATATTTTAAATGAATCCCGTATTTGACTATTCTCAAACTAAAAAAAATATAGCATACTTTAAAGCTGTTTTCCTTGGGAATTACTTTAATCGAGCCATTCAACTCGTAGGGCACGTGGGCGCGCTTTTTAATTATTTCATTGGGCGTTATTAAAGGTTTGTTATCGTCGTTTTTGTGTTTACATTTAAAGATGTGTCACCACAATATCTTCTTCGAGATCATCGAGTTCATCGTCAGTTTCTTCAATAGCTTGAGCCTCAGCAGCTGCAGCAGCTTCCTTCTCTTTGGCTTCTTGTTCTGCCTTTTCTTTGGCTTCTTGCTTCTTGACACGACGTTGCTGTAAAATAAATTTAATATTAATTAATTTTCATTAAAAGCTTTCGATAGCAAAACTTACCTTTCTTCTGTACAAGATTTCGACGATCACGTAACCAATGCAACCAAGAGCTAGCACAGCCAACAAAATGTAAAGTTTCATACGAGCGCATAATGTTGTCGCATAAGCGTATGCAATCACAAAGCCAGCTGATTCCCAAAGACGATAATTAGAGAAAGCAGCTTCTTTGTTACGTCTGAAGAGTAAACCGTAAAGACCATTGATCTGCGTCTGCCACACCGCATCACCAACACCCCATAAACCGGACATGGCGTAGAAAATAAGTGGATTTGAAGGATTTGGATGCCAGAACAATTCAACAGTGATGAGTGTGAAATGCACTATAGCACCGAGTACAATAATTGGCGTACGTCCGATATATTTCATCACGGAACCAAATAGTATAGAGCAAATAGCGTTAACTACACCAAAACAAATCATCACGAAACCAATTTGATGTATGCCCAACGCGCAAGATACGTAAGCTTGTGTGAAATCAGCACCGATAAATGCTTGTTCCATGCCAATGAATACTGTGATGGGTATGAGTAACTGTTGATTTGGTTTCTTCATTTGACGGAAGGTAGCAGAAAGCAGCTCCATGCCGGAAAGTTCCTGAGCAGATTGTGAACCTTTACGTTTCTCACCATAGCGTTTAAGTGGATCCAAGAAAATAGCAATTATAGCTACAGCCGCAATGATACAAGAAAGGTATATCATGGAGATCTCAAAGATTTCATGATCTGGTGGACGTTCCAAGTTGCCGTGAGTATTGCCATTCACACAGAAATTTGCGCCGCAGTACTGCAAATCTTCTTCGCTGATTGTAGTATTTGAATCACTACCTCCGCCATGTGCGCCATTAGAAAGCACTGTTGAAAAATAGTAATATTATATATTTGTTTTGTTTTCATTCTTTAGGTTAGGAGCCTACCTAAACTGGAGATGAGATTTCCCCACAATTCAGCGGTTTGCCAAGCCAAAAAGAAGAAGCCAAAGAATCGTACAATGATTGCATCAACGGCTTGTTCTGTTATCTTTGCATAGACTTGTCCTACTTGTGTTAAGTATGTAGCTTTAGATGCCCACATAGGAGCTGCACCTAAACCGACTAGAATACCAGCAGGAACCAAGGTATAGAATCTAAAAATTACAAAGTATATACATTATATAAACGACTATACTAGTATTGTATATTAATCTTTACCTTGGGAACAACTGGAAGGCAATGTATGGTGCATAACATAACATGCTGAAGACCAAAGTCCACTTAACTGTTAACTTACGAATAATTAAAGTAGGTAGGAATATACAAGAAACCACAAGGGCTGCGTAAATAGCACTAAGCGATACTGTTCCGAGACCATCTTTGGCATTAATTGAGGACTGTAAATTTGCTGTACCCTATAAAACAAAAATATTTTTTTTTAATTTATTATTTTTAAGTGTTCGTAACAGTATAAAAAAAAAACTGGTTTTTAAAAATATTTAAAGTTTTATTAAAAATTTTTATTAAATTACCTGAAAAGCAGTAAATTGTACCATGAATGCGAACGAAATGACGCTTATATTTTTCAATATGCGCCATTTTTCAGCAGGGTTAAGTATAACTTTCTCTCTGAGTGATGCTGTATCACCGTCCAAAGCCTTGGGCTGTAAAACAAATAATAGGTTAACAAGAGTTCGAAAATGATATATGTTCATAACGAAAACTATCACGCAGACTCGTTTATTCTCAAATGAATTCAAATTAACAGACTTCAATGGCTAGAACTTGCGATCTAATTTATCTATATTGTGAATGCTCCGCGTAAAGGTACAGAGCAGCAACATGTATAGAATGAAATGAATTTACCACAGAAACATAGCTATTTCAATTTTATGACCAAATCAAAATTTATTCCGATAACACATACGAATTATGTTAATCAAAAATTTACATACTTAATGAGATTTCAGCAAAAAGTTTTAACCAGAAACAGTTTTAACCATAAAAAATACAAGGTAAGTTGGTGAGTTGATTTGATTTTAATTTGCAAACATTTTGCGATGTTTTTAAATGAAAAAATTTTTTTCGTATCATACATAGAAAATGTATCTATATATTCATATATATGTAAATTATATGCATCTAATACATATATGTTAAATATTAAATAATTATATACTTATAGATTTGTGTCCAGAAATTTTAAGAAAATTGTGGCTTTATATAATTTTTTTGTTGTCTGAATTCCATTAAATTAATAATTAAATATTCCAGTGTATAAACTTTATTTTATTGTTCATAATTAATTAAATGAAACGGTTTGATTTTGTTTTAAGTTGAAATAGTAGTTTTATATTGCAACGCATACCCTGATCCAGCGAGATATTCTAAGTGGGTTGTATTGCGCACATAATAAAATGTTTATAAACATTAATCATAAAAGTATGCAACATGGTTGTTACAGTTAACTGAACTATTTTGTAAGAGTAATTATTGATATTAATAATAAATAATATCATATTAAATAATATTATAGAAATAATAATAATATAATTGCAAAAAAATCAATTATATTATTTAGTCGTTTATAAATTCAAAACATATAAAATAAAAAAATAATAAATTGTATTGAAGACATTATTTTTTTTTTGAAATAACATTGAACCATTGTTGTCTCAAATTCAGTAGTTAATTGCAATATGAAACTATTAATAATTTAACTATATTTAGTAAATAAGATTGATTATGCAATTATAACTGCAGTTCACCAACAAATCATAAATGCTTTAAATGCAATTAAACACTCTTACGTGCTTCAAAACACCTTGAAAAACTAAGTGGCAGCATAACACAATAGCATAAAAAAACTAATAAATATATATAAAAAATACTAAAAATAGCAACAAAAGTCGTTTAATTGCAACTTAATGACTAAAACTACCAATCGCCTTCTACAAAACAATACAATTTATTTTAATTATAGTAACTAATAATGATGTTTTGAGGAGCGAAACGATTTTTTCTCCAACTGAATGGAAAGAAATATTTATGAAAATATTTAAAATTATTGCATAATTACTATAGGTCAAATTGTCTTGTCTGTGTAACCAAATAAATTATTTTCAAATGTAATTTTCAGCTCATGCAATAGTTTTCCACCTAACCACCTAACCACTAACAAACTTAACTAAACAAAAAATCGGTAAGATAAAAATAAAAAAGATACATTAAACCAAATCACCTTGAATTTTTTATGCAGATGCTTTTTGGCTTTCAATTGCAAGCACAAGAAAAATATTCTAACGAACTTAATATGTTTCACAAAATGAAATCGAAATCTTGCAACAAATACTATTATTTTCTAACTTACTTAATTTATTTTTAAAATATTTATTTTTAGCTACAAAGGCTAATACACTGAGCTAGATACGCGCCTTGTTAATCAAGTAAGTAAATATCTCAATTTGACTTTGTAAATACATACGTAACAAGTGCACATGTCGTGCATACCAATGAGATAAATGGCCATTTCATTGCTGCCAAACTCAAGGATATGGCGCAGTTTACAAGTGTGGCTAAGTAAGATGAGAAACATTTTCTGCAGAGCAACATTGTTGCTGTGGCTCAGTATAGAAAACTCAACTTCTAATTTGAGTCAAATCGCAAAAGTTTACTTTTTTTAATTTTTTAATAAATATACATATATAAATATATGTCATGTACAAAATGTTTATTTTCTTTGTTGTGTCAATGTAAAATCTCCCACAAACAAACAGCTGTTAGTGATATCAGTAAAAATGCTTCCCAACAGCTGCAAACGACTTTCCAGTAACCAGCAAAGAAAATGTTCACTTAAAGTAAAAACAAAAACAAAAACAAATAAATGCAAAAGCTTAAGCAACATTTTTTGCCATTTTTTATTTATTTTTTTGATATTTTTTTTGTTTTTCATATTTATATTTTGCATACTCTGCTAAGGTTTGTGGTAAAAACAAAATTGTTGTTGCTTTTATTTTTTTTTTTTATATTAAATATTTGTAGCCTCGTTACTGTATAACACATATAAAAAAGAAAAATATATACACGCAAAAATATTATAAATTGAGTCCATTAAAAAGACAAACAATAACCGCTGCGAACCAGTTAAAACCGGCAAATATACACACTGAACAACAACAAAAATCAACAAACCAAAGTTTAAGCTTAAAGCCGGATTTCTAATTTGTTGCTGTTGTTATTTCAGTGTTGCGAGAGAATTATTGTTATTAGTTATGTGTATGATGACGTTTTAAGCCAGCACACGTACAGACACATGTATATAATCGCACTAGTGTAAACGTTGTTTATAAACATGTATGCAAATAAATTGCTTGCTGATGTTGACAATGTTGTTGCTTAAGAACTTTTTTGCTGTTGCAGATTTCAAAAATTATGCGTGTAATAAAATTTATAAATTAATGCAGCAGAGATTTTAAAAAATATGTCAGTAATAAAATATATAAATTAATGAAGCATATTAAAAATAAGAAAACATATATTGAAAAAATTAAAAATTAGGCGTTTTTGCCTTTACAAAAACTTGAAATACGCAAAAAATTACAGCAATGCATTTGTGGGTATATATGAGTTTGACCGCAAAATTTCTTACAAGTGAATTTTATTTTGTTTTTTTATGTCTTTTATTTTTATTTTTGGTTTTTCTTTTATTGTTGTAATGCATTAAATTATGTTACTCGCACACGACATAAAACCCAACCCAACCCAACCAACCAAAAGCAAACCCAAATACAACATTTGTATTTTATGCTTTTGCAAGCAGCAAATTGTTGTCAACATGTGCCGCAGTTTGCCAACAAAGATCACCTGTTGCCAACAACAAGTTGAAACCCACTTTTGGCCAAGCACGAGATTTTCAAGTTATTTTTAAAAATAAAAATCAGCTAAAGTGCGCTTTTGAGTTTATTTGAATTCTGTTTCTCGTTGTTGTTGTTGTTGTTGTTGCTGCTGCTGTTGTTTTTATTTTTATTTTTGTACTGTACATTTGTGCATATCGTGTGCTTGTACAATTAAAAATATCTGCAAGACATTTAAACTTTTTTGTTTCACTTACGGGTATTTTTTTTTGTTTTTTTTTTGTTGATTATAAATTGAGTTTTGTTTGCTGATTTGCCAGTTTGTCCGTTTGTCAGTTTGCTAGGCCATTTGTACATAATTTAGTGGATTTTCTAATTTTAGCTTTGGGTTATAATAACGCTTGCAGCACTTTACTAGTTTTTTCCTCAATCATTTTTTTAATATTGTATAAAACTTCTCTTATATTTTTTTGTTGAGTGCCTATTTTTTAATTTTTGATTTATAGCACTTTGGATTATTTGTTGAGAGTCATGTAATATTTTTTATGCTTTCAATGTAATACATTTTTAAAGTGTTTTGTTTGTTAATAGAATAAAAAATTTATATATATATATTTAAACATAATAATATAAATCTCTATTGTTTTTTTTTTTGCAATATGTCAAAATATAAATGGCCGTCAATTTTTATCTGTCAACTTCGAAAAGCTGGGCTTATGAAAACGGTTCGACTCACGTGACGATGGAGTGCTTAATTATATACACGTATTTTTAAATTTTTTTAATCGAGTTTTTGACTTGTATATTTATAAAGAAAGTAGAAATTTGCATATAAAATACACAGGTAAAGTAACGTTTTTTTTTTTTGGTTTTATATAAGATAAACAATTATTAATTTAAATAATTTAAATGTGGCTTATTACTTAACTGAAATAACTTTTTATTTTGGAGTTAATTAATTTAGAAGGTATTACCGCGTGAGAACTATAAATTCCATCTAGAAAAATTAAAAAAAAAAAAGTTCAAAGCAGAAGATTTGAATATATTTATCTACTTCGAGATACAGCATCTAAGTTATTGATAGCAAATTACAAAATAAAAGATATAAAGATTTAAAATAAAAGATATTTTTTTTGTTGTACAAACTTTTTTAAAAGTATTTTTTATTCACAACCAGAAACCAGAAAAGTTTTTTAACGGAGAATTTTTTTGAAAAAAATGGCTGTATTTAGGTTTTTATAATTATTTTTCTTCCTTATGGCAGTTAGGTTAGGTTGGATTGTACTAGCGATCCTAGGGATTGAAAATCACATTGAGTTAACTCCAGTTGACAATAGAGTATCTATTTTAACAAGAATATTCTTAAAGTAAAATTCAGCTTTCAATATAATTCAAGTTTAGTACTAGTATATATCAGTTTTTATTATAACAGTTATATACTCTTTCGTTATATATTATATATGGTACACAATTTATATAACATAGTTCAAAAAATAAAACTATTTTTGAAAGAAACTAAAGAAAATGAAGAAATTTGATTTTAATGATGCACTGGAGTCTTTAAGTTTAAGAAAATTTCAAGAATTAAATAATAATGAAACTTTAAAGAGTTTATAAGTCTGTTGCTGTTTAGTTTTAGGCATTCACGGAGAGTGTGTTCTTATGTTATAATGTCTGAACCGGACATATGCCAGTGATTGCCTTCTAAATGACACATTTTTCGAGATGGTACCTCAGACTTTTATAAAACTAGTCAAATTTATTACACTTTAAAATCATAATTTTTACAAAATATTAAATAAAATTTTAATAGTAAACGCCTACATAAATTTTAATAATTTTTTACTTCCTTAACAATTAACGGAAGAGCTCAGAACAAAAATTTGCGACGACAAGTTTTCCTTCACTTTGCACTATAAAGGAATCCGTTCTCATAGACTTAATTGCTACGAAATTGAATAATCATGTAAACAAATTCATATAAAATATATATATATTTATATATATTTCCTTTATTCATAGACATAAACAAATGCATAACTGGCTTATAAATTGAGTGCACAACACCGAATACGACAGAAGATCTCCCCACCACGTCTTTGACTGGTATTGCTAACGTATGATCAAGGGATTTAGTTAGACCACTTAGATCTAACCTAAGCTAAACACAGCCATATTTTATTGAATGCATTTTTTAATTATTGTATTTCTGACTCGTATCACATGCTTTAAAGCCATTTTAGTAAAAATTGTATATATAGTGAAAGTAACTTTTTTACAAAATTTAAATTAGGAAAATCAATCAATCTTATGCACTTTAAGTGTTACTAATGTTTATTGACATAACATGAAACTAATCTGAGATTAATTACAGCAAATATATTCTGATTGAATATTCAAGATTGGAAAGTATCTACGAAACTAGATGCTGGCATAGCCATAAAAATAGATCATTTCAAGTAAATGATAATTTTGTTGTCAATTAGCGGAATGTAACTGCCTTTCACTGTCAGCATAAAAAATATTTCCAATACTTAAAACATAAAAATAAACACAAAAAATTATAATACATAAATGTATTTATAGATGATATATTTAAAAGCAACACAAGTGAGGGTTTGCTGTCACAATTAATTGATATATAGTATGTAATGTTCTAACTAAAATTGCAGTTTGAAGGATAAATCAATAAAAAAAATTGGAAAATCCACTCAAAATAATTACTCAGCTAATTTTCAAATAAATAAACAATAAATAAATAAAACGTACGTTGACTTTTTCTGAATAAAAATATTCATACACATATTTTAAAATATGAAATAATTTTATTACAAAAAAAAAATTAATATTAAAATTATAGCAAGTCATATCGTTCAGTTCACTTAAAAAAAAGAAATGCTATTAATATAAATAGTTAAACAATAACTAAATTCATTTAATGAAAAATTGTTGAAAGGCTCAGAAATGACTGAATGTAATTATTTACGCTATTTCATTAATTTTAATTTTTTTATATAATATATTCTTGCTTTATTTAATGATTTATGATGTTTCTACACTAAATAAGTATTATATCTCGGTATCTTGCCGGCGTTTCTAATTCTTTTATTGATATTTCGATATTAGCACAATTTGTCAAATTAAAATCTTGTAAAAATAAAAATAAAAATAAAAAATTGTGTATTTCAAAAGTAATTAATAATTAAGAGGCGGACAGTCAACAATGTATTAAACGGATATAATTACTAGCTGACAGTTTGACGAACGCACAGTAAGTTAGACAGCTAATGTTAATATTATTTATATAGTTGTATAATATTTCTATTTTACTAATTTGACATTTTCATTTTCATTTCCATTTCCATTTATTTTTAATTCGATTTTATTGTGAAATATATCAAAACGGGCTTTTTGTTACTTAAAACGCTGATGAGGAAGTGCGATTTTTTTTAGAAGTATTTGAATTATGATTATTGTATTTATTTATTTATTTTTTTTTTGTATCTAAATAGCTTATAAATCTGATATTCTATAGTCTGACTTTCTATTTGAATCTATGGATGCTACGAGTCTATTGATGTATTAACTTACCTTCACGGGTTCATCGTTTTCAAATCCAGCGTTGCTGAAACCAGTCATTTTGCTAAGCTTAGTTTAGTGTTTTTATTTTTTTTTTGCTTCTGAGTAAATTAGTATTTGTTTTTTTTTATCTGTAAATATAAACAATAATAATTTCTAGTTAATAAACAATTTAATTGCATAAAGTAAATACGTAAATAATTATTTTTATACATTTTTTGTTAATACGCTAGCATTAATAAAAGTCCGAATCAAAATTTTAATAAATAAAATCTATGTAAAATTATTTAATTTGAAGTGTTTATTTATGGTAATAAAATCCGGCTTTAATGAAATATACGTAATAAAGTATAACTTTATGTAATAATATTTTATGCTTTTAATTAAAATTAAACAGATTCGATTTAGATTATTATTATATCATTATTATAATTTCCAATTGAATGATGATAACATATAAAAATAATAAGCGCTGCATGAGTTATTTAATAAGGAAAAATTCATAATAGCATTGTTAATAATAATTATAATAAAAATTTAAATAGACATACACATATATACATATATTACAATTATTAGATTAAAATAAAAGAAATTAAAATATTTATTTATTAAAAAATTATTTAAGGCATTTACATTTAAAGAATTACATATATGATTCTTTAGAACTCTATATTAGTTTTACATTTGTAAAAGAAATTGAAATATTTATTTATTAAAAACTATTAAAGGTATTTACATATAATGGGTTACATATATGATACTTTAGAACTCTATATTAGTTTTACATTCGTACATTCGTACTTTATACTACAAACGTAAATTTTTTTACACAATATTTGGTGTTAAAATTCAATAGATAATTTACAAAATTTTTAATATTAAATTATTAAAATAAAAACTTTATTTTTATTTAATTATTATTTATTTTATTATTTCTACTTACTTAATTTTATATTTCAACATCAAATTCTACAAATTTTTTGTATATAATTATCATATTAGAAACCTTATTATTTGTATTATTATTATCTTCATAAAATATCAATAAGCCAAATTATCAACACAATGATTCCAATTAGTTTATTATACGATCATTTCTTTCTCTATTAAATAATTTTCATTCAAATATTGTGGCAAATATTGTACAGTACAAATACAAATATTGTGCATGAGACATATCAGGGGCGGTCAAGTGTAAAGCCGCTGACTTGTGAATGAAACCGAAAGAAATATGAAACTTTCAATAAAAATAAATTTAACAATAATAAATTGTTTAAAAAAAGAATTGTTGAATAATGGCTATAAGGCATCTACACATGTAAACAATAAAAAAATATTATTAACTGAAAAAAAAAATACGTAAAAAATCATTCAAGGTAGTTCAAGTTCATGTGAACATTTAATACAATTATTATGGTAAAATAGAGCAATTGTGTATATAATTACATTAACATTGCATTATCTAAATAATTGAAAATAATGTTATTAACATATAATAAATCATTTTAGTTAAACTATTTGTTGAAATGCTATTGATTGGAAAATATACCATGAAATTGTCTTTCATTCAAAACTTTTAGTATAACTTAACAAAACCAAAAAAAAAAAATAAAGTGACATGCATTTTTTAAGATATATACATCCTTCAATAGATTATTAAAATATTAAAATTAACTATTAGATTATTAAAATATTTATTTAACTTTATATTCATTTTAAATTTGTTGTATTACATAGAAATTTATAAAAATTATATTATATAAATAAAGCTTACAGCTATGTCATTTTAGCCGTCTGCTGGTTAACTTTATATGTATTTCAATTTTATATGGAATTTCTATGACGGAGCCTTGTGAAAATTTACCTATTTTAGGCACTTCTACCAAGACAGGATGTTGTGTTTTTTATTTCACATGTAATATGAATTGCATTTATGCCAATAACAAATATGATGTATTTTCCCAACAAATTTTAATTATTATTATTTTACCATTATTCTTTTGAAATGTGTAATAAGAGATTTATATTCCCTTTTAATAAAGTCATTTATATTTTAATATGAGAAATGGTTTGGGTAATAGAAAATTAAATAGAAAATATCACGCAACTGTTGGAAATAAAATACGTAACGTATTTCATAAAGATTTTACTATTAATTTAATGTATATATTGTATAAAAATATTATTTGTAAATATTTCGTAAGTATTAGCAAAAGAATTATTTTACTACAATAATAATAATAATAATTAACTAACAAAGAAATTCCCAAATAAATTATTAATAATTATAAACTATAATAAATATTAATCCAAAGCTATATTGTTGGATTACATTTCCAACTACTAATTGAGTACTTCTTGATGTATTTGGGTGTTACGTATCAAGTAAGTGTAACCTGATAACTAAATTTATACATTAAAATTGATTAATTACCTTAAAAGTCATCAACTGAAACGTTTGTAAATTGACTGATTTTATATTCATAAGAACTTTTACAATTCCTCGAATTCAATGAACAAAGCGTCTGTATTTTAATGGGTTTTCCGACACGTGATAACAAAAACAGTAGGAGCAAAACAAAATAAATTGCCAAAGAAAATAAACAGTTGGACTTGTTATTTAATATATTGTTATTTAATATCAAAATTTTAACTATAAATATATTTATATTTATATATTCATTAAAGTACGAATTATTTTACTTTCGTACTTTGTACTTTCGTACTGTACTTTCAGCAATGAAAACTCAAAACCTTTGTATGAGGCTTTAATGACATATATATTTTCTGTGTAGCCTATGTTTTCTGATTTTAATATATAATAACTTAGTTATACAATTTACCATAATCATTAATTAACTGATATTTTATGTTATCCTCATAGATGTTTCAAAAATAACCTATTACCAATTTATAGTGATTTTGGTTAGAATTAATACCTAGATTAATACCTAGTATATATAAGCCCTATACAATTGTTCAGGCATTCAGGGCATTATTTACGGATTTCAAATGCTGGCATATGATTAATATAAGCATATGAACAATAATTAAATCTTTATAGAAACTTGTCTTTTGCGACATATTATACATATCTACTTGTGATGTATTCAACGTGTTTATGTACGAATTTTTTTTTATTTCCATTATTGGTGTTGTGAAAATATTTTTATTTTTCAAAGTGAAATATTTTCGTAACAATATATAAATAAGTATTTTATTTTGTCGTGCACGTAAAATTATATTTATAGCCGGAAAAATCCAATTATTATTTCCCTATATGCTTGTAAGTATTTCCTCGCAGAATTTTTCCTTGCAATTTACTATAACTAATTTCGAGTTATCAGAGCTAACACCTTATAGAAATCAGTTTTCATAATATGAATAACTGCATTCTAAGTTGTATATAATTTTTAAATTTTCACATTACGATAACAAACTCGCAAACTTAATTAAACACTAATTACTTAACTATATTTTGCAAAAAAAGCAAAAATCTATTAAAACTGACTGTCATCAAATTGAAAAACTATGAGAAAATTCTTATACAATGCAGGCACGAACATATGTGAAAGTAATTCTATTTAAGCAATAATTTATATTTTACTATAATTAAATTGATTGTGTGTTTTGTATGTGAAAAGATAATATAGCAACGAAATCAGTTTTTGATTTCAATAAGAAATTGATAATGATAGATGTGTGTTTATATTTCCATTAAAGCACAGTTAAATTAATAATTTGACATTTTCGACAATTCTATTTAATTAGTAATTCTTTCCTAATTTTTATTAATATTTTATAAATAAATAAATTGATTAACTAAAAACAATTGAAGTGCTGAGGTGTTTTTTTGAAGTGTTTTTACTTCACACACCCCAGATTAATTGCACTGATATTTTGCCAATTGCTTCTGCGTATAACAAAAAAAAATCCATTTTTCCAATAAATTTTGCAAATATTGATTAAGAAAACTAATTAAATGATAAATTATTTACATATTGTGGTTATATTTTTTAATCCAAGTCACATGACTCGTATATACAAATCATAAGAACTTTCCGTATTTTATTGCCTTTGGTTTATCTACTTATCAGTTAAAGCGACAATCACTAAAAATTATCAAACTAACTAACTGATTTATATAATTTTTAATAGTTTAGAGTATAGGCAGTTGAGTTTATTACAAAATAATTTCACATTAAATATGAATTATTTTATTTCTCTTTAAACAAAATATTTGCCCAAAAGTCTGGTAATCAGAGAGGTTAATCTATTTTTTTTGTCAACTTTGTCGTGAACTTAAGTTAAAACTACTTGAGATTATTGAAAAATAATTCAGCATTAAAAATCAATAATATTAATATACTTTATATGGTTTTGATAAGATTTTGATTCAAATTTGTAATTTAGATTATGACATTAAATCTGTTTTTATAGCTCAACGCAATATTCAATATTAGAAAAACTGTGTATTTTTAAAAATTTAAGTGTTTCTAATCATAGATACCTAAGAATTTGTGCACATAATTATAAATAATACTTAATGACTATAGAGGAATATTAGAATAAAATTGAATAATTTTATAAACTTTAAAAGGATTGTATATAAAATTCAATAAACACATGAAAATATTACTTGTATACTAATCCATGTATACATATACAAAACCCGTCCCTGTTTTTATTATTTACTATTATTTACTATTTACTATAACTCTTACTCTGTTAATCTAACAATAGAAGCATTAGTTGCTAGAGTATGGTAGGGATTTAGACTTTTATTAATTAGTACCTATTATTTTATATATTTTGATTATATTTATTTTAAACATTATTAACAATTATTAATGAAATTGAACACAAAACTTTCATAAAAAACAAAAATATTATTAATGTACAAAATTAAAGGAACTTTACTTGAAATAATATAAAAATATTTAAATTTATTATTCTGAAACTAGATTTTTTTAAAGTGTATTATAATATATTTAAATATAAAATTTTCAAAAATTAAATTGTTTATTCATAAATTTTAATTTAAAAAAAAAACTATTAAATTGTCAAAAATTTTGCATGAAATGTAGTAAGTATATAAAAATATATTATTTATTATTAATATCGATTTGAAATATAAAACTATTAAATAAATTCATTTTATTGATGTTAAAGTTATTAAAGTGTTATAGCAGGTTTTAACTATTCTTTAGTAATAAAATTAGTTTTCGTAGGTAAATAAAGTAACTGATTTATTACATTTAATGTTCTTTGTATTGTTTAGAAAAAAATAATTAAAATTAATTATAATTGTAATTTATAACCCTTATAATTACAGGTTAAAGTTTAGTTAATACTTAATAAATAAATATATTTTTTAAATATTGTTTTAAGTTTGCATTATATAAAAGTCTCAACCATTAAAAATTTGTGAAAATTTATACAATTATTTAAAGATGTTCCCAGAATTTCGTTTGTGAGTTTTTTTTATAACTATATTACTTCTAATTTTCAAGCAATTAATTTCCCCCGACACACTTGGTTCTTAGTTATGCTATGATATATCTTGAGCGATACAAAAAATCGTTTACTTAAAAAATCAAATATTTAAAACTGTATACAATAACAAAAATTCGTTTTTATATTATTTTAATTAATTAAATTTTTGGCTGACCATACAGCTGTGTCGAGTATGGGCAAATACCCATCATCAGTGGTCTTGAAAATAATTCCTGCATTTAATTATTCGTAAATAATATTTTTGAAACTGCAAGTGCCAGGCATCGAACTCGTGTCCTGCCAAATTTGAAGCTCAGAGTCAGCGCTTCTTAATCAACTGACCCAAAGCCGTACTTGACTTTTTTATGTTTGCACAAATTATTTTTTAATACCTGTTAATATAAAATTTTTATCTACTTCCACATTCCAATCTCTTAAGGAATATATGCGATGTGCATAACATATATATAAATTATATACTCTTATATATTATTTAAACTTTTATTATATATTACATTATTATTTATGTAACTTATTTTAAAAACGAATAATTGCATTTTAAAAAAACACTTACTTCTCAATATATTACAACACAACTGCTTTTTACGTTGTAGTATATATAAGTATCTATACTCGTATATATCTACATTTACGTCACTTTTTAACCCAAAATCAAAATTATATAAAACCGAAAACTCACAACCGATTTATAAATATGTGTAATTAAATATATATACCGATTCAAGTCAGAGCACGTCGTAGCTCTTTGAAAAAGTTTTCTTTCAAATACACAAAATGCCAAAGAAATAAGCAAACGCTAAGTTTATGCATTTACACGTATAAAAAAAATGCAAATTAGTGACTTTAACAATTGTTGAAAAATTGTTAATAAGTTTGTTTTTAAAATTTAAATAAATTTTGTTGAAATTTACTGTCAACTCGAATTGAAAAACGTTTTCTAGTCCGAACGCTTCGAACTTTTACTCTGTGCCACAGACGTTGGCCAAAGACGAATTGCCATCAAATTGCGACAATATGCGAATTTTAAACAAATTTTAATCAAAAGTGTGTGATTTTATAAACGAGATAGGAACAAATATAACAAATATTATTAATAATAATATCAAAAGCAGTAAAAGGAATAAGACGATAATAAATAATCAAATTAAAATTTCTACTATTATTCAGATAGAAAAAGCAACTTTTTTTTTTCATTCTATCTACTTTTACTCTTTAGCCAAAACGCTAACGTAGTGCTTACAGTCTACCCGTCTCCCCGTCTCCCCATCTACCCGTCATATATCTACCCATCTACATATATGTGAAATTAATTTTAAATGAAATATGATTTATTCTAACAAACACACAAGGTACTTGAAACTAACAGATACAGATACATGCGTTAAATTAAAAATATCGTTACTCCACCTCTACAATATACACCGCAACGTATACGCTCTGAAGACCCTTTGTCGCGAAATTCGTGCGACTGTATGCTCGGTGGTGCCCTGGTACTAACAGTTTTGCAACTGTGAGTGTGGGAAAAATTTTAAATTTAATACAAACAACAATAGTACCGCCTCGAAAAAAATTCACAATTTCAAGGGTAATGAAATTCAAAGTTAAACAATTCTTCGCCACGCTTATTCTCATTTATTTTTTACAAATTATTTGCTTAACATTTACAACAATTGGCAATTGGCAGCATTCAAGTGGGTTTGTATGTGTGCTGTCCAAGATTACAGCCACAAAAAGCTGAACGCTGAACGCTGCTAAGAATGGAAAATGATTGAAATAACGTCGGCGATAAGATAAATTTCGATTCCGGTTTCATTGATTGAAGTACACAGATACATTTACATCTACTATAAAACTTATAATGTAGCTCATCCACTTTGATGAATGGTCAATTGGCCACTTATTAGGCGGCGATAACGAGGGCTCATACCGTGTATTTGTTGCTGTTTCCAATTCACATTTCTTTTCTTCTTCTTCGCCTGTCGTGATAGTGGAAAATATCAGCTAAAGTTGCAAATATCTTACGTCTATATCAGAGCAACATCAATATCTAATAACCCAAGCAAATATAGGAATGAGTTGGCAAAGTAAACACACTCAGATGTATAAAATGAATTTATACATTGACGGTTTTAAACTTGTTCAGACTAGACGGTAGGGTAATGTAATGAAAATGTAAATAATATAAAATAAATACAAGTATATTTACAACGATATTTAAGATACAACAATGATTTTGTAATTCATTTAAATAAGAAGTAACACATTCTCCTTTTTTGCATTAAGCATTTCATACGTCTATCATTACACCAATAGATGCACATAGGTACATTAAACCTCAACTGTGTATTGTTTTAATTATACATAATAACATTTTTAGACTGTGTGGCAGCACGTGTCATTCTTTTTTCATATAAATATGTATAATATTTATAATTATTTAGGTATATATACAGGGAAAAAATTTTATAATATCATTATACAATCACATTTATTGCCGGCATTCTAATTTTATTTATAACTTGAAGCGTGATCATTGCTGCTGCAATATATATAATTTAATAAAATTATAGTAGTCGCATCATAAAAATATACTTTTTGCTTTAATTGTAGTCGAAAATTGTGTGCGGTAGATTTATTGAAGGCAATCAGAATATTTTATGGCTTTACGGTTAGACTTTTTGAACGTGCATAGATTTCAAAATGGTTACGAAGTGCCCAAAGTAAAATAATAATAATTATGAGAGTTAATTATTCATTTTATTATATTTTCCATTTTGTTGTATTCAATTTTGAACACATTATTTTAAAAAAATATTTCACTTTTATATTAAATTAATCATTAATATATAATTATCATTATAAATATTAATATATTAGTATGATGTTTATATCTATAAAGTAAGCATAGTGAAGTGAGTTGAGTTTTTCTTATTCCTATAACATAATACAGAAAAAAGTAAAAAAATAAAAATTACTATAAAGTATGTACATATATACATAAAGAATATATAAAGTATGTAAGTATAAAAAGTATATGCTATAAAGTAAGCGTAATGAAGTGAGATGATCTTTCCTTATTCCTATAACATAATACAGAAATAAGTAAATAAATAAAAATAACTAACTAGTAAATAAATAAAATACTGCTCAGTATTGCAGCTAGCTCCTATATTTCTTATTTAAAGAAAATATAGTATCTTAATACTTAAAAGATCTAAGATGAGTCTTCACCTATTCTATAATTTCTTTTATCTTTTCTTACTTAAACAAAATATAATATCTTATTTAAAAGAACCAAGATGAGTCTTCATCTTTTCTATAATATCCCTGTCTTTTCTTAATAAAAAAAAAATATAATATCTTACTTAAAAGAACTAAGACAAGTCTTCACCTATTCTATAACTTCTTTTATCTTTTCTTACTTAAACAAAATATAATACCTTACTTAAAAGAACTAAGATGAGTCTTCATCTTTTTTATAACTTCTCCTATCTTGTCTTACTTAAAGAAAATATAATATCTTACTCAAAACAACTAAGATGGGTCTTCATCTTTTCTATAATTTAATTTTCTTTTCTTTCTCCATATAATATACGCGTATATTCTAACCAGATGTTTGTGTAGATCATTAGCAATGACAAGGAGAAGGATACATTTAGCGAACCCTGAGAATTTTTATGTAATTCTCAGAGATAATTGTTCAAATTTTTTTAAATTGTATAATGAGTTTTATAAATTTTTAGAAACTATCTAACTATAAATTAAACAGTCAAAGTATCAGTTAATAACGCTTAAAAACTGTATATTCAGGAAAAAAGTAATAGAAAACATGATACTAGCTAAAGGCTTTCCAAATAATAGAGGAGTAATTTAAAAAAAATGTTTCTAGAAATTCTCTGAACTTAAGTTTTTAAGACTCTCTTTCGCTTATATCTCTCTCTCCTTTATTACTGGAATAAAGTTTCACACTGTGGTGGAAATCTTCTCCATTAATTTTTAAGTAGCGGTTTTAGTGGGTTAAAGTCGCATACTCTTTCTATCGAAACCTCTGAACATTAATGAATAATTTATCTTATATTTTTAATTACTTTTATTGCTTCCAAGGTTTTTAAAAAATTCACACTTCGGATAATATTTTTTATTAACAAACATTCATTTTTATTTTTATTTTTCTATTTAGTTATTTGATTATAATATGTTTATAATATATATGATTGTACTTTGTACTTGAAGAAATTTACTATTCGCACGTCTATAATTTACTACTGAATTTAGTAAAATAATAACTTTATCAATTTTTTAATCATTCGATAGAAATCTCAATTTTCTGTATCTAAATATACAAAAGTACTTGTAATAGTATCGAATTGTTCATACCAAAAATAGTTAAGCATTAGATTTGATATGATTTAGTATGTTTCTTCCACTAAACAATATGTCAGTTTTAAATACTTACTGTATTTATAGCGACTATAAAAATAAATATGACATCAAATATTTAAAAAAAAAATAATGAAGATATTACGGATTATATATTATTGTATATATACGTTATAAGTTAATTTAAATATGAAATAAGAATTATTTTATTTTATATTGAATAAAGTAGATATGTTGTAAAGGAATTACTTTTATAGTAAGACTAAATACATAGCTACGGGAGGAAGGGACCTCAGCTAGTAAAATCAAAAACAATATCGTAACAAGTCATCGTAACAAGGTGTATGAGAATTGGATGATATATGAAGAAAACGCCATTGAACTTATAACTTAATTAATATGTTATATGTAAAGGATTAAAGGGGTAAGAATTAAATTTTAGGAAAACAAATAAAAAATTCAATAATAGATATGCAGAAGTTTGGAATATAATCAATACAGTATATATGTATATTGTATATTACGAGATAATTTAAAATATTTCGTGGTACAGACTTAGCGATATTGTTTTAGTAACATATATCAAACAGAACTATAATTCAAGACATTATGTATTTAATAAAAGGTTTGTTATATCATTTATGGATCGTTTAAGTGCTGTATGAGATTATGGAAACACTAATAAAATAGTGTCGATATTGTGGATCAAATTTTCTTTAGTATTGAAGTTCATTTTCACATTTATGTATATATCAATAAACAAAACTGTGACGTCTGGCAATGAAATTGTAGCCACAATAATTTACCATATGGTGTGGCATGTCTTCTGAAACTTTGATAGGCCCATACTTTCTAAAAATAACGAGTCTGACTCAAACCGTCAATTCCAATAGGTACAGTCATCAGATTATAAATTTTTTTTAAGACATTTGAACTTTAAAGGTTCAAAACAATTGTCAGTAGTAAATTTTTTATAATAATAGTCTTATATATAAAATAAATTCACATATCAAAAGATAAATAATAAAAATTTTAAAATTATAGGATAACAAATTTAAAAAGCTTTAATATTGGCAGCTCGTTTCATTTGTTTTAGTCAAGAAGTTTCATCATTTCTAAGTTCTTCACTTAAATTTATTACCTACTCAAAATAATATGAAAATTTCTAACTCTTAGTAACGACAATATTGATTCGATTTGTATCTTATCACTTTTAAGATTGCTTTTTAAAAATAAAAATAATTATAAGTTTGTATATTTTATCATAAAACGGCAAGTTAAAAAAGAAAATATTTATTAAAAGTTCTAAATGCAAAATAAGTTCACTTTCTTTTTTCATTTCATAAAAAATAATCTAAACTCGGTTTTTTAGAATTAACAAATAACAAATTAAGCAGAAACAATATAATAAATAAATAGAAGAAATATATAATTTTTATTTATTCAATTAATTTTTTATATGATGAATTGCTTGACTTTAATTTAATTGTTATTTATTTTATAAATTATTAAAATTATGTAATTATTCCAAGTAAAATAGTTCCATCATTAATATTAAATTTAAATTATGTGAATTTTACATGATATAGCACTGACTTTTCTGTGTAATATATAAAAATAATTTATGTTAAAAAATAATTAGAATTAAAAATTAGCTACATTTGACCATGTGAACTTTATTTAGAAATCTTAAATAAACATATGTTTCAAGAATCTATCTATCTTTGAAAGTATCCATTAATAGAAACATTTTAACCTATTTTTAATGAAGTAATGAATTTAATTCTAATGGATGTAGAGACAATTTTGTTAGAATTCTTTTGTACTAGGTTTTTAGACTTAAAGACTATATAATATTTCAAAGTCTATATCTGTATCTATACCTATATCTATATCTAGGTATATCTATATCTATATCTATATCTATATCTATTTGTATTATATTATACTTAATATTATTAATAAATTTTTTAATTTATCATCATGGAAGTTACATTAGATTTAAAAGATATAAGTCAACACTAGATCTCATTCGTATATATGTGAAGAGTATGAAAATTTCGGCATTGCTAAAATAAATTTTTTTTTTCATGCTTTCAGCGTTGTCTGTGACTCATTCGAAATTTGAAAAATATTATTATTAATTAAGTAAATAATTTATGATTTCAATTACTATTGTTATTTTAATTCATTAAATTCGCATGCTAATAATTATTTGAAATTGTGAAATGCAATGTTGTGCGCATAATTTCTATACTGTCAAAATTAATTATTCATTATTATTTAATTTCAAAAATCACATGAATAAAAATTTATAATTAAATTATCTGCAATAAGTTCTATTTACAAGCAGCTTTTACATTCACATCTCGTGCTAAAACATTATCTTTATAACCATTGCTTCATTAAAACACTAGTCACCTGATATGGAATCAACTAATCAATTTCTATATATATACCTGGAACCTACTAAGCACTTTCTCATCTCTGCCCGAGATTACTGAAGAAGCGACTTTAATGTTTATTGGAATTCCTTAGCTACACCTGGAAAACCAAATTTTTTAACAAGACCAACATGTATAGCCCTTTTGAAAGAAATGGTTAATATAGCTCATCTCCCTACCCGACAACTTTAAAGGCATCACACTTAGCAATAGTGACATTTTAAAAGTAACCCAACCTAAGTCATGACTTGCATCGCGCAGAGATAAATAATAATTTGAATGGATACCTTTTAAATTAATTAGTAAATTAATAAAATTGTTTAATTTGCTTGATTAATTCAATTTTTATTGAAATGCGTTGAAAACGAAATATCTGGTACTTATGCGCCAAACCAATTCCTGTAGGGCATCGCGTATATCACTGCCAAATCTGCGAAAAAGCAGTTACTTAACAGGTTCAATATTCGCAACTACAACAATTGCTGATATTGAACTTAATTAACCTGTAATCGTACACAACCACACTGACAAAAGAGACCCAGCAGTCGCTTTAAGCAACGGCAGCAGATACGAAAACATCACAGACACCTGTAAAAATATCAGCACTCAACAGACGCTGCGATGCATATCTAAAGCACGTGAATAAGCAATTGAAATTGTTCAAAATAAAAAGCAAATACAATTCATACGAGATATTTTTGCAAGTATTTCAAGTGTACGTGGTACCAGTATTGGTACTTTTTTGTCTTCTCCGAAGTAGTCGCTAATATTGAAAATAATTAGAACAAATATTGTAGCTCTAAATATAGCGGCAGATGGCATGATAAATGGCAAAAAAAAATATTATTCAGGGTGAAATATTGCATGACAAAATTCCCAAAAATATCAAAAAAAACAAAAACAAAAAAAAACAGAAGGCATATTCAAATTTATTTATTAAAAAATTGTTTTATGTTTTTTATCACTTCAATCAATATGCGAAAAATGGAGTACGTAATGAATAAGTTTTTTGTGAGTATTTTTAATCGGTTAATGATCAATCGCCAGTTAAATATTCAAAATTAAAAAACGATCACATGAAACTTTTTATCAACGCAATCAAATACTTATATTATTAGTTTAATTTATTACTTTTAAAACGCTCGCTAAAACTTATTGCCTTTACAAAATTTCCAAATAGAATTATTTAATCTTTATGGCGTACCATAATTTCAGTTAATTTTTAATCAATTTCTATTTAGTACGTAATTTTGTGAGATTTTTAATATCAGTTTTTTATGACGGTCTTTTGAAAGGCCTGCGTATGCACAGATTTATGACGGTACTTTGGAGAAAGTGTTGAAGCTAATCAGTTGCGTGCAAAGTGATTAATAAAAGAATATAATGAGCTAAACGCTTATTTTTATTAATAGCCGAGGCACTAATTTTTACACTCGGGGGAATCTTATGTCTTACATCGTATAATAAGAGGAGTGAAATAGTGAGTGCCTCACAGATATTGGTGGTAGAAAGTAAGCACATTTCTCAATCAAATATATAAAGAGGAGAACGAAGATTATTGCTATCCTACATCTGTTTCTATATTTAATCCTTTCAAATAAGACTCACAAGATACTATAAAGGAAAAAATTAAAATCATTATCCTACCAGTGTCTATACTACTATGTTAAGCTTCTTCGTATAGAACTTAACAGAAAATTCTTCAAATAAGACTCGCAAGGCACTATAAAGAAAAAAACTAAAACCCTTATTATCGCACCAGTATCTATACTATTATATTCAGCTTCTTCGAATAGGAATTACTAGAAAAAGGCGAGAACTACAACACTTTCAATACTACCAGTGTCTGTTTGGCTATATTAAGTGTAATAAATGCGATTATTAGATCGTATGTTAGTAGTTATTAAAGTAGTTCACTATACCAGTGTGTAAATGTATTCAAAATCTTAGTGTCAAATAAATAAAAGTAAATACTGAACTGGTATCCTTGTAGTATGCTTCATTTTTCGATATATGATGAGTGATTAGAGACCTTCGAATTTAGTTATATATTATTTTATACATATGACTCACAAGGAATGGCTGCTTTATTTGAAATATTTTTTCTATAAATTATAAATATGTATGCAATACACATATATATAAATTGTTAAGTTCACAATCTGAAGTATTTATTATTTATATTTATTTATATATTACATCTTTATTTATATTAACATGAAATATTTATTATTTATATTTATATATATATTATTTATAATATTTTTATGGAGTAATATTTTTATTTTTATTGAAAAAAAGTGATCTAAACTTGACAGTGATTTCAGTGGCTTTTTATATATGTAGACACATGTAGCATGTTTCTACAGCAATGAGAAAAGTTCCATAATATAATAAAAACTATAAAAAACTACCATATCAATAACAAGTAAATTACTAGGGTTTCTCATATGTGTATATTTTTATTTTGATTATTCGGAGATCGCATTACAGAATAAAATATACTATGTAAGATAAGAAATGATTTTTTTTATTGAAATATATTAAAAAAAAAATCACCGACTAAAACTACGACTAATCGAATAAAAATACATCTATAAATCATAAACAGAATGTGCTATACAGTAATTAAATAATTAAAATGTTAAAAATATAAATTTAATTATTAGAAGTAATATTTTAAACTTTTAGTTTCATATATATTCAAAACACTAATAATAACGAAAAAAATAAATAAATTTTCTATAATTTCAACTAATAAATAAAGTAATGAAATAAAGTAAGCTGCTTTAAAATAGATATAAGTACGAGTAAATATCGACTATTTGTTATAACATTTCTCCACATATATAATAATTTTTATTATATAATTTCAATTATATATGATCACCACCCGCGAACACTTCTTACTCCTCTGATTTAGCCATTTCAATCAATTTGAGGTAACAACTTCCGAAACAAATTTGTAACTTGTAAATTTGTACTTGCATTTCAAATATTACATATTCTTCTAACTATAAATTTTATTATATAGTGTATAGTGTATGCTTGTATAATATTTCCCATGTCTGACAATATGGGAAACGAATGACTATCATTACAACAGTAACAATTACAAAACAATAACACAACTGACAAATTTAACAACAATTGAAAATAGCAGTTAATCTCTTTCAAACACAATAGCGGATAAATAATGATATCAAAACTAGAATTTTCTTTAATAATTTAATATTGTTTATAAAACCTTGCATGTATAATAAAAAAGCGCATATATTTCATATAAATTTATATAACTTTTTTTTTTAAAAAAAAGTAGGTGACGAATAACAATAACAAAATTGTTTCTAAAAATGATAAGTACAAAAATTAATTTGTGGGATTTAGTAAGTCTTATATGTATTTTTCTTAATATATATATATAAAATAATATGATAATAATGACTCATCGTTAATTTCATAAATAATATTATAATATTCTTTCAAGTTGTATGAGATAACTTAAAAGGCAATTGCAATAACTGATTAGTTGCACACAAGTGTTAAGTATTATCTATTATTTATTATTAATTAAAGGTGCAAAAAATACTTAAGAGTGCTAATGCAAAAATAGTTGGCATATTTGCTTAATTGACTGTTAAGTTTTAATATTTATAATAGTTGATTGATGAACTGTATGAACTGGAGTTCAATTAGCACACTACTGAAATAAAAAATAACATTAGAAATAATGACTTTTTACGCCTACTATTAACACTTTTATTAAACTTATAACACTTGCTTAACAAAAAAATAAAACAATTATAAATTAAATTCGAATTTTAGAAAAAACTGCAATATAAAAAGAAATAATAATTGATTATACTTTTATGATTGATAATTTGTAATTTTATTTTATTACTATATTTGCTTTGATAACTTATAATGATGAGTGATCATTATAAGCAAAATAAAATCACTTTAAGTAATCACCACAAGCTTTACTACATCTAAATTATTTTAACAATCGCTTTACATTTATAAAATTGTCGATATATCAAAAAAAACACGTATACGCCATGCGATACCTAATACCTAATTCGCTTATAATTATTAAATGCAAAGGAGCAATTTATAATAAGGAAAAAGAATGAAACTCATTTTAAATAAAGTTGTTTGAGTTTTGATAATTATGTATAGAAATCATACAAATTTAATGTTATGCTTTTTTATTTTAATTTGTTTGAAATACATAAACTTTAAAATTATATATGTTAAATAAATAATAGCGGAAAATAAATAAAATAGAAACGAATATTTTACTAAATATTTAACCCTTTTTATATTAATTTTTTTTAATAATGAAGACAAATTTCTATAAAATGATTAATTTTTTATTCATATAAATGCTTGTATATTAAAATAAGTGTTTACTTTAATCTTAAATTAACTAAAAATATAGTAAAAAAGTCAGTCTCCACATGCCTTTATATATATATTGTTAATTGCTGTTGTAAAGTGATTTATTATAATTTTTTATTAGTTTTTTTTTAGCATCAATATTAATTAAATATTTTTTTTAATTTGAATATTATACTAATATTATATTTGAATATTATATTGAATATTAATTAACTTATCAAATTCTTATTTATTAAATTTTATTCAATCTAAATTTAAATTTACAGACCTTCGTTATGATTAGCATTTGTAGTTGTTTTTGTAATTATGTATTTTGTTCTAATATGAACTTAAATAGTTACTAGCAGTAAACCTATTTACATTATCTTTTACGGTAGTACAATCACACTTCCGTTAACGAACGGATTTTTAAATTGCAATTAAAAAATGTTAAAAATTTTTTTAATAAATGCAAATTTTTTAATAGTTTTTGTGTAGCTTTAGCTTTGTACTATAATTATATTAGAGCTGTTCTAAAATATATATACAATTGTTTTTTAATTTAATGAGAGGTGCTTTTGCAAAGCTGAAACTTATTAACTTTTAGTCATTAAAGCAAAACAATTCAGTACAAAACTTGTATATTTGTTAGCATAAATTTTGTAGAGATGCTGACTTTTATTTTGTATCTAATTAAAAGTTATTAATAAGCACAAAAAAAAAACTTTAAGGTTTCACTAAAACAATCTTCAGGCAAACTTGTATGTTGAAGCCTTAAACTGCAAATATCAAATATCTTCAGACATTTAAATCATAATTATGTACCATATTATATTTTACAAAATGTGATAATCTAACGAGTCTTCGAAGGGTTTTTTTTATAAAAAATATATACGTTGTAGTTCCCATATATTCAGCATATTAACTAAATTAGTCTTAATGATTCATTTGGGTAATTTTGAAATTTGTATTAGCCTAAGGAATTAACACGACGAAGGTTGCTAATTAATAACACCGTTGAATTGGCTATCGCTACCATGAATAAGTAACTTTTTTCCAATTTTCAATTAATTATTAGTATTAGATTTAAATGGAATCATATATTAAATGAAAAGATAAATAAATTCTATTAGCAGCTGCTGTCAGCGTTTTTGCAAATATTTATTTTTGAAATTTCCAAATACGATAACATTTTTACAATTGGCGCGAGACCAATTATTTGCGGCGACAATTTTACAATCTCAGAAAAAAGAAAAAAAAAACCTTTTGCCTTCTGAATTTTAACAACTTTTAGTCATCATAAATTATATTATTATTTTTTTTATTAAAAAAAATGATTAAGCAAAATCAGACTAGTAATTTGAAAGCAAAATTATAATTTTCTGTAGCTACGTTTTTTTTTTTAATTACTAAACTTTGCTTTAAAATTCATTCATAAATTTTTCTTAAAACTCAATTATTTATTAATATTTACCTTTTTATTTATTTAATTGTAATTTATGAAAAAAAAATTGTTTAATGCAAAAAAAAAAATCTAACATTTGCATTTGATAAGCCTCAGTTGAGTTATGATACATTTGTCCCAGTTTTGCGATAAGCGTATGGAGGCATATAAATTTCAATGTCAACATTTTTGAACTTAGTAAATAGATTTGAGCTGGTGAAATTACTTTCATGAAAAATAAAATTATTTATAAAATAACACTCAGGTTATTTAAATAAGACATTAACATTAATAATGCCAATAATTATAAAAAATAATAACAAAAATATAAAAAAGTGCACTCATCATGATTGCATATTTAATGTGGATTACTTTTATCTGGTGTAGAACTTATATCTCAGTAAGTATGATGAATAAACATTATTCAGTATTTAACTTCAAATAGTTCTAGAAATAAAGAGACATTTAATTGTCCTTTATGCTTATATGAGGTTATTTATGAAATCATAACTGTTAGCTTGAAAGAGTTTTAAGTACAGATTTTGTGGTAAAAATCTATAGTTTTGTAGAATAGAAAAAGTTACTTAATTGAAACCATTTAACAAACCTTAACTATATTTGAAAAGTTAATCGTGTTTATTAAGAATATTCTTTAGTAGTTTCAATTCGATTATAATCTTGATTCAAGTGTCCGTTTAAATTAATCTATAACACATAAGCCATTTAAACAACTGTCTGAAATTCTCTAGAAATTTTGTCATTTGATCTATATGGCATATGAGTTGAATAAGTACAAAGCACACTGACATCCACCAACAACCAACCCATTATAAAATTAGTAGTCTTACGAAGCATATCAATTAGTTAATAGTTTAGATAAAGTTTGCGTGACTTAGTGGATAAGATATTAATTGACATTATAAGTAGAAATAAATAAATTCATTTTTTTATACTAAAGTAATCTTAAAGAAATGTTAATAAACATCAACTATAAATCATTAAAATGTAATCATAAATAAAAAAATTTCAATTATGATGAAAAAAATTCTATTAAATTTTTTAACAAGAAAAATTTTAAAATAATAAGTTCTTTGGAAATATATAAACTTAATAATTGCAATTCTACTTAGATAATTAAAATATAGCATTAACAAATTTCTTTTTTATAGATAAATTATTTTTTATGTTCTACCATAAAATTTTACCAAATTTTTATATTGTTTTTAGAAAAAAAATTTTTTTAAACACATCAAAAATGAATGAATTTCAATTAATTATAAAGTCATGGAAAGTTACTCTCAAGTAATATTGATGAGATAAAATAAAATTCAATTAATTCTTGGTTTTTTGTAACAAAAAATTTATTGCTATTTTTAACTCTGAAATAGTGCCCAAAAATAAATCCATTTAAAATATTAATGATTTGCAAAAATAACTTATATCAACTTGAAGAAAAAAACAAGAAAAACATTCAAATATTCTATTTCAATTAATTTATCATGAATATTTATACATGATAAATTGCGCATTACTGAAATAATAATCACTTAAGGGTTCTTAAATATATATAATATATATATATACATATTATTTCACAAAGATATTGACCAGAATTTCCAGCATCGACTTAAAGTACTACTCATATGAAGTCATAAAGTTTAAACAAATAATGAAGATAAAAATAATTATAATTTCGCACAAATAAAATTATAATTGAAATATCTAAAAGTTGTTTCAAATTATGATCATTTTGAGTCAAGATACGTATCGGTGTCGTATTTATTTAGGAAGTCTTATTTTCTAAAAAACAAGCTACAATAAATCACACCAGCTGTACACATATATTTATTTACATTATGACGCTGAAGCCTTTGAAAAATATTTAAAAACATAATTTTAACTTGTTAATGGAAAATTACCAGGTTATCCAGTCTAAACTAGATTAACTGGTGCTTTGGTACTTGAAGGTAGACAAACTGCTGTCTTATTGCGATATTCTTACTAGTTAAGTGCCTTGCTTGAGACTTTTACTATCTCAGAAAAATCTTCAAAGTAGTGGCAAGACACACTCTGACGCCTGCTCATGTTTGCACTTTGTTTACTTTCATTTAATATGAAATCGCGTTTGTTTTTGAACTTTCTAATTAAAGTTAATGACAACAAAATATTTCAGTAATATAATGTAATAAATGATAATTGAATAAAAACAGAAGCAGAGCAGTATTGAGAAACACTTGTTAATATTTATATAGCAACACAAAAAATGCTTATACGACGAGTATAGAATAAAAGGTGAGAAAATGGTATTTGCAAATGAAAATCTACAGAAATTTATTTACTTCAAGTGCTTGGGATGGCGTTAGACAATTGCGCAGATCTACAAACAAAAAGTCTTTCTGAACTACTTTATTTTTGGGGTATTGCCTGTAACAGAAGTAAGACAAATAATCTATTACTAAAACGACAATTTATGGGGATATCCAAAGTATACATAATTTTTTATTTATAATATATTATAATTATATTATTTAATTACAAAGAGGTTTTTCGAACAACAACAAAAACCTATATCATATTATTTTAATTAATTGAATTTTTGATTGACCATACAGTTGCTTCGAGTATTGCCAAATACCCATCATAGGTGGTCTTGGAAATAATTCTTGTATTCAATTCAATTTGTTGAGACTGCAAGTACCAGGTTCGAACTAGTACTCTGCCAAATTTGAAGCTCAGAGTCAGCGCTCTTTCACCAACTGACCGAAAGCCGTACTTGACTTTTATCTTTTGGAGTTTCTTGTTACTTTGCTGTGAAAGTTTTGTTTACAAATTCATTTGCTGGTTTACATTAGAACGAAATCATAAACCAGCTGTAGAATAATTGAATTAATTAATTATATTTTTATGTTTAATTGTTAAATTTCAATATTATTCTATTTGTAGAAGCATTATTTGTTGCATGATTTATATATTCTTTCTTATGTATAGAACCTAATCTAGGAACGTAATACTGAGAAAGTCATGCTAATGTTACTCCACAACAAATTGTTTTAAAATTACACTATTCTTAGTACTATTTTTTGCTGTTACACTAGCTAGAAGTCGAATCAAAGATCTAACAGAAACTGATATGGAAATCCTTATATATTTACAAGAAAATTTAATTGGTCAAATTTATGCAGATAACTCTTAAATTAAGAATATACGTATACTAGAAACACTGTTAATAATAACAATTATTCAATTTGATTTAAGAATCATGAAAATATATAACTAGACTTGGAATCAAATTTGCCGTAGACTTACTCATATTAATTATCACTTAAAAAATGAAAATTAATTTAGGAAAACAATTTATTTTAATATTGATATGCTTTAAACCTTTTAGAAAAAATATAATTTCAAAGACTAGAATATTTAAATTAGTCATCAATGGAGTAGCACACTGTCTACCATACAGCGTATAGCGCACTTTAAGTTAGTTTATTTACAAACTTTTTATTGTTTTTTTTTAAATAAATTTTTTTTAACGTTTAAATAACATTTATTTACAAAAAACCATTAAATATAACTTTCTCAAACAAAAGATACAAAACTATACATATTTATTCTTATACATACAAACACATCTATTTATATTTGGCAGCTACTGTGTTTATTTTAAAACTCGTATTTATAAGACCATCAATATTTTGTTAATAAAATATTAAATAAAACATATTTAGCTAACAAGATATGTTTAAAAAAATATACTTTAATAAAATAAATAATAGTTTAATAATAATTATTATTTCAATGAAGCAACTTGAATTGCGGTCATGCCTCAAGCTAAGTTATGTGTGATTCCTTTCGATAAAAAAATACATAAAAATAATCAAATAAGTACAAATCAAAAAATCGAAAAAACAGAAAAAATCAAAAAAAAAACTGACAAAATCGTATATGAGAGAAAATTTAAATAAAAAAAGCTCCTAAAACTAAATCCAAAAGAGAAATTAAAAATTTATTATATATGCAAATCAAGGCGAAATGTAAAGAAAAATAAATAAAATAAAAAAATAAAAAATAAATTAAAATTAATAAAATTGGAAGACATAAAAAGGAAATAAAGTTTTATAAAAAGCACGAAAGCGCGTAAATGCACGCATCCCATGGCCTAGTTTAGCTTAACTTCATTGAATATGTAAATTTTATTGAAATATACAGATTTATGTAAAATACTTTATATATGTAAAATTGTTTGTATGAATTTTTGATGTCGATGTTTTGTCGTCCAATATAGCAACTATTGACGCCAAAAAAAAATTAAATACTGCGGCGAAATTAATCACTTATATTTGGGAAGCTGTTTACAGGTGCTGACGTCACAGCGATGAAGAAAATTCAAGTCAATCAAGTGGCGGACTGCTAAGCATATATCATTTTTGTTTATATTATTATTTTTTTGTTTTTTGATACACTTGACTTTATATTTGCAGGAAACAACAAACACAGTCAGTAAATCTTAAACAAAACACCGCAATAAAAACAATAATTTTAAAATAACAACAAAATCTTAACAAATGTGACTACTGGTTGACAGCTTCGTACGGGTATATAAACCATTAAGATACGCGCATGTAGTTGCGTTAATATATTTTTTACTTTATAAGAAATAACAAATATAAGATATATATGAAAAAAGAAACATTAGCCAAAAGAGTATTATTTTTATAATTAATAAAAAAAATATTTGAATTATTGAATTAAATTTGCAAATTGCTATGATTCTGTCACGATCACCCTGCCTTCAGTTATGAGTATCTAATGTATGCTATTTTGATTAGCAACTATATACAACTATATAAACTATATGTCTAGTGTGGAGTGTAAGAAACTCTGGCATTGTTAACATTAAAAATTGAGTACATTTTCTAGTGAATTTCTCATTACTTATTGCTGCAATTATTTGCAAAAATTGTTATCACATTTCAAACAAATATCACATATCACAAATCACATATCACATATCGTGCAATATTTGGTAAATATTGCACTTTCAATTAAGCGTTCTTCGTAGCGTATGAGTAATCTCCTTAACATCTCATCGTACATCAGCTACTGTCTGCAGCTACATTGCTGCTCGATGTAATAAGATATAAAAACAAACGGAGAAAATTTATAAAGATGTATAGGTATTTATTTTTTGAATATTGTTTTGTTTTGTTTTGTGAACTTTGTGTTTTGCGATATATACAAAATTAAATTTAATTGAGAAATTTTGTTTGTTTTAATTTAAGCATCATCAACTTTTTAATTTTAATAAATTTTATGGCAGACGTGCAAACAATAAAAATAAAAATAAGTGATAAACAAACATTGTTTACTTTTGCACTTAACATTTTGTTTTCCAGTAAATTCTATACGAAGTTAGGCATATCGCACTCTTGTTAGCGGTAGTATGAATATTGTTACTTCAAATTAGCTACAAGATACATTGTTGTGTTAATTGCAGCCTCGGAAGTGCCTTGATTTCCCATACAATATTTAAGACGATAGTGTTACAAAATTCTCATCTTTATTTTCATTTTTAATTAATTTAGTTTTGTTTTGCATATAGAAATGTTATATGCAAGCCTTTTCGCTATGAAATTTCGTAATAATTATCTGGTTATAATTTGATTGCAAATTTGAAATTTCTATTTACTACAGGCATATATGTGTATATATGATAAATAGAGGAAGTAACTTATTTTCGGCATCAATAAATCTTTGCAGTCTTAATAGTCAAGAGTCATTCATTGGAATAATTTTACATAATCTATTATAACAGGGTGTTATAATTAAGTGGTGTGAATATTTTAATATCTTTGTTGAGAAAGTGCCGATTTTAACACCATATTGTATTGAATTTACAGTAATTTTTAAAATTATCTACATAAATCTTATTCAATTCACGATTATATCAAAACTTGATTTCTAATTACTTATAAAATTAATAGTATTGATAAGGATTAGTTATATACTTAAAATTGCGACATATATCTAATTACTAATAAAATTAATAGTATTGATAAGGATTAGTTATATACTTAAAATTGCTATATATTTTAACATAACACACAATATTATAATATATTGAAACTATAAACAGTTTGCTACTTTATTCTTTTAAATTTATATGAAATACCTAACTTTTAATTATTTTTCAAAATCTATTTGCCTTCTTATCGACTAGTACTTCTTTAACACTTTTGGTAAGTAATATGATCTAATTGATGATTACACATTATTTTATCCATTTCTTATAAATTCAATGTATTAACAAATAAAATTAAAATAAAAATTAAATCTTATAATTGATTATTTCTGCAATATGAACTCTATCTGGCCTAATTATCATATTTATCAATTGATAATCATTTCGTATGCTTGTTCTTGAAAAACTAACAAATTTAAAAATAGTCAGATATGATATAAATAAATATAACCATATAGACAACTCGTTTTATATTATACAAATGTACTTATATTATACATATACTTAAGAACTTTTTAAGCACTTATAAAATTAAAAACAATTTATTAATTTTTATTATAAATAAACTTTTTATATTTCATTATTAAAATTGTTTAAAAACCTTTATGACAATAAAGAACGAATTAAAAAAAAATCATGATGTGAAAAATCGCATGTGATTGTGGTTTTTTTTTTTTGATATTAATAAACTTATAAACGCTAATTATGGCATTTTTAAAATAATACAAAAAAAAATTAACAATAAATTTAATAAATTATAGCGTTTAATTTTGTTAAATGCTGTTTGTGATATATATTGCAACAGAAAAAAAAACAAAAAAAACAATTCATTCATAAATATAAAATTAAAATACAATTACAATTAAGTATATATCAAAATTATATTATAAATAACCGAAAGCGTAAAAGCAATCAAGTGTAAATTTAATTTTATGCTTCTAAGATTGTTTTAGCTTCTGCCAACTGCAAAATGAAAATATCAACACTAATTATATAGACAGAAGAAAATCATATAATTTACATATGTAAATATATAATTTAAAAAATTTTAGACGTTTAAGAATATTTATGAAAATAATAAATAGGTTTTATTACAATGAAACTTTTCTATAACTTAAAATGAAAAAATTTGTATTGTTTTTAATAAATTTTTTTTAATTGTTATAAGCATCTTTATTATACTAAAAAACTTCTATAATTTTATTGCTTTTTTGTAGTCTAAGATATTCACTTAGATCTCCGATTTAAACTGTCTAGCTACTGGTTTATTTGAATTTAAATACAAACAGATTTGGGAATTTAAATACAAAAGTTGCATTAAGTATATTTTGATTTCTTAAATCAATCTTTTGGTTTTTAACTCTTTCATAATATATAGTATAAACCATTACTTTGATATTAAAAATGAGGATTGAAAATGAGCATTAGACTATATGTGCTATAAATGTCTTAGTATGAATTATAAAAGGCAATGAATGTATATGTTATATATACACAATACGATGCCATGGCGAAAACATCTTATTGACTTTATTAGTGAGACAAATATTGGTAAATACGTCATACGCATCACAATACTCAACGACTATATATCGCAATGTTTATTTATATATCTTATCGTTCAACAGCATTTTTGGCATTTAATAATAATTTTTTCTATTTCATGTTCCATTAAACTTGAACATTATTTGAATATAAACAATTAAAGATAAGATGACAAGAAGGCACGCAAAACTTGAAAGAAGTTTAATAATTCAGAAAAACATTTGTTGTTCCTTAACTGTGACGCATGTAGACTGCAAATATATCGTGCAACATAACAAATTTATTACTCGAAACAAGACATGTGCGACTACAACAAATTAGCCACATTTAAATTAGCCTAAAGCTGCTGAAAACAATTAAATGGCATTATTGCTCTAATGCCCTATCTCATATCTTTACTAAGAATAAGAAATCTTTGACACGATACTTTATGCGCATATTTACAAAATATATTTACATTTATTTAATACGAACTTCATGCTACTATTTAACTGCTTCAGATACCATAACTGAAGCCATAAATCAAAGAATAGTTAATTTTCATAAATTATTTTCTTGCATATATAAAATATCTATTGCATTTCAAAACATTTCTGGTCACAGATATTTTCTGCTTTTATCCGGATTAGACCAATTCCATGGTGTTATAACTGGTATATTTTCTTGGACCAGCATGACAGCTCAGGCTTTGCTTTGCTTTCAGCATGAATTTCATATTGACAAAATGTAAAGTGGCGGCTCTTCTGAGTATATTTTCAATCAGTTGCGGATATAAATATCTACCATTTATAGCTTACAATATTTTGAACGTTTACAAATCATTGGAAACTACATGATATTTGATTTTCTGTACTAATGACAGTTCAGAATTCTTAATTTCATTTATAATTGAATTACTTTTGTCATAATTACTTGAAGCTGGTATGACTTTGTTCTGTAACTTAGCAACTCAGCAAGTGTCGGAGTTTGCGTTATTAACAACAATTATTCTTTTTTGTAGGTACTTTTTGAAAAGTTAAATTAAGATACTTTTTTTTAAACTAAATTTTTATTGTTTGTGATATATAAGATAAATGGTATCCGGATGTTTTGTTCTGAGTTATTATGACTTTATTGTTATTAAATTCATGATTTAAGGAACAATAACAATTAGTACTCGAAAAGTTAAAAAATCTCAGATAAAAAATTTTATTTTTCAGAAAATTATTTAATTATGTTATGCTTATTAAATTAATGTCACCGCAGTAAATAGCCATTAATTTTTAAAGGCAAATTTAATTACCTGTTTTATACAAGTTAAGAGAAAATATTTTAAAAATATATAATAAAATAGTTATGTGGTTTCGTTAATTGTAAACGTAATATATAGGAAAATTTTGTTCTTTTAAAAAATGTGAATAAAAAATATAAGTCATAAGGTTTCAAATATATATATGAGACTTCAATATTTTATGCCATTAACAACGACTTTTTTGGATTCTATCTCTCTATACAGCTTCCTCAAAATCATACGCAATATTTTTTAAAATATTGCATTTTTGAATAATAGTTAACTATAAAAAAAATCTTTTCTTAATTTGATCATAATAAATAAAAATTTATATATTAATATATAAAATATTATAAAAATTGTTATGAAATAATCTATACATTATAACATTAATCAATTGAATTTATAATTAAATTGTAGTTTTAACTAAAGTATTTATAAAATAAATTTAATTAATTATTTTTAATACTGAAGAAATAACTACTCTCTTTAATAGAATTTAAATTTAATTATAATTAAATTTAAATTATTTATTTTAATCATTTTCGATATTCAATATATAAAAAATAATTAGTATATGATATTTTCTTTGTAGATTCATAAAGCATATAACATCACTCTAACATCCAATTTAAAATAGTATAACAATCACCGATTTTTAGGTTTTTGCCTTTGTTTTCTTTTCAAATATTTGTGTAGTATATATAAATAATAAACATAATAAAAATAAATACATATATACATATACAAATTAAATAAATATACATATAATTTTATATATTTTTATATAATATATTTTCAATATATTTATTTAAGCGCAAATAATATAAATTAAATTTTCTGCACCTTGAAGCTTAAGCAAAAAATTTATTTAAACAATTTTTTATTTAAAAAGTCTGTTTTTAAATTATAAAAAAACTTTTTATTTTTTTTAGTTAAAAAATAAATAAAATAAAAAAATTTAAAACAAGGAAGTTCTTTCAACTGCAAAAGTTAGTGAACGCACAATAATTATTTTTTATTTTAATAAATCAATGGCTTTTTTAAAAAATTATGAACCATCCTCATCAATATACAGTTCTTGATAAAAATGTGTTAAAAATTTTGTAAGAAATGAAATGAAAATAAATTAAATAAAAAAAATTTTTATTTTTATTAAATTTAAGGCATTTCTAAATGAAAATAATATAAATTTAGCCTTTTTTTTTTTCTCACAAAAACAATATAGAGTTCATTATAAACCTGATAAGTATTAGAAAAAGTTTCTATAATTTTTTTTTTTTATTCACAAATAATAAAATATAAACTTCAATATTTGAAATTAATTAACAATTAAAAGTTTTTAAAACAGCTGCAAAATTGACATAACTGCTTTGTTAATTGGCAACTTGTAAGTTTAATAATGTTTTATACATACAACAAATAGAAATTAAAAAAGTTATTAACAAATTAGTCATGAAAATTATATTAAAAATATATATTAAAATCTGCGGTGACACAAAATTTGGAATCTGGTAAATAAATATTCTTATTATATTTCTTTAAATATAATAGTATAGAGGAAATATTTTTGACTTAAATAAAAAAATTGATAGAAATCAATTGGATAACTCTAAATTTTTCAATGAAATTATCACTTTTAAATTATAAATTTATAGTAAATATTAAATTATATATGCATTTAATTAATTTAATTGTTAGGAACTTTTAAAAATCAGTAGTGCTAGTATCGATTACTCAAGGTAATCAAATTTTATATTTATAGTAAATATTGAATTATATATGCATTTAATGATCCATTTGATTGTTAGGAACTTTTAAAAGACAATAGTGCTAGTACCGATTACTCAAGGTTAAGTCTTCAAATGTATTTTTGTACTGTACGGGACACTTTTTTAGGATTATCAACTTTTGTGTTGATTATCATTTAGCTTTAAAAACTTTATTTGAGATTAATTAGTTATTTTTACTTAAAAACTATTTTTGTAAATTCTGCAAAATTATGCACCTAACATTATATAAATCTTAAGTCTGCTAATGTCTTATAAAGGTTATAATTTAGAGTTTAAAACTTCAATAAGTTGAAGATAAGTTTTAATTAAAATTAATAAAAAATATTATTAATCGTACATATTGTCTAAAACCTTATATACGAGTTTATAAACAAAAAAAAAATAATTTTTTTAACAATGAATGAAAACAGAAACAACTGTCGAGCTATCAATTTTATTTGTTTGTATTAACATTGTAATTTGATATCCGTGAAACTAAAAATTGCATGACTTATTATAATATTTACATATAAAAATTATTTTTGTTCTTAATACTTCTACTATAATTACAACAAATATTTTAAATAACTAAATTTATTCACAATAATTTTTTTTTTTTCTAAATTAAAACTTTCAGTAAACTGATATTTGTTATATATTCCTTTTTAAATCTTCAATTATTTTATTATTAATAATAAATATTAACAATATATTATGACTACGTTATACGTTATATGAAATGCTATATGAAACTTACAAATTTCCTGCACCTTGTCTCTTCCACTGAGTTTGGAGTTCTTTTGGATGCACCGTGTTCGCTTAGATATTTTTGCACTTTTTAGTTTTGTTCGAACGCTTATTTATTGTACATAAGATGTTCAAGTGCTTAAGCAAGTCTGAATTCAGTTATACAAATTATTTAAAATATTTAAGATATTAAATTTTCTCGAAAATTTATCTTAACACAATTTAAAAGTTTTATGTTAGTTCGTTGTTAATTAAAGATATACGAAATGGGGGCGAGTAATTTACATTTCCGTTTATTTTTAATTTATTTACAACAAAAAATATTTTTATATTCAAATCAATTATTTCAATAGTTTTAATAGATTGGATTCCTTTTTAAAATTTCATGCACTTTTCATTGGGCGCAATAAAAATCATTTAAGAATTCTTTCCTTTTTAAGTGCAACAATAAAATAAATAAAATAAATTTACGAAGAAATATTTTTCACACACCCGCACCGCTGGAAGCACAGATTAAAATTTTGAACACGACCGACTCGTTTTCATACCAAAACGGAATTAAATCAGAGTTGAAACTTAACTTCTCTGCTAGTTGGCGATTGCAAATGCGAATGCGAACGCGTACAACTTTAATTTGAACGTTAAAAAGGTTCGTTATTGTTGCTTTTGTTGTTGTAAGTAATCGTTTATGCAAACTGAATTTCTTTCCGTAGCTAAAATTTAAATATCTTTTTGGGTTTTAATTGAAATGACTCGTATTTGGTTAGATTTAAGCTGATTGGTTTTTAGCCAAGTTAACAGTAGCGCACTATAACGGAGAATGATGTTGGCTTAAAACAAGACGCAATGTAATATACTCAAGATCCTGTTTGTATAGCAGCGGCAGACAATGCACGATCGGCAAATAAGAAGAGCGTTAACGAAGTCTGTATGTGCTCAGTGAGTCGGAAAAAGCAGCAGCGGCGCATGTTGAGCGTGAGCTTTAGTTTTGTTGTTCATCTGCTGTGGCAGACTTATTATCATGGTATGTGTGAGTGCTGTGTGAACGCTATGAGTTCGTAAAAGTTCGGCTTGGCCGTTTATTTAAAACCGAGAGTTTAACAAATGATTCTAGCCAATCATGGCATTTCGCGTTGTTGGGCTTTGTATTGTTGTTGATGTTGTTGTTGATGTTGGAAAATTGTACTCTCTTTTGTAAACAAAATCTTCTTATAATGGTTATTTTCCTTTGAGGAACAAAACACCAAAACCAAAGTCAAAACAAAAACAATTAAAACAATAAAAGCAAAAGCAAATAAAATAAATATGCAATAAACATTTTATCTTTGTGCAAAATTTATAGCAGCATTACGCGCATAACTGAGAGATAATGTTTTGCATACGAAATGATAAAGATGGAAACAGTTTTTTGGTATGCCTTATCAATCTCAGGAAATGATGGTGTTAAAATTACAAATTTTTTTCTCAATTAAATTGTATTTTTTTACGAGATTTTAATTTTTTACATATCATTAAAAAAAAAACACAATTTTAACTTTAGATACTCATACACATATATATATCACCTTATTTAATAATTTATGTATTTTAGGTATATAGTTACATATGTATGTATTTATTTATTTTTTATGTACATAATTTAAAGATTTATAGAATTTTTATTTGATTGAGATTTAATCCCGCCTCTCAAGAAATTTTCAATTCCTATTGGATTGCAGTTCTGCTTTACTTTCCAAAACTTAGTTAAATATATTTTTTCATATTTTGATTGAACGTTGCGACCCACTTGGAACTTAAATGAGAAAACACCATTAAAAATTATGCAAATAATTGTTTGACTTTGTATTAATACTTTTATATACAGATTTTAAAGTACCAATTACATTTATTTTTAATTATATTAAATTTCATTTAAATGCTTTATTTTTTCACACTGAATTCAGGTTTAAGCTAATTTATGTCCAGAAGCTCTGTTAAAGACGTCAACACATTTGTTTATGTTGCAAAATTTAGTACAGAGAAATTTTTTCATAAAGATTTTTTTTAATTTTTTTAAATTAAAATATTTTAATTAAAAACTTGTGATTCGAGTTCGTAAACAAAATTTATTGTGTTAAGAAAATAAGAATGTTTTTTCTGAAATAGCAGTAATATCAAAAATAAATAATGAATTTTCAATAAAAAGGACACTAAGCAACTCTTATGCCATAAAGACATCGTATTTAATACATATAACTGTAATAATATGTGTTAAATAGGCTTGTAAAGTAATGCATGGCATTCTATGGCATAAAAACCTAATAAAATCAACATATTTATTTACTTCTTGAAAAAATTAAGAATTCCACAAAAAAAGCTTATAGAAATATGTTAGTGTCATTAAGAGTCTTCTATCTTATTGTTAAATCATCGTTATTGTAAGTTTGCCAAAGTTCTGAGCACGTCATAGCTTTTAACTGGCATATGACTTATCTTTTTACATATATATGCATTTTATCTTTATTTACTTTCTCTTGGTTTAGCATATGCAACAGTGTAGGTACTGTCTCCCATTGTTTATGTATATGTAATGCATGTATGCAACAGTATAGATACTTTTACAAATAGCATGCCTTCCAATGTTTATGTATATGTAATATAACATTCATTGCAGTATCTTTCAGGCAAAAGTATTGACTATTCACTAAACCACAAAATAGATCGTAGGCAACAAAATCTTGTAAATATCGCAGTCTTCTCGAATAGTCAAACAATTATAAAATCTTTAGTGTGTGTTACAGCCACATCCTTCACAATTCCAGAATGCCCGGCTTCACTTGATGAGCTCGCTAGTCATGTTAGTGTCCGGCTCACACGGGTACCTAGACACAGGGACATCTCAGGTAACTGAACGGCAGATTGGCTTACCAAGGCGTGCAATCTGTTCCCAGACATTTATTTCTTAAATATTGATATCCCCTTTGCTACGAAAAAGCTGACAATCAAACAAAAAAATTTGAGTACAACTAAACAAAACTGGGTAGTTAAACTCTTCTATCAGATCTCAAGATCGACCTGGTTCAAACTGGAGAGCACCACGGCATCGATACTGACGAAGACATGATACTGTGTGCTATCAAGACATGCTATGAGACTTTGTTTATCGTATAATAACTTTTGTCGTGGTTATGGTTTTCTGGATGAAGAGAAAATTGCACTACTCTAAATGTGTTAGTAACCATCATTGACTAAGAGAAGAATTAAAATCATTGGGAGTACAAAATTAGGGATCTGGTCAAGTTTAAAAACTTGTCAAATTGGTTCATTTTTACTTGAATGCGGAATTCATACCTTTCAGCGTTGTTCATATAAATTGTTCTTCTACACCAAATATTTTAATCTTTGTTAACAAACCTACATTTTTAGGTACCAACCCGCAAAATACAGCAAAAATTAATATCAAAATATCAAATTTTTTGCAATTGCAAACTCTTTTAGTTTCCTTATTAAAAAATCGCATAATTATTTCCTTCTTAAAACACAAAACTTTGAATTTTTAAGATCATTAATTTATTTGATGATGTGATTTGGCAAATTACACGCAGTTTTTTAACTACTCATGACGTTGAAGCACGCGCCTTTGTTCTTCTCAAAAACTTCTCAGAACAAAAGTAATGATAATTTTTATGAATTGAGGTTTCTTACTTTGGTTCACTTTAATATTAACGAAAAACAATCACTGGCACAGCATTTTAATAATTACGTAAATTCTTATAATTATGGCAGCGTTAAGTGCTGTAAAAGAAAAATAAACTTCACTCAATAAATAATTAATAAGTTTGTACACGTAATTAATAATCTGTCAAATTCCGTTTGTATGACGACAAAGTGTGGAGCAACCCAACTGACAGGTAGACGTATTGACTGAGTTTTGGACAGACGTAAGACACAATTTTTAAAGTCAATACATCCATAAACAATTAATTATTATATATATGAGTTATTAAAAATGAGCCAAAAAGTATCACATGTACTGCCAACTGGAATATTGGTAAGTCATATGATTTATTTTAAAATATTTTATTCTCATTTATTATGTTCATTGTTTTCTTTTTTGGGTTATAGATATTTATTTATAACTTTTCTCAGGCTTAATGAGTATATTTACATGTTAATTTATGTTGATTTATTTTACATCTATTGCTCACTTTGACATACTCCTATCCTCATCGCAACTAATTTATTACAATTTCATGAATGTGGTCTCTAAAATATATATATAATATATTGTGTTCCATATCTGTCACAAAACAATAGATTTCATGCTTTAAGTACCGTTTGCTGAACTTCAATTTTTTTTTTTAAATCACGTGCAATTTAAAAACAACGATTATCGTTTATATCAATAACTTTAAAAATAAATTCTCTAAAATTAATTTCATAACATGCGTGTTTTTATTTTATCGTCATTTTTTTACAGACTTATCGGCAGTAGAATTTCTATTTTATTATAAATATTTTTAAAAATAATTTATTGTTATAATGGCAGAGAGACTGGGTAAATGCAGTGACCTCTAACTTATCTAACACTATCACTGCAAAAATCTTGCATATATAATTTGAATAGAGGACAAAGCTATTGATAAATTTTAAAATGTTTGTTGGAATATATTCTTTTGGTTCTATAAAAATTATATAAAGCTAATGAATTCCTTTCTAGACACTCCGATTATCTATCTTGTCACGGAAAGAGTAGATTGGTGCCTATTTTATAGTGTTATTAATAATTAATTCAATGTTAATTAATAATGTTCTTAATAACAATATTCTAGTAATAGTCGACAACGGAAAGTCTTCTAAGTAACCAAACTATTAAACTAAGATTACATAGCTTTGCTTACCATACTTATGACTTTAATTATATATATATTAGATGCTGATCTAACATTCAATGCGAATCAAATTTCAGCATCTAATGTATATGACAAACAACAACATAAAATAATAAAATACACTCATATACATTACGAATAAACATAATGTAATTTATCATATGTGAAAGTGATGGATCCAACATATGCATCCAAGTATATGTTACAACAACATACTAAAACAAATTGAAGACGCGTATATCTGGACATAAGCACACCGTGAGCATAAAAATAATATTAAGTCGAAAACAACATTGGCTTCACATAATATTAAATCAAAGCACGAACCAGACAAAGGCGTTACACCAAGATATAACCAATAAAAGGACTTTTTCTTGGAAAGGCTTTATATCTTACAAAATCCTAGTGACACCAAGCACCTTTAACAAATCCTGAAGAGGATAAATATATCATTCTTCTATTTTATTTTATGTTTTATGTTTTATTAATAATGTATTGTATAATTATTCGTTTTCTATTTTTAACTCCTCTTTATTATATACTTATTTGATGTTTTATTGTTAATGTATTGTATAATTATATGTTTGTAATATATTTTAAATTATTGCTATATTATAAGAACATTATAGTACACTGAAGATGACTATAAAATATAGTCGAAATATAGGTTAAAATAAAAACAAATTTTTAAAACTAAATTTTTTTAAAAAGTGTATTATTTAAGCATTGACCAATTAGCCCCGTTTTAATAAGAAAATTATTAGTTATTAATATATAAATTATACATAAAAAAAATTGTTTAGAATTAGCTCTAGATAACATCACTTTTTTTGTGAAATTTACCCCATAAGTCAGATCTTTTTATTTATTTAGATATTTAGATTAGGATAAGACTAGGATAAGCAATAAGTTATGTGCACTAAATAAACTCAATTTGGTAGGGATAATTGACGTTAAATTTGAAAAAATAATATAACTGTTAAAAGCTCTTATGATTTCAGTCACTTCAATCATACATATTAAATCTTATATTTAGCGTTATGCTTCTTATAGAAAACACAAATAACTCGTATTATATTTTTCACACAAATAGTGTAAAAAAGGAGTGTTAAGGTTTCTTAGATGTTTGTAACACCTTAAAAATGGCAAACACCATATAAACTATTAATACTACTGATCAGCATGACTAGACAAATGGATATAATAGCTATAATCCCCCGTCTTCTAGCATTTACTTATGTTTCTGTCTATATAGTAGTATTAATCAGAGTATCTCAGTTGTCGACTTAGCTATCTATGCCCGTCTACTAGTATCTAACTATTCTGTGTAATTAGTTTTCATAATTCATAAGAGTTCTTTAGTTTTAGAGATAATCTAATGAATTTCACGCAAAGGCGTCTTGGTTAAAATAACCATTAGTGGTGTAGTAAAAATTATATCTGCTATTATAAGCTGTATATGGAAAAAGTCTTAACTACAACATGTTTAAGATGTTCAACTAACTCGCAATTAATTATAAAAACAACAATTGAACAAGATTTACGCTTAACTCGTTTCAGTATGTACACATAGCCAATAACTTTAAAATAAATAATAATTATTTGAAGAATATTAAAACGTGTACTTCAAAAAACAAGTAAAAGTCTTGCAAAGATAAGAGTTTATTTACAAAACAAAAATTTGAATAAGTCAACAAAATTTGTATTAATATATTTGTTAATAAATATTTTATCCGACTGTGTTTAGAAAGTCTATTCTATCAGTTCCAAAAGTCTAACTATTGTACAAAAATAATTATTTTTAATATTCAAAATTTAATAAATTTCATTTAATATATATTTTTTTGTAGGGAGCAAACCATTAGTTTAGCAAATCTACTGACAAAGACTATAATGTTTATGTACATAAAGTTACATTATTTTTATAGCTCGTAACTGTAGTAAAAATGACTCTGGAAAAGATCTAAACAATAAAATACTAATGTTTACTTAAATCACATTGCTCGAGCCATAAAAATGCTTTAAAAGCGCGTGCTAATTAATACAAAAATGCTGACAAAAGGCTATTAATCATCTCTCTACTACTAAAATAAAGCAACAACAAAAATGTGTATTACATTTTAAATTAAAACAAATTTTAATTCTGTTTTATTTTCTAAAAAGACAATAGATATGTAAACAACGTCATAAAGACGCCCCGAACGCTTAGCATAAAATACTGAAAATAAAAAAAAAATTGCTTCAAAATGTGTGACTTTTTTATCCACGAGATACGCAATAATTGTGAAAACTCAGATACGCGTGTTTTTTTTTTTGGCTAATTTGATAAATTAATTTGAAGTTAAGCAAAAATAATCATGTTGTATTTTAATAAATAATATACTAAATCAGTGCAAATCACAATGAGTTTTAAAACAGGCGCCAAGTTTCTTGACTATTGCATCAAATTATCTAGAAGAGATAAAATTGCAATTATTTTATAACAAATGATTAAGTAACAGCTTTTGTCAGTAGGAAATATTAATTAGTCTCTAAGAAAACTGTACTAACAAAAAATTTTAAAATATTTTATTACAAAATTTAAACTTGTTATTAAAAGGATTCGTAAATAAATACTTTTAATTAAGAAATAAATTTATTTACAAAACATAACTAAACTTTATATAATTTATTATACTGTAGTATATTAATATGATATAAGATAGAAGATATATAACATGCAATCAAAAATAGTTAGCCATACGGAACAGTTGATAGAATGTATCTATAGCAAATTCTACCAAGACTTTCACAATCTAAAAAGCTTTAAGATACTTACAACTTAAAACGCTTCAAAGATTACATAGCACAATCAAAAAAATAACCTAAGAATTATTACGGGATTATTGACCGGTCACTGTAGATTGATTAATTACCTATCGAAGTTAGGAATTCAATCCAACTCAAACTGCAGATACTGTAGAGAAGAGAGAGAAACTACATACCATATGCTTGGGGAGTGCCTGGCACTGAGATTATTTCATGGATCATAAGAATCCAATACTAGAAAAAAAAGGCTCTAAACTGTCTTTCATTAAAGAAATCGGGGGCACAATAGAGCTTTATTATTATTTAATAATAATAATAACAGCAAATTCTTAAAAATATTTCCAAAATTTACTGCAAACTGGATCAATGGAACTTTAGGTTACTTCACACTTAATCTCATCCTAGCAAAAAAATACCTGTAAATTAAAAAATGTTTATTCTTAGGAAAAAGATTCTTTAAAATTTTTCTTAAACTCGTTTCATATTAAACACATTATAAATATTTACTAAAACTATCTGATAACTACATGTATAAGATAAACTTTTCAAATGCTATTCATTTTGAATTTTAAACGGCACTTCAAGTTCATTGTCAAATGAGACTGCTATGTGTTAAGCGCATCTTAAGTTTTGTAATATTTTTCTCATAATTCACGACTCATTATTTTATGATTTTCTACCTCCGATGTACACGTTTCGTTATCAGTCGTAAAAGCCGTAACTGCTTCATTCTGGTATAAATTAGATTATGCTAGTTATCGCTCATTAACTTTTGCTCTTCATCATGTTGAAATGTTTTTCTTCTTGAATTTTCGATAATTATCTATCTTCACTTAAATTTTTTCTCATTTCGAAATGTATCACTCTTTACAGACTCATTTCACAATAATTATCATCTCATCTCGACTTGTTGATGCATTTCGACTTGTTGTGTTGCAGCTCGTTTTCTTCGGTTCCTGTTAAGCTGATTTGCATAGCAATGGAAGATCTTTCACTCAATGCAGTTTATATATTGTTATTTAACTTGTTGATGTGATTATTGTATATTGTATCATTGATTTAATTAAAAAATTTAATAATTAAAATGTGAAATAATATTTATTTTAATTTAATCATTTTCTTATGGTTTATTTATTTGTTTATTATTATTTGTATTTTAGTAAATATATTAACAATGCATTAAATTCATATTGATAACAATATATATAGTAGATACAAGATATAAAAGAAATTATACCATACCATTATACCATAATAATCCCTACACTGATGACCACTGTTGCACTTATATTTATAAAACAACAACACTGGTAAGTGCTGATAAATAATCCCTTAAACTTAATGAAATAAAAGTCTTGCCGAAAAGTCTTTATTTTTGCTTTATTACATGCTATGGTTTTATCCTACTCAACTTTCCAAAAAAATAAACAAATATTAGACATATAAACTTGACTTCTAATGGGTCATAACATGTTCACAACTAAGAGTGCAACGGAAGCGGATATTCGCATGCTAGGAGCAGACATACAAACGTCGACACTTGCAACGTTTTTCTGGCTGCGATATATGCAATGAAAAAAGCAACCAACTAATATAAGGTAATACATTCATCCTTCGAATGTCACTATTAGATAGCCATGAAGACAATCATGTGCAACGCAATCGAGGATGGAAATGATATGTTGTACCTCACTGATGAACACCGCTTATCAGAAGCTAACCAGATAGCTCATCGATATCCGACTCATCGATACAAACCTCTCAATGTGCACACTACATATTTAGAAAAATAAAAAAATATGCTATCGCTTGGGCAAATGACTTGTCAATCATATTAATCCTCAATCGCGAGGATTAATATGGCCTACGTTATAAAGGAATAAAACGATTCAAATTTCGGGCTAAAGCAAACCTATATATTGTGTAGTTACTGAGGTCTAGACAAGACACTGTGCCATTGCATTGTATCATTTCATCAATGCTGGCGTATTTCGACAAGTAGACTGTGCAAAATTTATCACGATGAAGATGAGATAAAATCTCTTCATAACTTCTATGTCTTTATCCATGGCTACAGATAGCGTGTCTACAATATTTTGATAGATGTCTCTGAGTGAAAGTACTGACAGTTATATTAGCCTATGCCTTCTCAACCTCAACCTAATCTGTAGTTAGTTAATGATCATAGATCAGCACCTGATATTAAAAATAAATTCATATTTATCGTTATTTATATATAATTAGCAGGCGTACAGATTATCTCTTTTACTCATATGGACCATATAAATGCACAAATAATTTTCTCTTCATAAGTGTGTATTGTATATAAAGGAGTTGACAATTTTAATTTTAAGCGTGCCTAATATAAAATGATCAAAATACGAGTATAACCACTAAACTATATATATTTGTTTTATTTTAATAAATTTATGAACACATTTTTGAAACCCTTTTATGTTATTCCATATTAATCCAACAAGCAGTTGCCTTCTTTAATACGCCACCTTAAGTTAACGGCGAAGTGTTTAATATGTATGTATGTCAGTGTGAAGACGATACTCTACTTAATTCATAAATTAGCCACAAAGTCTTATATATTTGCCATCTTTTGTCTTAGTTAAGTGATTAAAATTTGGTTTTATTGTAAGAATTTGTATCTTAAAAATGATGGTTATTTTTAAGTATTTTAAATGTTAATGAAAAAAAACTACACACATAAGTAAAGAATTTAGATGTAAATTCATTAATTCCATTAAATAATGATCAATAATTTCAGCTTTTACAAAGTCATATCTCTTGAAGTACAATAATGTTTTAAAAGTGTATGTATATTTTTTTTTTTTAATTAACAAATAAAAACAATTATTCTTTTTAATATAAAAATAAAATTCTTGTCGTTACACACCCACAAACTAACAAAAACGGCCGTTTTACCTAAGAAAATTTGTTGTTTATGTTTTTTCCGATTCGAAATGAATTTTTTACTGAACCATCTGAAACCGATTTGTACCGGTTAAAACTAGAATCAATGAACTAAAGAAGTTATAAAATACAACAATAAAAAATGAAAGCTGCTCCAAAGAGTCACAGACGTAACCAAAACAACTTGTGGGTAAAATACCCAGTCTAGCTACGTGAACTGTCTGCAACAGCTAACCAAGCAAATCAGTTTTATACTCACCAGTCAAGTCGAAGTCAATCCGCTACTCGCAATCGAAGTACTCAAATCAGTCGATTTATCAATTTATACGAAAGCAGAGGCCAAGCTAAGCTTCAAATGTACTACTTTAAAACTGAATACGATATGCTAAACTGAAAAAATAAAGTATATATAAAATTTAACAATGTATTTATAAAAATATCTAATGATATGCTTTATCTAATGATAATCTAATCTAGAGTCAGAAAAGATTATATGCGAAACTTATACATATCTTTACCAAAAATAAATACTCATTGAAAAAGCTTTTCGTATTCAATTAATTATTTAATAGTTAATTACTAGTAAATTAATTAATAGTTAAAATTATTAAATAAGTATTGTAATCGTAAATGTGGTAAAATATATTTAAAAGATAACTCTAGAAAACTATTTCAGTATATAACTGACACGATTTTTCCTAAAAAATTATATTAAGATTTACAACAATATTAATTCAGTAAGGGAAATGGTTACTATACAAAAAGAAATCTATCAATGAAAGCAAGCCACATACAAATAAATATATACATATATAAAAATCCATGGCAGACAGCAAAAATGTCGTACCCGTAAGCTTTATATATATAACTATGCCAGTTTATAAATTTCATTCTAATTGAACAAAATAAAAAATGAAATAATAAATAAAACTAATACTTCTACTACTACTGTAAAAATTTATATAAGACTGTAGATACCATGCATAGTTGAAATATGTAAACTTTTCAAGTATGACTCCTGATAAATATTACAACTAGACGTAAATGTCATTCATCGCTATTTAAAATGCTTTTGAAATGCCAAAGCGACATTCTGTAAAACTATAACCTTTTTACTTCGCTAGATAATAAGGGACTTCAACACAGTGTTACTATCAAACTTGATTTTGAACAGTATCACTGTTTCATCTCACGTGAAACTATTATTTTGTAACTCATCTCGATCATTTCTAAGTGTTTCTAAGATATTCTTTATGGATTCTATTTTAAAGTAGTTGTAGCGATGTTGTCCTGAAGTATTCTTTATATTCCCTTTTATAATAATCTTAAGTGATTTACTTCAAAGCTATTGATGGCTTATTTTTTTCAGACTGCACATTTTGCGTATTATACGAAGATATTTATTTACGTTAATTTGTAAAAATATGTCTTTCAATTGTTTAATTTTAAATGATCCATTGATGTCTTTCATAACTCTAGTATCTTTTTTCAAGTATTAAAAAAATTTAAATTAAAAACTGTAAATATAATTTAGTATATATTTCTAGAAATTGTGTTCAATTATAATTCTCAAGTACTTTAATATAAATATATTATAAAGAGAAAGCGATATTTGTATTGGAATTAAAAAATGTTAATGTAAGTTACTTAATATCGTATTGTGCCTAAACTAAATTCCTCTACCTCTTCAAAGCACTACTAACTTTAATATGTGCGTTTTAGAAGTTGTAAAATTACAAGTCTTGAATATTTTGAAGAAATACTAATAGTAGTAGTGGTATTATTGTAATATTACTAATAAATGAGTACATTTTATGTTAAAATGATATTATATGTGAAACTGTTTCATTTTAAATGACCCAAAACCTGATATCTTACATATTTGGCCATAACAACCCGTTACCTAGTTTTGGCCTAACGCAGCTTGTCTCCGCATGTATATCTGATTTCACTTATATAAAAAATTTGATTAATATTTTTAAAATGGTTTTCAATTATAATTCTTCAGTACTTTAATAATATATATCTATTAAAAGCATATACGGCAGGCCATTTGGTAGGAATTTAATATATATATATATATGTGTTGGTTATTTAATGTTTTTTTGTCTTAAAATTTCTGCCTTTATTGGTTACTAACTTTTAATCACTAAATTATTTACTTTGTGTATTTTAGGAATTTCGTGTCGGTATAATTCTTGTATACTTTCCTGAAATATTACTATAAAAAAATAGTGCTGTAGTACACTTTAATAGAAGGAATTTTAATCAAACAAAAATTTTAATTTTTTTTTTTGGATGTCTTCGCTTTGGTGTTTATTCTTATGCTTAAAATCCAAAAATGTGATTTAAATCCTTTAGAAATTGTGTTAAAATAAAATGTATTCTTTAAAGAAATTCTTCTATAAAAAGAAGGGTTCAGCTGTTACATTTAAGACAGCAATCCGAATTGAGATAGTGTGTAATATAGATAATTGGTTAAATTGCAGAACTTTTCCATGCTATATATTTATAAAAGTATGGTCAATATGTTAATAAAAAAATATATTATTTATTTATTATTTTTATTTTAAAAATGTTTACTTACATAGTTTACTTTTAGAGTGACTTTTCAATTCATATTTTGAGTATAAAATTTTAATTTTCTGCTATATATTTTCCAATAACATTTAAACAACTGATTTGATTAAGAAACAATGTTTTATCAATAAATCAAAATAATTAATATACAACATATAATGATTTATATCAATATATAATAAATACATTCATATGTAAACCATTGTAGTCTTTATTACTTTCGAAAACCTGATTAAGTCAATTACACAATTAAACTATTCTGTGTTCTGAATAGTTTGCTATTTATTTTTTTTGTCTATTATAATAACAATGAATAGAATTAAAATAGCGGTTATTATAAACACAAAGCGATTTTACCTTTTATATTAAAACAGAAATATAACGTTTATGTCACTTAAACCTCGATTTAATTTACATAAAAATAACTATAAATACAATAAGTGTGCTAGGTGTGCCTAGCGCATTTTTACATAAATTAACTTTAGTTTAAAACCATTTAATAAAAAGATATTCAATCTATGAAATGTACTTATAGTTATTGAATAAGTTGAGTTTCAGCTGAACTGTATTGTTGTATATTATCAATACCAAAACTATGAGTACATATTATTTTTTATCGAGTTTAACTAAAAGATTACAACCTGCTTCATAATGTAATGTTCTCATAATTTATATGCAGAGGTAATACCTCTTATTATCTATTAAATTGATATAGTATTGACTTACTTTTATATTATGAAAGAACCGCCCTTGAACTTAAGCTTGATTGATCTTCATTTAAAATTTCAAATAGTCTAACAGTCAGGTTTTATTCATACGATAACAAAATTGCTACATTTCTCACGTAAGACCATGGCTCTAGATTGTGACTTTTAATTATATCATTCGAATCTTTAACGTAACCAGGCATAAAAAAACATAGTACTGATATTCCCTGTGTTGCAAGCAGATTGCATTTCCAGTAATTAGGTCTGTTCCACGAGCTACTCGTAGTAAAACACAAGTAAAGTACAAACTGAGAGCGTAAAACAAATAAAGTGTCAAATTACGCTCTTTACACAGATTTTGATGGTTCAGCTTTGTGTAAAGTCTAGTGAGAACACTAGTACCGCGCAAAGAAACAATACAAAAATTTTAATTTAAACCAAAACAGCTGATTCAAACATCACACAAATTTTGCTTGAAATAAAATGTTCGAGTAAAGTCTGTGTAGCATTTTCAAATTTCAACAGGGATGTTACGCTCTCTCAGATGCTCCCATTTACTCGAAAATTTGCTGGTGGAACGCACTTGTGTATACACAATGCTACTCAAAGTTACTACAATTAACTTGTGAAACAAACCCACAGAGGCGTATTCTGAAATCCTTTTGAACGAGTAGAACAATTATAATATTTATAAGTTCAAGAGTTGTTGTAAATAGTTTTAGTAAAGTGTTCAGCTTAGTGGGTTCACCAGTTACTTCATTGGCTCCTACTTTCACGCTGGAAGGGAGAACCCAGCAACCTTTTCTTTGATCTACAGTGCATCAATTATTGTTTTGCTTAGTAGAACAAAGTCTGGTTGTTTTTAAGAAAAAAAGTAAAATTAATTAAATTTTCAATTGTCTAGTATTATATTTTATTGTTATGTGTAATTCAAATCTACAAACTGGATCGGTATACATGTAAGTTAAAGTTTTTTTAGGAATAAATCAATCGCTCTGATTCAATTGACGTTTTAACTGGTTTTGTACTAGTTACTTATGATTTCCATTTACATACTTAAAACAGTTTTTGTGAAATGGGAAGACCTGCTTGTGGGTCTACACTGAATGTCAGTTAGTTTACATACTAATGTACCACATTAACTATGAGATTTATAAATACTCAAGTTGTTTTCCAACTAAAATCTTATTTTACTTCCCTGTAGTAATAAAAAAGACTCTGAACTACAAAATTTAAGACTTACGACCTCTCTTTTATCGATTCACAATCCAAGGCACATTTTTATGCTTTTTTGAATGATTCGAAAGCACGTCGATTGCAGGTAGTTTACACTGCTCCATACAAGCTTACATTGATTTATTACAAAAAAATAATACATAATATTTACAACTCGAATGATGGTCAAGGGCGTACGTTAACCAAGCTTTCATTGGTCTCGGTTTTTGTTCAAATTAATTATGGGCAATTTTAATAAAAACTTTGAATAGAAAATTTATATAAATTTTTTGAACAATTCGGCTTTTGTGAGTTTTCAATTATAAGCAAAATAATGTATACTCAGACCAATGAAATACTTTTGAAGTTTAAATATATAGTAAATCACGTTATTGAGTTTATTGTTTTGATTTTAATTCGGTATTTAATTTAACATAAAAGAATGATGACCCTAATGCATATAATTGCATTTTTATATTAATAATAAATATGGCATAATTAATTGTTAGTAAATATAAATATAAAAAGACAATGGAGTTCTCGTTTTTGTGCTTCCTATATTTGTAATAAATATACATTAAGTATGTATGCTGTATCATATTAACGAAAAATATTATGTCTTTTGTGAAATAATCGAATAAAAAAAATAAGTTGAAAAACCTTTTTGGTCTCTTTAAAAGCAATTAAATAAATTGCCGTTCTAACGCACCAAGTTTAATAAAAAGTTTTGGTAATTTTGGTATTATACACACTTCTTATTTTACAAGATGTTTCTGTTATTTTGTGTATTGGTTGCATTGTCAGTAGCGTACGAGTTTATGTTAACTTTAGACAGCTGCGATAAATAGTTTCAAAAAAACGACTTCACGTAACTATAGCTAAATAATTGCTTAATCACGTCTTAGGTGAACCAGAGTGGAAATGAAATGTGGATATATGGCCACGATATTGAAATTTAGTCTCCGATTTTTCAATAATGGAAGTTTCCTATAGAATCAAACTCGAAAAAGGTTCAGGTCTAGTCAAATGCGAAACTCCTTCTAAATGCTTTTTTTGTCGATTAATTTATTACGAGGTTTTACATGCCTCTTGTACAATTAATTAGTAGTGCTATTTCCAAGTTTTACAAAATTCTCATACTGCTTAGCAAATCCAACAGTTAATGGCGAAACATAACATTATTGTAGTGCCAAAACCACCGTATTTACACAACTGGTACTTTTAGTTTATTTTGTATTTCCTAAACTTAAGAAGGCATTTCTCAACAATACATTGAGATGAAGGGAATCGCAAAGCCATACCTTTAAGGAAATACCTAAAAGAGATTTTAACAAGGATTTCAACAGCGATGGCATAAGTGGATCAGCGAAAGAACACTTTGAAAGAAATGGAAGCATTAAAAATACTCGTTCCTTTTAGATTACACTTCATATATTTTCTGACAATTCGGGTCTTAGCCATACAGTTGCAGCAGTTTTTGGGAAACAATTTTTATCATTCCATCTTTTTTTAATTATTCAAATTATATTATATAATCTTTCATTCAATCTCATTCTTAAGAAGTGGTTTCAGTGAATTTAAATCTCAAGCGAAGACTTTCGATCCGTTTACTAAATGTGTAATATAAATTCAATTTAGTATGTCAATTCATATGAGTCATACTTTGATATACACTTGAATAAAGCAATCATTAATATATAATCCTTCAATAAAATTAAATGTTACATATATTTATTGCCTTTCATCAATATTTCGTGATCATACTTTTCATGCTGTCATTAAGGCAATATTTTCACTTCACAGTGATTTCAATACCAGTGAAGTTAGAAGTCTTTCTTTGTTATCTCTCAAATAAATCATTTGGACGTTTGGCAGATATTGCCTGAAATCAATTGTTGAACAAACAATAACCAAAATTATTTGTTAACATCATTAGTGGTTTTACACTTCAGTGTCAGCTAATAAGTTTACAATACTTATTTTAGCCAAATTATCATAAAATTTGCGAAAGCAAAACAGTTTAAACAATAAACAATAAATATTTAAGATTAAAAATTTCCTTAATAATAATATTCCTTTTGTTGAGATTTTATTATTTACTCGTAAAATCTTTATTACATTTCACTGAATTAATACTAATAATAATAATAATAATAATTCCAATACTCATTCAGTTATTGAAAAATTAACAAGTAATTAGCAAATCGAAACTAATTCTTCATTGAAAATAAATTTAATAAATTTATTCACTTAACGAATTGTTTTGTTCAGTTAGAATTTTTCTATTGATTTAATTAACACAATGGAAACCCATTTAAACCGATTCAAACCTCTTTTAAGCAGTTTCTACAAATCAATATATCTGTCTATCTATCTATCTATCAGATAGCGAAATTTTTATCAGCCTCATGAAATGTGGCTGCATTTTCTTAATATTTATTTTAAGCATATGACGATTTTGAATTTTGAATCAATGAAGTTTCTAGTACTAAAAAATTAATCAAAAACTTTTCAATTCTAAACTAAAAATAATTTATGAATAATCCAAGTAACACAGTTTCGAAATATATTTCATAACAAACAGTAGAAACATTTAGAATGGAGAGAATATTTCCGTTTCATTGACGCTGACAATGCATTCAAAATTAAAAAGTGCAACTGAAATCAATCAACTAATTAAGTTTTTACACGATACACTACTCATACAATTTTTGTTAATTTGATAATGTATATATGGGCAATTATTTAATAATAGTAAATCATGTCTAATTTTAGGTTGAGTAAACGTTTGAGCGAGCCACACATAACCGTTAAATTGAATGATTTTTGTAAACAATAAGCAATTCCGAACTATCAATTAGACAGTTTAGCAATTTTACAATTGCTTCCTATCTGAGTTGAGAATTTTTAATTTTATTACACGCAGGCCAGGGAGTCTAGAAGACGCCCCTGGCCTTCACACACTTTACTATGATAACGTGCCTGAATTCGTGAATATCGTTTAGTGCACCCATTTAGGACCTTCAAGTGACTTGATTTTTCAGATATTATTGTTTAAATCTATAAACAAAACAGAATGTTCAACTCGCATTTTGTGGTTTTTATTCTGGTTTAATAGCACAACACGCAGGTGATATATGTAAGTACGCAAAACGTCGCTTTAAATTTGCATTTTTAAATGCAGCCCGCGTACGGAACTCGGCTTCACTTTCGGCCACAATTAAGCTTCACTTTTGGGTTCCCAATAATGCTGCCAACTCATTTCGATATGCGAATTGGGTACGCGTGCGTTATTGAAAATGGTCATTTTCAATAAAACACTTCAACAAAAACACTACAAAAAATATTAAATTAAAATTTAGACATAAATTAAATCATTTTAATAGATTATTCAACATGTTTTTGTAATTTAGGAAATATTAAAATCAAAATCAATTGTTTGTAACTTGAAAAAAAATTTAATAGATTTGTTTTGATGTTTTTGTATTTTACAATCTTTAGTTTGTTTGTACTTTTAAAAAAATTAAAACATTAAATATAGACATACAGACATTAGTCAGTCATACAATCATACAATATATTAAGGAATCTCAACAACCTTACATGAACGAGTTTCGTAAAAAACTTGATAATGATAATCAAGTAGCATTTAACATTTTGTATTCCTTGCAATGTCACACGCTTTTTTTTTATATTAAATTTTAAAAATTAATTTATTTGTGTGTATAATTAAATATATAAGTTTAACTAATTAATACAGATAAAAATAAAACTTTGTAAATATTAAATAAAAGAAAATTAATTTAAAATAATAATATTAAATATGGTTTAAGAAATCTGGGAAACCGATTAGGACTCAATACATCTTGATAAAATTTTGATACAGCCCTGATAATTTGAAAATAAGATAGTCTTGGGGAATATGATTTCAGATAAAATTTTTATGATTTCATACTAAGTGCAGACAGCCAAATTTCCTTAATTTCGTAAAAATGAAATTAAGTTAATTTCGAAAGTGGTCATGCTGCCCCAAATTAAGAAAATCATATCATTAAGAAACCATAAACACCATTTGTGTCTGGTAAATCTTAAAAGTTAATTATAGCTAGAAAGGATGGCATTTAGTAGTTTTATTAGCTTTAGTGGATTCCAGGTATGTGAATTATTATTTTTCACTCTATTTTAAATTAATAACAGTTACAGCTTTTTCTCTACATTAAAATGTAAAAATTTACACTATTTTCAAATATTTTCCCGGCTTTATTAAAGTCAACTGTTACTGACATTTATTTTAAAAAAATATCACATTTTCGTTATCTTAACTTTATCTTTTGTTTAAAATTCATCTTACGCATAGTTGCATTTGAAATGTCCCTTAATTTCAGCCTTCCTTAATTACGTTCTAACCTAAAAACTGAATTTTGTATGGAAAAAACAATTAAATTTGGCTGAAACGAAGATGAAATTAAGATTTTTGCGAAATTAAGGTGTGTCTGAACCAAGGATTAAACAAAAACCTTTATATTAGTAAGTTTGTTGGACTGAAACTAAAAAACAATTAAATATGTGTTTTCTTACGCTCGATTACGTCTTATCTTAACTGCTACTGCTTAGAGCGATTTTCTGTGTTCGAGCGAGATGCGTTCTTGTACAAGCATCATCGGACATCGTACTTCTCAAAACTTCAAGTCCTCGAGATTTTAGCCTCAAATATAATGGGTGGATAAATTCAGAACTCATCGAGATGATTGTATTAATATTGACATTATTGAACTCACAAAGGAGGTCTTATTTTCTTTTTAGCTCCAGAGCCACATCACATAACATAGTCAACCACTTTCGAACCTAACAATATTAATTTAATATTTCCTAATACGTCTGTAACGCAGTGCTCTGTGTTATGTATATCGTCGAGATATGATTAACATGTCGTAACTATGATCATAAACATACTGATCCACACTAATCATAAAGTACTCACCTGTATTGGGTGTAATGATAATTGCAAACATATTGACCGTCTAAGGACTGATTTCCGTTTTTTTAAAAGTAATTATCCATGTTTTTTTTTTTGGGATGCAAGGGGCAGAAGTGCCTCAATGGGGGAGTGACGCGAATATACAGTCTAACGTCCTCAATAACCAACCTCACCTACTCGTGATGCATCCTGTTCTCGCATACGAGGCTCTGGCGATCGAGCACAGGCAGTATAACCTGGAAACACATAGTAGAGGGGAAACTCTCTAGCTACCAAACACCAGTTTTATTCCGAGACTTGCAGGGGATCTGGTTTTTCAGATTGGGTGTTGATCACAAGGTCAGCAGCTACGTAAGCTTCTTTAAAAAAGTAGAAGGCCAAGGTTCACACTGGACTGTAGTGCCAAATAAGAAGGAGTACTTCATGTTGTTTGAAACCTGTAAGTTAAATACTGTTTTTATAAATATCTTCATTGAAGATATTCTATAAAAATATATTAAGTATATATTTTCGTTTAGCAGAAAATTTAGTTTAAACAAAAAATGACTTAATTCTCTTCTCTTCTGCTTATCAGAACTGTATCTTTTACTAGCATGGAAAGAGTTAATTGTTAAAAGTCAATTATCTATCGGTTTGAAATACTTATTAAGTGTTTTTGTAACTGAATTCTTTCTGAAAGACTATTTGCTGAATACTTTTTTACTCCTTTTTGTGATATCAAACTGCCTGAGAGTTCAATGGACTTCGTGTTTATGAAATTTGCAATTTTTGTTAGTTAAAACTATTCTAAAAATTACGTATTCTAAATTTTAGGCACAAGTGGCACTTGAGTTCGGTGTCAATCAACTTGAATACGGCCAACCCTGAGATGTCTGCGTAAACAAATCCAATAAGCGAATTCCGTGCAGTTGGCGGCAATTATCCGGTTTGTCATTTATGTTGTCGAATTTAATTTGAAATAATAAAAATTTAATTAAATTCTTGTATTTTCATATTTTGATGCAAAGCATATAAAATGTTGTATATTTTTCTATCCAGAATACGATCCAAAACTTATGTCAACACTACTTTAAGACCAGTAAATCATTCAGAACCACTTTATTGTTTATTTGAATGTTTATTAACATTTTCTCTTATTATATTTAACTAATTTTTAACGAGTATGTGAGCTGAAAATACTTCCGCTTTGACAAATTTACACAGGCAAAGTAACCGCAGAGGTCAACAAATTTTTATCAAGCTGAGCGGTTATCAAAACAGAGCGAACCTATGCGAACTTGTTGTAACAGATGTGAGTGAACCACCATTATCGTGCAAGCATCTTTCTTAATTATGCCAAAGTCCAGATGAGCATCTTCTACGTACGAATTCTTAGCAGATACTTTCATTTCTTGTTGGAAAGAAATGTTAATTTATTGTTAAAATGCAAATACACCACATATATTGCGATACTGCGATACTGCGGTAGGAACAAATATCTTCTCAGAATGCGAAAACAAAACGTTAACAAACGTTAACAAAATACGCGTAAAACAACGTAAATAAACAATCAAATTAAATTTTGCAAAATGAATTTACATGTTGCAGGAATTTTAAAATGATTTTATTTATTTTAGTTTTTAATGTTTAATTTTTTTAAATTTTTTTTAATTTTTTTGATTTTTTATCAGTTCGTTAAAATTTATTTGGCAAGGTAAACCGGTACGGGAAGCTGCGCAGAAGCTGCGCATGCTCACTTTGCGATTATTCATCGTTTGAGTTGAAAAATATTTTGGAAGAGTTTTGCATTTCATTTCGTGTGTAGTGTTGTGTTTTGTAAGAAGTTGAAGATATCTTATATGAATAAAATTTAAATATTTTTTCTCGAAATTAACGTCGCACATTAAAATTAATTTTATGTGCAAAACATTTTGATTTGTCGCCAATTTTTGTGATTTTGTGATTTTGTGATTTTTTTCAATGTTCTTGGAACAATTTTAACGATTTGACGCAGAGGAGCAGGCGCCAGAAACTGGATTTCTTGAACTTTATGATAATTACTTTAATTAGGCTGTTTTATAATTTCATTTAAAATCATTTAAATACACGATTTTGCTACACGCTGCCAACTGGACGTATGAGTAATTTTATTCAATTAGTTGTGCTATTTTGACGACATTCGAATTAAAATATTACGTATAAAGAGATTTCATTTTAGTAGTATATTTCTGTATTATTTAGTAAACATATTAACACGTTTCTCTTGCTGACTCACGATATTTGGGACTCACAATTAACTGAATTATATTATATTTTTATGGCTATTATAAAAGTTACCAAAATGTAACCAATCAATGTTTATATTTAAATTACTTCAAGTTGCGTATACTAAAGTAGGAGGATATCAATTTCACTGCTTAAGAGAACAACTTCTGCACAAAGAACATTTCGAAATTATAATAATTTATTCTATTAGGTTCAACAGAATCTATTTATTATATTCATTAATAGTTTAAATGAAGTTCTGAGATTTTTGAACTGAAATACATCTGACAAAAACAAACATAAGAAGATATACTAATTAGTTATATCAAGAAATGAAACAAAATCTACCATCACTTCGCTTAAACGCTAAGATCATTATGGTGAACTCTATCTATAAAGAATAAATGAAAAAGAATTGATATTATTAAATTTCAATACAAAGTACAATAACCAATATCCCTGGATTCTATCGTCCAATCGTGCCCACCCCTAACACAGCTATTGCATCTATTTATTATTGAATGTACACAATATGCTAAGAAGGTGATACGAAGATTTCAGATAATAACATTATCTGCTTTAGAGGGCTGAAAATCCTTTGCTAGTATATATCTTGAATCAACTATTACTTTTTAATCAACATGGTTTAACCTGCTCGTATCCATATATTTAATTCAGCCATCTTGCATATTTATTCCAATACAAAAATCCAAGAAACAGGCATTATTCTGTTAAAAACGAATGTTTCTTTACTTTGACGAATGTTATTTATATGGTACAAGTTCTTGAAAGATTCTTTCATAATCTGATTTTAGAAAAACGTCGGAGTAATATTATATCAATGTCATTTTATTTGAAAATCTTATTATATTAAATAAGTTTAATATCATCGATACAAATTGTTACAAGTCTGACTATTTATATTTATGCTTACTAAAATGGCGATGTAAATAATAATCCTCCATCTTACTCAGCATGTAACGGTGGTTCCAAAGGGCAGCATCTGTATAAAAAAACAGTGATTTCAGTGTTATAATGGCAAGCTGTAGTAGCGTAGTCAGGATTCTGTCAAAGGGGAAAGGAAGACAAGTACTATGAAATATTTTTTAGGTGTGTATTTGTAGTGTATTACCTGTAGTTTATAATGTCAAGGTGGGATCTAGCTCGTAGCATACACACACACCTCCCCCCGCCTCCTATGCTTACTTAACTATATCTATTTAGGATCGAGAAGCTGATTTGTCGCGTTAATGATATAAGATATATGTTTAATGTTTTTGTAGGTAATATAGAGCAAGTATTCGAGAAAGTGAGACTTTAAAGTGGATGCAAGTTTTTTGAGTAACAATTTTCTCTTCTTTATCTTGAAAGATGTTCTTAATTGGTAGGCGTACTTACTGATGAGATAGTGTCAATATAGCAATTTTGTTGTGAAATGATTAGCGAACCATCTAAAGAACTACTAGCTAAGATTTTTATCCGATACTATTATGTGGCAAATATCATGTAAGCAGCAGCTATAGTAAAGTTTGCGAGTTAAATAAAATTAGTCGACTTATGGAGATAAACACACCTATCGTTAAACTAAGAAAACTCATTTTTCTTTAGTCCTATAAAACATTTTTAATAGTTTGTAAAAACTTTCTTTGTGACTTTATAGAAAATACAAATAGTTTTATATCCTGTTAATGATTTCCAAATAATTTCAATTTGTTTACTTTAATCAATATTTTCTTAAAGAAATCGCTAAGCACCTATTGTACGAAATATGCAAATTGCTTAAAAATGATTCATTATTATTATTTGATAATATTTATTAAAACCGAATTATCAAGTAAAAATGTTTGAGTTTGTTTAGGCAATTAGCAAGTTCAAACGTCTGCGAAATATTAGTAAAAATGTCTGAATAGTTTAGAGTACAATAATTTCCTATTTTGTGAAATAATGAAAAAATAATTTTCTTTTATATTTACAAAAACACATTGAACAAATATTTAATTAAAAATGAATTTTCACAAATTGGTGTGAAATTTAGTATGGAATGTTTTGGAAACAAAAATTATTTGGTAAATTTTCCTATATAATATATGGTTTAACATAAATTTATTAAATAAATATATTATAGTAATATATATCAGATTAAGTTAAGTTAATTTAGCTGACCGTAAACTACAGACCTAGGCCTGTTGGTCTCTAATAGTAATATAAATCAGGTTAGGTTAAGTTATTTTGGCTGAACGTGAACTGCAGATCTAGACCTATTGGTCTCTAACTAAACCAAATACGGCAGTAGTATTATTTACTGAAAAATATATATTATAATTGATCTAATTTTATATATTTTGTTATTTGATCCATCCATACTTTCATACATTAAGTGTAAGAGCAAATAATATAAAACCAATAATTTGAATAATAATTTATTCAATTTATTAAAACAAAATTAAAAAAATGCTAAAATAAATTTCTAAACTGGCTGATGAAATACTTTGTTTCATTTCGGTGATCAAAAAAAAAAAAAAATAAATAAGTATAACATTTTCAATGGTTTCCTATGACATTTACTTATAATTTATTCAGAATACATAAATTCAGGTTAAAATATATATATTAAATGGAATTCCTGCGCTACTATCTATATAATTGTTTTTTTATTTTTGTGGTGGAATACTTTATGCACTGTTAACGCTACCGTCGTCGGAATGGTGTGTCCGACTCCGACTACATTAATGTGTAGTATACGGACTAAGACACCCCCATTCGGCGAGACTTATTCCCTCTCGGAACCGCTTTCGCATTACTTCGAGGAGGTCTCTTTTTAGGATTTCAAACCAAACTCTTGTTATTTTCGATCTGCGTCCAGACTATCATTTTTTTGCCGCATTTTCTTAGTGTCTGCACTATTTATTCTAGTTTCTGGTTCTCCTTTCTAAGTCTAATTTCTTCGTTTTGAGGTTTTGAATCCTATATAACTCTATCGTTCGCCAACTCTCTGGGGTTGTCCTCACCTTTTCCACTATATTTTTGGGATTTATAGATTGTTTTTGAGCCACCTCTTATAGTAAAGGAAGGTGTGCTCCACGTCGTCACAGTCTTCATCGCCATAAATGCAGTCAGGTAAGTACTTACAAAAGTCCATGTCCGGTCAGCATCTGAGCGAGATAGTAATTTGGGTCTCCCGATTTCCGTTTGAGCCAAGTGATTAAATTTGGTATCAGTCTGCACTACTATATAATATAGATAAATACCTACTATATTCTACTACATAGTAGATATAAATACATTGTTCTGATTTCCAAATTAATAATAATAATAACGCAATATAAATTTGTTTACAACTTTTTGTTTAAACAAATAAAATTTAGAGCCTTAAGACGTGCTAAGTGCACTAATTTCTGTGCAAATATGTTAAGTTTGTATCGTTTGATTTAACTTTTGACGCTGTTTTTCTCCTGTTTTGTTATTTATTATTTATTTGTTTATTTGTTTGTTTGTTTTTTTATAATTTACGTAATTTCTTTAAATCATTTGTAAATTATAAATATTTACATGTCATAAATGTAGAACCTCACAAAGTTACTCAAGGTTGACAAAATGCCTTTTCAAAGACTTCAGCGTACGAAATGTTTTCGCTGGAGCGACATTTTTATATTGTTTTTGTTTGTTTAATAAGTCAAATACGTTATATTTACCTTTTGAATTTAAAATGTTACGGTTTTACATTTAGTAAATTTACCATTTAGTAAATTCAAAAAATTTTGTTTTTTGTTTACAGTTGTACAAATAAAATAGTATCCAATCCAATTGTGTTTGTGTTGAGAGCGTTCGTGGCGTATGAGTGACGTGCTCAACTTCACATATGCACATATTGTTCAGCTAGATCGCACTTAACTTTAAGATTAAAAAAAATATTTCTTAATAATTTAGATATTAAGACATGACTTTGATTATATAAAAAACAGTAGTTTATTGCTCAATAACTTTGCAAATATAATAATTTTTTGAAAATTTACAAATACTGATGATATAAACTAATGATATGACAAAATAAAAACGAAATAATTGTATTATTTAAAGGCAAAAACAGAAGGCGTGAAGAACAAAAAACTGATCTATAGCCAGATAATTAGACCAGCATGGGTGTGTCGCGTATAGCAAAGCTGCCGAGTCTATTATACAAAAGCTACAAGTCGCTCAAAGTCAGGCTCTCCGAAGGCTCTTCAAAATGCCTTGGTACATCTGCACAAACGACATGCTAAGAGACCTTAGAATAGACCCGATCAAAAAACACATTAGGGACAGAGTACTGAAGTTATATGCGAAAATTGACAGGCTATCTTACTTACCACTATCTAATCTTAGAGTAATCACTCTCCGCACGGGGAGGTACACAGATCTTAGATCACTGAATAATCGTGAAATTTATAGGCATTACATATATTAGTCAATGAGTTGGGTAGGACCCTGTAGTACCCCCAGCTATCAAAGAATAAAAGTGCCCAGTTGCGCTGACTCGAAAAAAAAAGATCAACATACATCCAATGAATTACTGAAACCTTAAGAGAAATATTTATGAATAATGGAAAAATATTTAATATACAACAGAATGTGTTATGTTATCATTAATAGTTTCTCTTGTCTTGGTTTGTTTTATATATCATATATATAAATTATCTGAAAATAGAACAGAAATGTAAGACATTAGCAACAGTACAATGAACGGCAACCCTAAGAGTTGCTTTAGCATATCTTACGGTATCTGAGGTAACGGTGCTGGTTATTAATGGCACATTACCTATAGATCTAGCAGCCAAAGAAAATAAAATAAGGTGGCAAAATAAGCAGCACCAAAATACACTAAATGATCTAGAAGTAAAACTACAAATGCAACAACTGTAGCAACAAAGATGAAATGCAGAAACAAAAGAAAGTTGCACAGCAAGATTGATCCCAGATGTTCCAGACAGGAAAACTGGTGAGGGAAACAATCACTTAACTCAATTCCTTTCTGGTCATCAATATTTTTAGAAATATCTTTTCCGCATTGGCAAAACAAATTATCCAAAATGCATATTCGGAGATGCAGACGAAGACAACGCTGAACACACCATCTATAAAGGCAACAGAATTTTTTAATGGAAAACCAACATAGAGACCCTATCCTAAAGTATTCCCAATAAAGTTTCACGATAGGAACAATCTGGTACATGAGGGGGATTTTTTTCAGTCCATATAATGACATAATGATGAAATATGAATGATCTACGACATTCTAACATATTGAAGTGCTAAGGGCATTGTTCACTTTCGGGACATTATCCTATTTTATAAACGTGTACTGAACTTATAAAGGACACTTCAAGAAAAACACTTTATTGTTTCAAACAATTAAAGAAGGCAAATTTAAAAATTTATAGAGTAAAATAATAAAAATATTTAAGTTACTAAAAAAACTCATTCCAGGATTTTTTAAATTCGTATTAATTTTAATAAATATAAACAAACTAAAAAAATTTGAAAAAAAAATTGTCTATTGTTTAAAATTAAGACTTAATAATTTTTGTTGAATCTTTTTTTATCTTCTCAAATTTTTTATTTTTTTTTTATGAACTTATTTTTATATTCTGTACATGAAATAAATTATTAGTTTGACATCGCTTTACGTAATCCTCAGAAAAAAATTGCTTCACATATCAAGAATCATAAAACTGATCTGTTTTCAATATTTTCAAGACGTGGTCTGCATATTAGCACTTCTATTGCACATCCGTACCAGGTGTTCAATAAAATGTGTTCATTGCAGTTTGGTTTGGTTCAATCAAGAAATATACGGTGTACTATTGGAAAAATTTAGTTCAATACTACTAAACAAGTCATTAATTAAGAGCTCATAAAATAATAAAAAAATGGGAAAAATAAATTGTGAAATATCATTTGCTAATGTAAATGCTTTCTCCGTTCAAGCTCTAAATATCAGCAAAGAATATCAATAAATATATTGCATATAAGACTTGGTGTAATAAAGTGTTATTGTGGTAAAAAGTGTAAGTCGTGTAATAAATAATGAGTGAATTTTTTATTTAAAACAACACTTTTATATATTTTATAAATATATTAGAATCGTTGGAATTACGCTATACAAAAAGCTATTCATAAGACAGCACATAATCATAATTCAGTGTTATAATTATATTTGATGAAGACAAGTAGAACTTATAAAATCAATACCACGAGAGAATCTCTTAAGCTATGTTATTGATAAAGCTATTAATATATCTGTTTCATTATTCCCGACCATGTTATGTTCGCTGGAAGCTATATGAAGGTTATAAACTCATATCCTAGTAGCCACTTTTTCCGAAATCAAATTTATGTGTTCAGACATAAATTTTGAGTTTACACCGATCATTTATCTAATAACTCCTTCTAAAGAACAAAATAAATCTGAGTGAAGTTTTCATTTATTTAGTACGAATTTATTTTACGTTCAGTTTTTAAAGATTTAGATTTGTTGTGCTATCGCAGAAACCAATTTACTAAGCTTAGTTTTTGATTTGTTTCAACATCCTTCACACCAATATATTCGGTAAAAACTATATGGACGTAAGAAACCCATTGCTATGAAATCGCAGTACATGAATAAATCAGACAAAGAGAAGTTTTATAAATAAATATCGGTGTCTTTTAGTCTCCACCTTTTAGTTCAATTAAAATTTATAGGAAAACCTCCACTTAAAAAACCATTAATTAATCTGAGTTGACATCTTCTCAGTCTAAGTAACCTATTATTTTTGTCGTTCATCCCAGAGAGCTATTTGAACCTATTTGAACCTTCGGAAACAGTTTTTAATTGATGTTTCTAGGTAGTGATGCAGTCAGACTCAGATTACTTCATTGCGCATTCTCCTTGTCCAGTTTTGCTTCCATCTAATCTCTTATTCTGATATATTACTAAAAATTATAATTTTTCAAATACAGTTAAAAAAAGTTGAGTCTTTTTATCTTAAACATTATCTGAACTATGCATACTATCTAGTTATAAGACTAAGAGTTATTAATTTGTATTTTTTATGTATTTATAAATAAAATGAGTAGTAAATTTATTTATCCAGGAAAAAATTATATAATTTATAATGTTGAGATAGCAAAGCTGCCAACTCTACTATCCAGAAGCTGCAAGTTGCTTAAAGTCAGGCTCTCCGAAGACTCTTCAAAGTGCCTTGGTACATCCGCACAAATAACATACCAAGAGACCTTAGAATAGAACCGGCCAAAAAATACATAAGGGGCAAAGCCATGAAGCTATTCGCGAAAACCGAAAGGCTATCCTACTTAGCACTATCTAATCTCAGAATAATCTCTAGCAGATCTTAGTTTACTCATCGAATAATCACGAAGCTTTTGATGAATACATAAATTAGTCAGTGAGAAGGGTGGGACTCTGCAGTAACCCCGCAGCTAGCAAAAAGTAAGAGTGCCCAGATGCACTAACTTGAAAAAGACTCAACATAAACAATGTTAAGAAGAATATCAGTAAAATATATAAAAAACATAAAAAAATTTTGTTTAAAATCAATTTTTTTAAATAATTATTAATATAGCAAAATAAGGTGCGAAAACATGTTAGAATTAATGACTATTATTAAAATGTTAATTCATTGTAAACATTAGAAATTATAATACAGCTTCAGGCCATTTACTGGCAGATTGACATATTTCGCCTAAGGTGCGTATGAGTGACATTAAAGTGATAACATTAGAATTATATTAATACTCAATTAAACTTGCATATATTAGAAAACGTTGAAAACCTCTCATGTTTCAAAAATGCTTAAATAAATTATTATAAATTATTAAATTAATTTGACAAATGGTGGTTTTTAAATTTATTAAAGATCTTAAAAAAATAATTAGTTATAATTTTTTGGTTTTAAATAAACAACAAAATATTTATTTTTAGTTAGCTGTCATTTGAATTTTTTTATTTTTTAACTTAACATTTTCATATATATTAAAAGACAAAAGACGTCCTCAAAATTAACTCGTGCATAATATCAAAAATTTTTATTTTGATGGTAGGGGATTCCCGTTGTATAAGTAATTTATTATGTTGAATAAATTACTTGATTCATTTAATTTGTATATTTTTATTTTTGAAATACCAACAACAATTTCAACTTTAAATGATTAATTTAATGTTTATATAACAGCTTCAATATAAAATTTGTATAATGATCGCTATTTATATAATTAAAATATTTAATTATATATAAAAGTTTTTAATAGTAAAACACTTATTAAGCAATGAAATAAAATGTTAAAAGCAAATTCATATAACTAATTTAGTTATTAATCCCATTAAGAATTTAAATCAACATTTTAGGATATAGTTTCAGAAACAGCCAGAAGAAGAGATAACCCTATTGACGAACTAATAAAAATGACATAGAACAATCAAAAATAGAAGAAATTTTACATGACTCAACCAAGGGTACAGTGGCAATAGAAGTGTTTTATAAATTGAAGTTTTGTGTTTTACAATTTAAAAACATAATTACAACAAAAACTATCTTTTACTCGAAAATAAATATTATATATTTTGCTAAATATTATTACTTAAATAATATCGGTCTGTCTCTTAAGTGAAATTATTGATGAGATAGCTTTTGGAGATAATAAGGATATATTTAGTTATTGGAAAAAATTTTATCTTTAATAAAACTAAAACAATTGCAAATTTGTATATGGACAACACATGTTTTTAAAAACCAAAATCGGACATTTACAATTAAGGCATAACATCCTCACTTGGATTTAGTTTAAAAAAAATTACCATCATATCCTACATTTTATTCTGAATGTTTCAAATGCAACATAACTTCTTTAATAACTGTAGATAGTCAAAATATGCTGCTTTTTATTATGTCTCGCTTTCACTATGACATTTTCAATGTCAAATATTGTCAGTATAATGAAAACGGTCATATTCGCATTCTTGTCATGTAATGAAAACGCATTTGACACACCAGTCAATTATAATGGTCATTTAAAATGACATAGTAAAAACAAGGTATTAGAAAAATTGGTATTTGATAGAATTATATATATGTTGTAAACATGCCGTGAAGTTTGAAAATTATTTAAGAAACACAAAAAAAGTGTGTTAAAACGATGCTCCACTTCGTTTTTTGAGGCTATGTCAATCAAAAATCTGCATTACAAATAAATCTCAAGCAAAAGATCTCGAATATCTCAAAAACGATTTAATCAAATAGCTCCTTAATACAAAATGAATGTGAATGGAATAATAATTCAAAGTAAGTTTTCTTTGGAAATTTTTACATAAAACCGTTTTTATATCAAAAATTTAACTGGCAAATATTTTTTATCTAAAAGATTTTACCCTGTTTTATATTATTTTCTCCTATTCAGCCTCCTAGGCGAGCAACCTACGCGAGCTTTTTCAACAAAACTTAATCAATTCAAAATAAATTTAAATTAAATTAAAAAAAAAGAGTAGGTTGTTCACTCCAAAGGACGATTACGAGATAATGTGTTTCTCCTTACTTCTCTGTATCTGAGTGAATATTAAATATGTATTTTGATCATTTCAAAATAAGGAACGATTACGAGGAAATGTGCTTCTCCTTACATCTCTGTATCTGAATGAATATTTAATATGGTTTCGGTCATTTCAAAATAAATTTAAATTAAATTTCAAAAATAGAGTAGAACGCTTCCAAAGGACGTTTACGAGAAAATATGTTTCTCCTTACTTCTCTTTATCTGAATCAACACTGAATATGAATTTCGTTTCGCTGGTAAAGAAATCATCTCCAAGTTTTGCGAAGCATTCCCAGAAAACACCCTGTATATCTAATATTTTATCTACTTTTTAACATATTTACATTTAATTAATAAATATACACACATGAAAATAAACAGTTTGAATTTAACAGAATGATTTCCAATGTCCTTCGGAATACTTTTCTGACACATATAATGTTATGTATAATTCTAAATGAAATCTAATCTCGGCAAGAAAATATACAGAACTTTAAAATTTTCTACATATTCTTAGATAAAATAAACATATCTAATAAATCAAGAAAAGAAAACCTTAAAAAGTCAAATTATTTTTCGTCACATCCGGTAAAATACTGCACTGATGCTTCCATCTGTCGTTTATGGTGAGTTACATGTCATCCATTAACAAAAATTCTGCAATTGAATTGCGTAGGAGTCCCCTTTAGTTTGTGGTTGATAATGAAATCATGATGGATTGTTTAAAAATAAATCGCAATTAATGTTCAAACAAAATAATACGATGCTTTTTACGTAAGTACATTTTTGTCACAAGCTCAACGTTAAATAAAACTTTTAAAATCTGGACGTTTGTTGATGCGAAGATTGTTGCTCATTTGCTCGAGCTACCTACTTTAATGGCTTATCAAATCTGGTTCAAGAGTACATACAATAAATTTTGTTGCTGCTTTTTTAATGCTGTTTATATATATTTTTTTAAAAAATTAATTCATAGCAAAAAATATTTATTTTTGCAATTTTAACTTAAATTTGTGTTTTCTCTTTAAATCATTTCATGTTTTTGGTAGATGCACACGTACACTTTTCATAAGCCGAGTAAGGACACATTAAAGATTTTAAAGAATTGCTGAAATATATATATAAAAATTAATATAAATTTGAATTTAAATTTTGAGTAATTAGTAATTATCTCACAATTATTTTCGATTTAAATGCATTCGTGACGAAATGCAAGTGGAGAAATTGCCGCTTATCAAATGCATAATCGCTTTGTATTGACCTGGAAAGGCAGCCATTGGTACATTCTTTACAATAACTCTATTAAGAACATTTTTCAATAGGTAAGCTTTCTAAAAGAAAATTATATGAAAATGCATAACTATAAGTATAAGTAAAAGACTTAAATAATGTTTTTGTAAATATGATACACTTACTCCTTTTTTGGGAGGACAGTCGCGATCATTTTTAGCTAGGTTATTCATATAGTCATACCAAATTTCGGTTGGATCAAAAACAGACTTACAAAAATCATTACGTCTTATTGAAATGGACGTCTCGACCCATTGTCCATGCTGCCAACGTAAAAGTTCCAACTCAACTCTTATTGGTACATTTTTTGGCATATTACCTTTCACCATAATTTTACCATTTGTACGTACAGTTTCAAGATCATCGCTATATTCGTGCTTTAGATTGCTAACATCAAGGATTGTCATGATGTCTACATTTCCTTTATTATCCTCCTTGCTACAGCGTGTGAAGAAACAGCTGTCATCGCCTATAATTTCATAGTCAGTTGCCTTTAAAAAATCAGAATTCAATATTTTAAAAATTTTGTACAAATTATAGACTTCCACTTACGTTAATTTGATGGGAAATAAAAATTACAAGAAAAATGCAAAGCCAGTTAAGCATTTCGGGTTCCAATTATAACTAAACTTAAACGGCAAAATTGGACTAAATTTATAGTTTATTATATTACTTTTTTTTGATAATTTTAATTATTGTTAATAATATGAACCATTTTATCGGCAACTACTTCAAATACAAATCGTTATTAATTACATTTAAACTATTTTTAATTACTTGTCATTTAATTGCTTTAATTAGTTTAGCATGTAAATCATTTCTATTTGATAATAAATTAACACTTCGCTTTCTTATCAAAAAAATATTTAATACATCACAGACAATATGAACAATATTCAAAGCACTTATAATTAATTAAATTCTGTCAATTAAATTTAAATAAAATAACGAATAATGTATAATAGAGTATGCCTGTATAATTTAGTGCTATATAATTATAATCGATCCAATTGAAGCGAAGTGTAATGAAAAAGTTTTGAATGATTTATTCAGCAAAGGTCGAATTTTAATATTAATAATTGTATTTAAATAGAAAACTTAAGTCTTCTATTTATCATTCTATCCTTAATCCTTATCTGCTGTCTATTATCTGTCCTTTATCGTAAGCCCAAGCCTAAGATGATCTGTGATAGAAAGTCTAAGATGCTCTAAAAAGTCAGATCTTCGCATATGCAGCCTACATAGTGCCTGCATTGTCCTGAACAAGGACAAAGCAGCTGTGAAAGACTTTCCTTACCGAAAGTGATCTATCAGTAAACACAATACAAAATGGATATCTATACGTGAATTGATTGGGTATAAGAAATTGTCTTAAGAAACTTTTGAATCTGAACAATAACTTCAAACCTGCATACTCGAATACTATATTATAGAGAATTTCTTACAATAAAATCTTCTCTCAGCGAATTAGTTATGCTTTTCAGTTTTGAACTCATATAGATACCTGGTCAGAAAAATATCTCGAGCAACTTAAATAAGATGAATTTTCCAAAGCAGACATGCTGATTTCTTCTGGCCAATTAAAAGTAAACACCAAGTAAATAGCAAACCTGGTCTAATTCTTACAATATTCGTACAATATGACGTCATGAAATAACTTACGTACTACACATACAAACTTATGTACTGAAAATTTATTGAGCCCATCGTTACATTTAAAAATGAGTTACATGACTAATTAAAAATTAAAGTAATTAGTAATTCTAAGATTAACATTAAATTATCTTTACGAATTGCTTCAACACCGTTTACATTAGGCCAATTCCTTTGATAAAAAATGTTAAAACCATAAATCATTTTGAAATCAACAACCAGAAAACAAGATAAATCCTCTTTTTCTGCGAAAATTTATTTATTTTATAGAGTAAATACACAAACGAAAACAATTCCTTTATATTTGCAAAGCATTTAATAATTTTAAGAATTAAAAAAGTCTAATATAAAGCAATCGTACTTTTAAGAGTGCTATGATTTATATGAAAGGTGGCGGAAACACTGTTGCAAAATTCTGGACTACGAAATTAGCATAATCTTGACCTCGTCTGCTCATTTGACTCATGGCAACAGGTATTTACTTTTTTTAAATTAATCTGAATAGATAAGATTGCGATAGGATTAAATAAGAGACCAAACTAACACCAGCTACTTATAGTCTTAAAATTTCTGAACAAATACTTATAGTAAAATAAGCGTGTGCATCAAAATAATCATAATACCAACTGTCTTATTCTAAAAATCTGTTAATCCTACAAAAATTATGTGATAAAATTTTATTTGGTGATTTACTCACACAGTGAGTCAAATTTCAGTTAATTGTTCAAAAATATTATCTTGCTTCAAGAGATATTTTTCTACAATATATTACCAAAAAGGATCATTTCACTTTTATTTCAATAATGGACTAACATTTGATTCAATGAAATCATACTATATCTTTTTTAGTTGTTTTTTTTTATATCTTAATTATTACATATGAGTTGCACCTGATTCCTGTGTGCTGTGGTCTTCGTAGCATTAATCATATATATAATATATATAATTAATCACTATATAATCTTCTTCATGTGGATCGTATTTAAAACTTGTATAACCATTTTTATACAAACCATTCTTTTTGATCACATATCTAAACCAGCTAATCTTTTTTATACCATTACGGTTTAAATATCTATTGAATTTCAATTTTTTAACAAAACGTTTTTCTCATGTCATCTTGTTATGTTCTTCTATTTTTAAAATATACACTGTCATATCAATTTGAAATGATTTTTAAATATATAATAAATAGACAGATGACATGAAATTTTGTATATGTTCAATATAGTTTAATATGTTAAGTTTAATAAAACTAATAACCACACTTAAACGTTATAGCAATTAACAAATATTAAGCAATAATTATTGTTCTGTTAAAATTAAAATTTAAATTTTAAATTTTAGATTTTATTTATATTTTTCTATAATTTTATAACTAAAGATTTTTTTGTTTATAATTCAATAGTATAGTTATACAAAGTAATATAACTATTCGACAGTTTTCCAATCGGACTTGTTTTTTTTTCTACTTAGTTTTGTACTGTACGAAATAACCGTATGGTCTAACATTCTCATATTCCTTGTTACTTTTTAGAAAATAATTAAATGCAAGCAACTTTTAAACTATTTTAACTACAAATAAATACGGAAATCTACATAATGATATTATAGAGATATGTAATCCTATATTAAAATCATTTTCGGATATATTATTACGTTATACACTACGTTAACACGTAATAATTTTTTTATTACGTTATTATTACGTTATACGCTACGTTAACTACGTAATAATTTTTTATATGAGGAAATAGAATAATGTTCTTATTGATATTATTGAATTTCTTTTTATATATTTATATATGTTATTAGTTCTAACAAACATAATTACCCAAAGAATTTTATTTTCATGCTTTAAAATGTTCATTTGATTTCTTTCAATTGTAGTAACTATCCAATACGTAACCAGTTACGAACGTTGACAGTAAACGCAAAATAATTTTAGTGCTGCCAAGTTGACAGCCCCTTGACAGCTAATTTCAATCAGCAATCGGTGTGGATTTTCGTACGACATCTTTGCACGACATTAGAGTATTTGGTTATTTTGCTAAATACATAAATTTATTCAAATTATATATAAAAAAATTGCAAAATGACTCAAGCGTGGAGAGCAGCTGGTTTAACGTAAGTTTTAAGACTAAACTGTAAGATTTAATTGCTCTGTAGTGTTTTGAAACCATTACGTAATTTGTTCCAAAGTCGCTTAAGAAAATTTTTAAATTTACAATCAAATTTTCAGCTACATTCAATATTCTAATATTTGTGCCCGCGTTGTACGTGAAGCCCTCAAAACCGAATTGCGTGCTGAAGCAGCCAAAAGGAACGAAAGCCATGTTAAATTCACACCTTGGCTCAATGGTAAACCAGCACGTAAGTATCACGAGAAGTTATGTGATAGAAAAAGAAAAAGTTTTCGGATGAGAAACAAAGGACGTTTTCAGTATAAAATAGTGATCTTAATTTAAAATTATTTTTCTATCACATAAGATATTTCAAGTCGAAAAAGTATATTTTTAATCTATACCATTTATTACTATTATTATTTTTATAATCAATTTACAGATGAGAAGTAGTTAATTTATATATTCTACATAAACTTCAGTGGGAGTAAGTTTAATGTGCTTGCACCAAAACGCAAACTTCAAAAATCCCTTTTAATACTTAACAAAAATATCCTAAATATTTGTTATTGTCTGTTAAATTACTAAGCAAACCAGGCATTCTACTTATCTAACAATGAGTCCAGAAATCAAAAAGAAGTTTTTTTTAATACATTAATTTTTAAGTTTTTCTTTAACACTTCTTATTATGTATACGTTTCACATGTCTTTATTGTCATTAATTTTTGTTTTTTCTACTTTTCAGCTCGTTCGCAGTCCAGCGCCTAAATTTGGCTTTATGATTATAATCAATAATATTCATAATTTTAAATACCTTTCAAATAGATTTAAAATAAAATGAATTAAACCAAACAATTGTTTTATTGTAAAAAATTTATTTTAAAAAGTAGTTATAACATTTAATGTATAATCACAAAAACGATAATAAAATAGTAAAACTAATACTGCAACAAAAAAAGCAGAATTTAGAAAAACGTGCTACCTGAAAATATATAAATTTTTAAGTGCAATAAATTTGTTACTACATTTAATTGCTTCAAATCAAATTAATTATGTATTATTAATTTAATTACAATTTTATAGTCAAGATTTTCCTGACTCTTTTGGTGCAATAACACAATATTTGATTCGTATTTTACTAAAAATAATCTCAACACAATATTAACAATAAACCGATTGCGCTATATAAGTATAGCATATAATTACAAATGCTCATATTTCCAAAATGTATGAAAAAAATATTTAGAAATTTGGATTGAGTTAATGCATAATTCTGTTTTGTTGAACAAATGATAAGCATAAGACTTTCATAAATATTTTGTCGACAAAATAATAAACTGGTATTGTATACATATTTCAAAATTATACTAATCCGAAATCAATAACGCTAATAAGGGCAATCATATGGCATTCTTAATGACTAACACAACACCAAAATATATTCACTCTTCGTCTTCGATTTTATAAAAGTGCTCCCATTTTTGTATTTCTTCATAAAGTTTACGTCCTGGGCTTTCTGTTGATGTACACTGACAATGACATATGAGTTTATATTTTGCAGATAAATGACCTTCTTCAACGCCTCTATATTAAAACAAACAATTCATTACAAAATCTGCATCAATAAAAATTAAATAAATCTTACTTTTTTAGTAAATTTTTGCAGGTATTAAGGGCATTATCAGTAGGCAATTCACGCATGAAACAGCCAATGAAAGATATGCCTAATGAGTAAGCGTTATAGCCCATTGTGTGAGCTCCAACAACACCCCAACCACGACCTTCATACGCTAAGCCATCACATCCAATTAAAAAGTTGTATGCTATGTCATCCCATCCACGAGATTCAATATGAAAACACTACGAAATAGTTTTCAACATTAGAGTTATTCAATTTTATTTATTTTCATATTGGTACTTACCTGTATATCTCGTATTATTCTTTTATTTATAGCTTGTTTTACCGAACTCTCGGTAGCTGTGTGTACTATGTATAATAGAAAAAACCGTTAAAATAATATATTTAAATTAATATTCATACCAATCAACTTACATATAACCACATATTCTACTGGTCCAGTTAAGTATTCATTGTCTGTCATAGGCATTTGTGCTAACCAAGAGTGCCTGGGAACAATGCTACATATGGTCTTTGGTATTTTGAATTCTGTGAAAACAATTTTATATTCATGGTTGTATAGTAGTGAGATTGTTGAAATCTTACTTGTTTGTTCGTTAAAGGCATCTGCTGTGTTGTTAGACTTTGGTTTGATTTTTGTTCGTTTTACTTGTGGTTTTTGTGCTTGTATTATTTGGATATTGCCATTAATGTTCGTTATATTACCAATGTGCACACCTGTTGAATTTTCAATCTTTACGTTACCCACAGTTTGAACACTATTTATGCTATTAAACAACTCTTTAATGCTTTCAGTGATTTGAAAAACATCAGATTGGTCTCCTTAAAATATAAGTATTTACATAAGACAAAGAAATATTAACATAAAACAGTATTACACCTACCAACTTGCATGCCCAGTTTCATGGTAGTTACTGCTGCATCTTCAAGATCTGTTTCTGTTTGTGTGTCATATTCGCTATCACTGCTGTCAACTACTGACGACTGTGCCAAAGATTCTAGATCCGATTCGACAATTTGTTCACTGTGCAAATCTTGACTTTCTATCCAACTTCTAGTCGCCTCATATTTTTCTTGATTAGCATACTGTTTTGCTTCTGTACCGTTTTGCAACATATTTCGATAGCACTATTCGTTAAATCCAATTGATTTTTTTTATCAGTTATAACGCAAAATAAATATTATTAAAATATTATCTTATCGCACTGAGCAAGTTAAATGCGGATTGTTGTGAACGTTACGCACTTTCATAAATTTTTTTTCTTAATTTTTGTTTTACTTTTTTGACAAATAAATTGTTGCAACAATATTCGATATTAGCTTTTGCAATTTTAATAAATCTTAGAGGCGATCACGAAATAAAAACCCCATAAACCTGGCTCAACCCTATGATTAACTTGAATGTTTCACAATAGAACTGATCTGAACAATTAAACAAAGAGTGTAACTATTCACAATAAATTGACAGAAATTAAAATTCTGGTAGCCAGTTTTCTACTGCTGGATCGGAAGACTACTCTGGAAAACATATCCAGAACATATTGATTTTAAATCAAAAATGAAAATAAATAACTTATATCTTGTTTTTAAACTATATATACTTATTTTCTTCTATCCCAATTTTTAAACGTGATATTGAGAAATTACTAAATTTTTATGAACTCATGTGCTAAAAGGAAATAAAATAATTTATTGTTATATGAAGATCAGATGTTGAAGTTCAAGAAATGTATTATGGACCTAGAAAGTACCACTTTGAAAGATATTATTTGACTATGGATTTTAGTAGTTATTGTGACTTTTTTAGGTGAAAATCAAAATAACTCAAATATGACATTTGTCTTTGTGGTGAATAGACACATTCCTGGAAATTGATAATCAGATGCCATTGTTGTTTTTTGAAGCAATTTTTTTTTAATTCAATCAGCAATAAAGATGATGAAGAGGAAAGTTGAAAATGATGATACAGACATACAACCTACAAAGTTAGTACGTATTGAACCCGAACAATTAAAAGAAGACAGCAGCACTAATGAATATCATTCAGAAGAAGGTGAAAAAGAGTGTGGAAGTGCTCCAATTAATAGCCACAGTCGTGTCGTTGCATCGCATTACAATGAGTTGAAGGAGACTAATCGTCATGAACGTTTATCGTCGCGCATTGTGCACTTACGAAACTTTAATAATTGGATAAAAACGCAATTAATTAATGAGTATATGGCAAAAATCAAATCAGTTTCGCGCATTGGCGATCCCATGCGTGTGCTAGATATGTAAGATATTCAACTTTTAACATAAATAAGTTTTAAATAAATATAATTGCAGGTGTTGCGGCAAAGGTGGGGATCTTTTAAAATGGGAAAAAGCATTAATCAGTCATTTAATATGCACAGACATTGCTGAGGTTTCTGTTGATCAATGTAAAAATCGTTATCAGCAATTACTAGATCGCGCTAAACATTCAAAGTACGTTCACACTTTCACTGCTGAATTTTTTTCCTGTGATTCAACTTTAGTGCGACTACGTGAGCGATATATGGATAAATCTTTAAAATTAAATCTGGTATCATGTCAGTTCGCATTTCATTATTCGTTTGAATCGTTATCACAAGCGGATTGCATGGTGCGCAATGCTGCTGAATGTCTACAGCCAGGAGGCTATTTTATTGCCACAATGCCAGATGCAAATGAAATAATGCGTCGTCTAAAAGAATCGGATAACAGTCGCAGTTTTGGTAATGAAGTTTACAAAATTGACTTTGTATGTGACACAAATCCGCCGCCACTATTTGGTGCAAAATATCAATTTCATTTGGAGAATGTTGTTGACTGTCCTGAATTCTTGGTTCACTTTCCAACATTAACAGAGTTATGTCGAAAGCATGGATTGAAATTGGAGCGCAAAGTTCCTTTCGCAGATTACTACAAAGAATGCATAGACAAAGGTCAGTGATTTTTTTAATTAATCCAGAGCATTCGTTTATAACATTGTGTAGGTCGTACGTTACTACAACGAATGGGTGGCTTTGAGACTGTGTATCCAAATCGATGTAATAGCACAGAGTATGCACACGTTCGCGCTCAAGTCAAAGGTAATGTTGGGCGACCATATGGTACACTTTCGAAGTCTGAATGGGAAGCTACAAGTAATTATAGAATATATAAATGTTAAACATATTTTAACGGCGTTTTTTCTTTCAGCGCTTTATTTAGTTTGTGCCTTCAAAAAATGTAAGAATACTTGGGACTCCGAGGGAAAGCCAGTATTCGAATTTGACTAAACTGACGGAGTTAATAACTAATTTTAATAACTAAATTTTTTAGCTTAAAAAACATTTTGGATAGCGGTTTTAATTAAGATTTGTTTGTGCACGTACTGACTTCTAATTATATTAAAACAATTTATATAACTTGATAATATACAACACATTTACTTTGTATTAAAATCGATAACTTACATAAACAACATGGTTAATGTGAAGCATGTATACCGGCAAATCCGTTTTTTTTTTTCTTTTTTTGTTAGATTTTAAGAATTTGTTTTAAACACCAAAGTGCACATCGCTTTTGAGTATATAAATTTATTACCAGATAATTATTTGAAACAGTGAGGACTTTCTTAAAATAATACGCTACGTTTAATGACTTGACTTGTACTTTTCTTTCCAAAGTAAATAAGGCATTAGTTTTAATAACTAGTAAAAATCCCTCGTTTTCCAGAAAAATGTAGAATGCTCATATAACCACGAATAAATCAGATATATACAATCTATATTCAGACAAATAAATTCTATTATATTTATAGTTTTTTTTAAATTTTATTGTGAAATTCAAAAGTTTAGGTTTGATTTTTTAAAAATTTACAATACTTAATTATTAAATATTTTATAATGTATCATTTAGCCAATTTAGTCCCAGTTTTTTTTTATAAAATGGATTTATGGGACTCGGCATTAGATTAGGTTTTAGAAGCCCCTTGCCAGGTTTTTTATCTGCATCAAAGGGAAGATTTGGAGAATTTCTAATTTGTTTTAAATATTCGCTGGGATTTTGGCTCGTATTGTGTTTAAGCGCTATTTTAACTCGTTTGGCACTGCCTGAAGACGGAGTAGAAAGTGAAGAAGTTTTATTAAGTTGCTTGGGTGTACTTGTTCCCGAGTTCTTTGCTAAAGGATTTCGAACCAAACTTGAATTTGCGTTTTTGACTTGAATTTTACGTGATGGTATAAAATAGTCTACTTCGCCTTTTTTCAAGGGTTTATCCCACTCACTAATTGATTTTTCTTTATTAGTTTTGGAAATAGATGGTGAATTTGTTTCTTCTTGTGTTGTCTTTGATAAGATTTTTGTTTCTTTAATTTTTTTATTTTGATCTACATCCTGACTCACAGTTTTAGCTGTTATTAATGGTTTCGATTGTGATATTGTTTTTGTATTAACTGATTTTTTACTTTGCGCTACTGCTGGAGAGATGGGTTTATCAGAATCCACGATAGGCTGTAAATCACATACACCATCTGAGGATTGGGTTTTTCTTATTTTGTTTGCCGGTTCATCTTCACTAGCTTCACTTTTAGACTTTTTTGAATTTTTTTGCTTGACGATTTTGCGTTCGGTATTTTTCTTACTTTTTTCTTTTTTTGCTGAAATGTCAACATCAATGTCTTCTTCTATCCAGTTGTTCATCATTGTTAGCTGTGCCTTTTTCTTAATTACTTTAGTACTTTTTTTTGGTATGGCTTTCTCAATTACATCATCAAAATTATTCTCATCAACGTTGTCTAAATTTAGTGACTTCAATAATTTACGCCTTTTTCGTTTATTAAGCTGCTTTAGTTTTCTTCCGGTACCAAACACTTCGTTTTCCATATTTTCGAGTTGATCCACTTTGTCTTCAATAGTAGGTTTATCTACATTGAGCAAAAATCGTGGAATCGTTTTAACACCTAGAGCGAATATTCCATTTTCATATTGCCTGAAAACTTCCAGTAAATTTTTCAGCATTTTCCGGCGCTTATTATTGATGTCTTCCTTACACACATACTTTTCTAGCTCTGTTATTAATATTTTCGCATCTAGCGGCAATTCAGGCATAAATATATCCACTTTTCCAGCACGTGGATCTAAATGTTTATCAGTACTATCTTCGTCATGATCCATAGACTCTTCATTATCATCATCAACACAATCTTGATTAACTGGCTCTAAATCATCTATTTTTGTAGTTGGAAAACCCATATCTCGCCAAGCATTATATTTTTCAGTGTATTCTCGACCTAAATTACTTTGATATAATAAATGATAGAAAACTTGCTTACGGCAATGAGAAACCAATTTACTGTCACGTTGGGTACCCATAAATTTAATGAATGGTTTGGCAAATGCTCCAACCATAGGAGCTTCAATATTACCTGCAGAAACTTTAGCCAACTCTTCAAAGAATATATCCATTAAATGCATAGTTAATCCAGTCGTAGTAGCATGTTCCGATAAGACAGTTAAGCTTATGTGGTCATTAAAAATTTGTATTTTATCTTCTGACCAACCGGCGTTATTTATCACTTGCAACATGTATCGTAGCATGCGACGTACCAGCATAAGATATTTATCCAAACGCCACTGATCTATACCAAACCACTGTTGGCACATCGTTTTTAAAAATGCTCCAAAGAAATTAATACTGCTACCAACATCATCACTAAAACAATTAAGCAGCCGTCCAAAGCGCTCCGCTAAATCTTCTTGTACTAATGGCTTATCTGATAGCCAAAACATATAATAAAGACCTTTCCATATACGTAAAAAATCTTCTTCGCCAAAAGCAACGGAACCGCCATGTCTTAACTGCATCCAATTTCTTAATATTTTAAGTTGTCGGCAGCGTTTATTTAAATCATTACAAGCTAACGCCTTAACTATTCTTATTTCCTTCGCTATAATTGAGACCTCTTTACTCTCTTCATCCGCATTTTGATCAACTGCAATATCCGGATCCGAAAGCTTGCGCGCTTTCTTCACAAAATTCATGCTAACCATAACGTTTTTAATTACAAATTACTAAATTTTCTTTTAATCTCTATGTACACTAGTTTTGTATCTACACACACGTGCTGACAAAAAGGAGTCAAGGAATTTTGACACTAGGTGACAGATCTGAGACGACTATTTACATGGTTGCATTCTGAAATAAAAAACTCTAACAAATTTGTTTGTAGCTATTGAGGCAATGTTCATGTATACAAACTACTAGTCATAAAGTAGCAACAACTTATATGTTTTTTGTGAAAATTATATATGCTAAAAGACAAAAAAGCTTAACGTTAAAATTAAAATCACCACGAAATCATATTTTGATATGTAAATATATAATTTCGTATAGCATGTATACAACGCTTGCTTTGATTCACATAGCAAATCATAATTTTACCTTTATTTTGTTTTTTAAATATTTTTATAGTTGGGTCCGCAAATGAAAATGCCAAATGGTTTAGCAATATTTTCAATTGTTTTGGTTTAGTTAATAAAATTATTCACAATATCGCTGCACAATTATAGAATTGTGTATAACAAATTTAATATAAACCTGATTCTATGATTGTTTTGCAATTCAATTCTAATTTAAGCTGTCAGATTTTTAAATGTAATCGGATTACCACCTCAACTTGGAATTATAACGAAAAGATATGAACGAACAAAATTACTATCAAAATAACAGTAACGTATGCTATATAAATAAACCACTACGTCTATGTTTTCAACTTACAGATTTAACAACAACTTTAGAATGCTGCAATGTATAAGTCATTAAATAACAATTTAGGTGCTTAAATCGTTTATATAAATTTTGTCTTTATACTACATGGTGTAAGAATAAAATTCTGAGTGTTAAAGCACAAATATGTTTATCAGTCATATTTATAAAAAATATATATGCTTAAGATCTGTATTTAGTAAATAACATCGAATCTGGTAGTAAACTGCTAAGTTATATAATTATATTTAAAAAAAAAGTTATGTTATTTGATATTAGATGCTTTCGGCAGGTTTTAAAATGTGACAGGAAACAGCAAGTTGCTTAATATAAGAGCTAAGCGAGATATTGAGATCACTTTTACGTTTTGTCAAATGTTGTGTTTTCGTAAGAAGCAAATCTTGCATATGTGCACATAATGCAAGCAAATTACATTTTGTATAAAAATGAATAATAAACCTAAAACTAAGAATTAAAATGAATAATGAACTAAAAGCAATGTTTGGAATGCTGGAAAAACATATTTTTAAAATATATCATTTCCAAATGAAAATTTTGTTGACAATCTTTTGAATATTCATGAAATTTCCAATACGGATTCTCAATAGTTCGCTTATTGCTTTAGTAACAATTTTTCTTGTGGTTGCTAAAATGTTTGGCTACTTCGCAACTAGGTGCTGAGATAGCAAAAGTAGTACATTTTAGCAACTTTAAACGAGCAACTTGCTGTTTTTTACCAGACGTAAAAGTTGCCGAAAGCACCTCTTCTTTTTCAATTATCTCTTTATTTATTGTGAAATATTAATATATAAACATATACAAATATTACAAAAAGAACATTACATATTTTCAATCGTTTTTTTTATATGCAATAATATATGTACATATTTTATATGCACTCTCTCTATAAAATATGTTACAGAAATAATTGCATTAAAAATAACTCAGAATGTCAAATTACAAGTAAAATTGCCATAATTTATTATTAATATTTCGTTACACTTCAACGAGTTATGAATGACACAAAAATTTCAACAAATCCAACACATTAAAATGAATTCACCTCAGCTGAAATCGTCTGTCAAACAATTTCATTGCAGTTTGTGATTGCTAAGCACAAAGATTGTTGTTTTTGTAAAATAATTTTTTAAATAATAAAAGTGAAAATACTATTTGTTATGGCGGAATCATTGGATGTTACTTTCGAGGGTAAAGAACTGAAAAATATATTTTCAGCTGGCGAGACGTTGTTTGATGAATTAGAAGAAACGTCCTTACCTTTCTCGAGTGCAGATTTTCAGAATAAAGTAAAGCAGTCCATTGAATGTTTTGAAGATGCTACTCGTATTGTCAGTGAAGTCGGGATGTTCAGTCCTAATGAACTAATTGATGAAGTCTCTACAGAATCTGTACAGTACTTGTTGCTACCATTCTATTTGGGTAAACTAACACTAAAGTTGAACACTCATGAGCGACTGGAGATATTAAAAGTAGCGGAAGTGTACTTTAATGATTTTCTGAAGCGGTGCAATGAATACGAATTGTGCGATAACAAAAATGTTGAAGTGGAGAAGTCGCAAGTGAAGGAAATTTCCGGGAACAGTTTGGCATCTTTGTTACGCGCCGCCAACTCTCGAAATGAGAAAATTGCTTTGTATTCAAAAAAGAAGCAGTTGATAAGTGATATTAAAAATTTAAAAGAAATGATAAAAATTAAAGACGTCGATGAAGAAGTAAAGCGTGAATTCTATTTAAAACTTATAAGAAAGAGCATAATTGATGCAACCGAAGAAGTTGATAGTGTTAATCTTGAAAAGAAAATGGCAGAGATGCGAAAAACGTCCGCATTACTTGGAGAGGAAAATACGTCGTCCGAGCATGACATTACAGTTAAGAAAGCACATAACCATCATGGTCACACACATGGCAAACAAAATCCAAAACCGTTGCGTCCGTTTATTATAACACGCGATGCGACACAAAAGGCAGTTTTTGGTATGGGTTATCCCAGTTTGCCCATAATGACCGTTGATGAATTTTATACACAACGTGTAGAGGATGGAATTTTTCCTGATGAAGAAAAAGTTGCAAAAATGAATATTGCTCAAGCTATAGCCGCTGCACAAGATCCCAACGAAAAGGAAGATCAAGAAAAAGCTGTTCTGGAGGAACAAATCGAGAATGATGACCCAGACAATTTGGCACGTATGCGTCGCATGGACGAATATAAAGATGTGGTACGTCGTGGTGATGGCAACCGCTACAACCGAAGTTAATTTTAATACACAATGTAACCACTCATAGTCTGATATAAATTTACTTTCTAAATCACAATATATTTAATATAAGTATCATATTCTATTACTAAATACTATTTACTAATTAATATGTAAAAGCCACCAATAAACAAATGTTTTACTAAGTACTTCTTTAATTTATGACTTATGCATTTTCGTTTATAGATTTAATAAACTACAGATTTCATATCAAATAGAGATTATTATGCATTAAATGCTATAGCCATATATTTAGCTAAAATATTTAGCCCGATATTAATGTCAGGGCGAACAAGACAAAGCGTATCTATAAAAATAAAAACAGTTCTGTTCACGCATGGATTTCTTCGAGCTTTTTTATTGAACTTGACAATCATAAAAGTCCTTAAAAATTACGTATAATGCGAGCAACTATAATTTATTAATTAAATATTTAAATACATTAAGTTGAAAGTAATTTTGCGCTAACGTATTTGTAAAAAAGTTCAGATTATATCATACGAGTATATATATTATAATTAATGAATATAGCCTAATAATTTATTTGAAAATATATAATCCGTTATCTTGTGTTGAAGAATGCACCATGCATCATGCATCTGCTATCTTTATCCTCTAAGAGTGCACTTGCACTCGAACGTAATGATTAACGAATAAATTCATGCAAAAAGAAAAGTATCAAGATTTTACTTCGACTGTAAATCACAAGCATCGGTAAATGGATGCCTTCTCAAACAAGATAATACAGGTAAAAAATCTAAAAAATGTTAATGTTTACACAACAAAATGTACAAAAATTAATTCGCTACTTAATAAAAGGAGTAAATCATGTGCATATTAAATGATGTACGCGAGCACACATTTGACCTTATTTCTTTATTCTGAAATCAAATTGCAATCAACGTTTCGATAAATTGTTTGCATGGAATAAGCCAGAAAACGTAGAGTAGCATATAAATTCGACTATAATTTATGTACTATTTATAACCGCAAATAGGATCAAATTTTTTACTGTGGTGGCTGGTTACCGTAGTAGTAAGCTCCTGTAGGGGGGCCTTGTGCTGTAACAGGAGGTGGCATTTGCCCAGTTGCAGGTCTATATCCTTGATAACCTTGTGAGGGCGGATATTGACCCTGTGGCATACCCCCATAACCGCCTTGATGATAGCCGTGACCGGGATAACCGCCTGGTGCTGGTGGACCATAGGGCTGTGGTGGTGGTTGGTATTGATTGGGCATAGGTGGCGTACCATTTGGTGGAGGAGCAGTTGCATTAGGAGGACCTGCTGCTGGAGCTTGTTGCTGATAAGGTTGAGCTGGTGGAGGATATGCACCTGGTGGAGCCTGCTGAGCACTTGTTGGTGGTGCTGAGTATGTTGGTTGTTGCTGAGCTGCGGCATGTGGTTGTGGAGGTCCTGAAACAGGTGGTTGCTGAGTTGGATATTGTGCTTGTTGTTGCGATGTAGGTGGCTGTTGATTGGGTGTCGTATTGCCAGCTGGAGGGTTAGGGGGAGGAGTTGATTGCACACTAGGAGGCGCAACATTTGGACCATTTGATGGTGTTTGTGTATTGGATGTAGGTGGCGGTGTTTGACCTGGACTAGGGGATGAGCTATAACCACTACCTGGAGGAGGCACGCCACCCTGTGGAGCATTGTTTGTTTGTGGATTTGTTTGTGGTTGTTGTGGTGGTTGGGTTGGGTATCCAGGCGCACTTTGCTGATATGGTGGTTGGGGTGGATATGGTGATTGCCCTCCAGAAGCTGGTGGAGGTCCATATCCAGCAGGAGGCGCACTACCTGCTTGACCATAATTATTTGGTGGTGGTGCTCCGTATCCACCATAGCTCATTGGAGGTGCATTTTGTGGTGGCCCATACTGATTTGGTGGTGGTGGTGGCCCTTGTCCAGCTGGAGGCCCATACATTTGAGATGGTGGTGGAGGTTGCTGCCCAGGAGGAACTTGTTGATTTGGTGTTGGTGGTGGATATCCACCTGGTGGTCCCTGTTGCGCAGCAGTATTAGGGTAAGGATGCTGATTGGGTGGAGCATTGTTAGACGTTGCGCCTGGCATTCCTGGATGGTGATAACCGCCTTGTGTGTTTGGAGGTGGTGGTCCAGCATAGTTTTGTGAAGGGGGGCCATAGGGATAACCTGTCTGAGGTTGATATGGTGGTTGTGATTGCGGCGGATAACCCGGATAATGAGGATGTTGCTGTTGTTGTTGGTAACCACCTCTGTATTGAGATTGTGGTGGAACTTGCTGTTGTTGTTGTTGATTTGGAGCTTGTGGCTGCTGTTGTTGCTGTGGCCCTGGCGGACCAGAGTTCGGCCTTTGTTGATCTGTAAAATGTATTATATTAATATATCATGTTTAATTACATAAATTATATTCGAAGAAATTGATTGATATTAGGTACAATGTTTTTAGTACGTTACACTTACTAGCTCCAGCAGGAGGAACTGCTGGTTGTTGTCCGGTTGGTTGAGAACCTGGTACAGGTCCTTGCGCATTGCCTCTGTATGGGCCCTGCTGCTGTTGATTAGGTTGTTGTACACCAGTATTTGGTGGTGCCTGCTGAACTGGTTGTTGTTGTTGATTGGGGTTCATACCAGGATGAGAGCCTTGATTTTGGTTGGAATAAGGCATTTGACCAGCACCAGATTGTTGATTAGGAGTTTCCCCGTGTTGTATTGGAGGCATACCTGCCGGTCCTCCCATTTGATTTGGTGGACCACTCATCATTCCATGAGGTCCCTGTTGCACCGCTTGTGATTGAAGTATATGTGGTGGCTAAAAATGTGAAAACGGTTAAATTATGACCAATAAGAAATTCTCAAATATATTCATATATAGTACATATTAGTACACAACAATTTACTAATAAAGTACAAACCGGCAATATCTGTGCTATATTCATGCTTGGATCCGCTAATTGCGCTAAATAAACTAAATTGCGATGTAGAGCTATATGGTAAGTCATACATTCTTGAGCTTTGCCCATGTTTTGAAAATCTTGAATTGTTTGAATTATTCCACAGTTTTCGTCTAAAATTTTTTGTATTTGTGCGGGATTGTGTGGTGGCACACCACCCCGTTGTGCTGGTGGTGGTGGTCCACCTGAGCCCATCATACCACTCCCACCACCCGGTGGTCCCCCAGGACCAATGTTTCCCATTGGAGGCCCACGTTGCATTGGGCCACCAGTGCCTAAGGGAACTCCAACGCCAGGTGGACCACCTCCAGGCCCCATACCTGGTCCTCCCACCCCTGGCGGTTGTTGTTGCTGCATAGAATTCGGCGTTTGTTGCTGAGGTGGCTGTAAAACACCACCCGGTGGTTGTTGGGGTGGTTGCGGAGAATAAACTGCAGACATTTTGCTGGCTGCAGCCTTCTTCTTCCGCTTGGGAGTTTTCTCCTGTTTTTCCACAATTTTAACGGCTTTTTTACTACTGACGGAAAATATACAACGCCTTCTTCCACTACTGCACACCTATACAATCACACGTGATTTGTACACTATAGTTGCGGCTTTTCCTTGTGAGTAATTTTATATGTTCTGTTAAGCGATTTTCTCTATTTCATCAATTATAATAATGATTAAAACAAATTATTGCATATTTGAACTCTTTTAAAACCAATATTCTAGGCAATACATAATTTTTCACACTTATACCGATATAACTATTATGACGCTACATTACACATTCGCAAACTACTTCTTTTTGTTGAACAATTCACAATAAATATTTTTACGAATAGTAGAAGTAAATAAATATTTAGAAATTTCTTAAAAAAACATTTTTAATGCGTGTTAGTATTTTTTTTAATTTTAACAAATTATAAAATGCTTTATTGGGACTAAATAATATACATATATAGCAGGGGTACGGTATTTGTATGTATGTACGCATATGCTAATTAAGTGAAGAAAAATTTTATAATGCAACCATGTCGTATCGCATATGAAATATAAATTAAAAGTCAAAAATTGCGCCTAGCAAGCTTAACATAGCGGAGAAACATAGTAATATTAAAAATAATTTTTTCTTTACAAATTAGCATATTTCTAACATTTGTAATTGGCGTTCTAATATTTTAATACAAAATTCTCGAAATAAATTTACTATTACTATATAAATATTTTAATCTCTGCATTAAATTATTCGTTCCAAAAGATATATAATTCAGTAATGTACGTATATTGCAATAATACATTTTAAATTAACAACTTGTTTGCACTTTTCAGACTAATGAGTACTTTACAAGAAAAAAAAACTTTACTTGAAAATAAATTAGAAGCTCTTCAAGAGCAAGTAGGTTTTTGTCTTTACAAGTATGATTATCATCATCAAAACAATGAGGAAAATATCTTAAAAAAAGAATGCAATTTGTTGATAGCTGTCAAAGACTCTACTCAATATTTACTTAAGGAATACAACATTCTATCCAGCAAAATTATAGAAGCAAATAATAAATGTAACGAAGTCGAAAAATTACTGGTGAGCATGGGTCTAATGGCGTCGACTACAAAAGAAGTCGGCGCAAGTAAAGAAAGTCAAGAATATGATTAAGACGAAGATGCTAGAAAAAACCTGTATTTTATTGCAATTATTTGATTTATTAATTCTCCTGCTGTGATTATTAATATTAATTTTTTAAAAGTAAGTGCAACAATTTAATAACAAAAATTAATGTATCTATATCTATGTTATCTAGAACAAAATTTTTTATTTCTTTAATACAAACTATTGTCTATTATATTTAACAAAGTGCAGTCTTAGTGCTATTGTAATCAAATATTTTTACTGAATATATGCTATTGTATTTTAATTTTCTGTTCAAGTATACGCATAAAAATGTACAACGCTTTGTTTAATTTAATTTTATATGAAAAAGTTTAACTGCATCGAAATGATACTTGGATAGACAAGTACTAAGCTAATAGGTGATACTAGATGAGACGGTGATATGCCAAAATATTTGCAATAAATAAAGATGCTTTTGTAATTACCATAAATAAAAGCTACAGCGATGTAATTCATGTATTGTAGTGGGAATAATACTTTTTAGCCATGAGCAGTAGTCTCTGTTTCCCTGTTCTTGCCGTCATTATTTTGAGTTTAAATATAGGCATAAGTTTACATTCTGATATTAAAACAAAATCACACATATTTTTATAACTAATATTAAATTTTTGCTCTCTAGGTACAATATTTATCAGATGTTATAGTACTACTTATATTTGCTTATCAAGAGTTAATACGATTTTAAAGAAAATTGCTATTACTGATGTATGCTGCATTATGTGATAATATTTACAAAGAATTGTAGTGTATTAACATATAAAGGTTTATTCTTTTTCTAATATATTTGTTTATTTATTTTTAAGGATTGCTGTAAATGCTTGTAATCTTAAAATTGCGTACATACATATTTCTAAAAGCTTAAATAAATTTGTTGTCAAATTTGCATATTATTCAAAAGGCCTGGCTACGGCATTGTTTCCCTTTCCTTCCACATACCTTCGAATTGTTTACTAAAGTCAAAAGGCAGTCAACACGCGCAGACCTAAAAACATCTACAAGTACTATTACCATCGAAATGTTAAAATATGAATTTTCCCTTCTTCATCCTCTTCTTGTATACTGCCTTTGCCGGTTTTCATAAATTCTCTGAGCGCATGAGTTGTCCTTACTGTTATACCAGCTGTTTGAACTATTACGCCTCTCAGTTTCAGACACACTCCTATGCGCCTATGTGCCTATGTTTCGGTAGTTTCGATTTTTTCATACCATAACATTTATTCTAAAATCGGATGATGAAACAAGTGCAAAGGACAAACTCAAGGGCATTTTACACGAGAATTTCTTTTGCCGTTTACTGCACCTAAAACTGTTGACATTTTATTAATCCTTATACATTTATATATAAAAGTATATATAGTATTTACAAGTATTCTTGAAAAGTTTAAAATAATTCATGTCAGATCACGAAATTGTACAAAAATTAATTCAATATTATAAATTTTTGTATCAAACTGTATTACTGGAGACGTAAAAAAGATTTTCCCTCTTAATAATTCTTAGCATTATTTTGTTGTTGTGTATTACGTTAACAATATTGCCACTCCTACGATTTAAGCCAATGAAAAAACTTTTTACTTAGGAAATATCTCCCAAGTAAAATGAGAAATGAGATTGTCGGGAGCAGTTGAGGGGGCCAGTTAATGAAGGCATCACATGATTTTATTCATAATAATGCCGCTTCTGTGTACAAAATGGAATGAAATATTTATGTCTTTTCGGCACATATTTTCCACAAATAAATATGTATAAATATATGTATATATGGGCTATAAGATGTATGTATATGTGTTCTAGTAAAATGTAGCACATTTTCGTTGTCGGCCCACACATCCATAGTGTATTGTACCCGTATATACTATAAGGTACAATATACAATTTTTTCATTGTTCTCTTCAATGTGATTATACACACCTTCCACAAATAATGTAAGCGATTTTTTTTTAATTTTAGCAAATTTACTCAATTGACTTATTTTATTGATTAGCCACACGCTTCGACTGAACTTCCTGGAACTTTAAACGAGCCGTCTGTTTTAATATCTATGAAAACAGCACCATAATGTTATATATATAATTGTATTAAATAACTTTATGAGTTAGCAAATGTAAAAAGAGCTTTTGTTTAGTCATAATATTGCCTCCCATTGCCACCAAAGCAGATGATCCATATACAGGCAAAACATGTTGCCGGTTTTCTAGAAGGATATCTGGTAAAAAAAAATGACTTTTAGAAAAGTGCGTGAAGTGTTGTTTCGTTAATATGTGGAAAAGTTACAAAATACTTTTTCTAGCTGCTTATTTGTGCATTAATCGTTGAGGCAATTTCCTATGGAATTAAACACGACTATGTGGGATATACTACATAAGGAAATTCTAAACTCTTAGTGGCATTTAAAACTTTCAAGAAATGCAAAAACAACTAGTAAAATAACTTATATTAACTTATGATTATATTATTAATTCATTTGATTATATTTGCAATAAAGACAGCATTTTTAAAACTAAGCATTTTTTTAGTTTTATTTTTTTTAGCAATTTCTATACCTTTCATAAGCTAGAAAATAGTTTGTAAGCTATTGTAAGCAGAAACGTGGGTCCCAACAAAAAATCAATTTATTTATTCTTGTAGCTGCACTTTATAAAGTCACTCATCTTCGCTTTGTTCTATCTTTATGCTATGTTCTATTTTGGACTTAATTTTGGGTTCACAATGGTCAATAGTTGTCTACGAGTGTAGATTTTTGCACCAACCCGTTCCTGTACACCTTCCTTTGTTTATCTCATTTTCTCAAATTCTATCCTTTATGTCCTTTTACAACCTTTGTGATTCATCTACATGATGGATTCAGACCAATGCCTACCGAATTACTTAAGCATTCAACGATATGTTTAGATTACTTAAATGTTTCAAATAAGTAGCTAAAGCGTCTCATTCGCCTGAATTGGCTGAAATATCTGTGTGACCAGGAACCTATATACTTTCTATTACTTCAAAATAATCTGTTTTGTCCGCGTTTCGTATTTTACTCCATAGATAGATTCTCAAATACAACATAGTATATAATAGATAGTTTTATTATTTTGAAAAAAATATTGTCCTTCCCAAAAAACTGAAGCCATCTAAATCAGTACACCATAAAATATTAATAAAAACAAATTAAATATAAATTAACTAAATTGAGTGTGTTGAAGACTACACATACGAACACAGCTACATAACATAGTTGTACAATATACAATAATTAATAAAACAATTCATACGAGTAATAAACAAAATACCGTGGTTTCCATAGCTCAGTTAGATTATATCCCATTCCAAAATAATTGCCATAATTACTCGTGTTGTTATTGTTTTTGGAACATTCTAAATAAATTTCAATAGCGTTTTATGTTCTTTTGCTTTTGTTTATAGTCACTTGAGCGTGCTTTTTCTATGAGAGGTCTTTGATCTAGTCGGGATGTTGAGAGGTGGGGCAGTTTATATCTACACGTAAAACAATTTATTTCAAATAATTTTTATTTTTTCGATAAGATTAGTGCAAATTGTTTTCAAACCTTTCAAATGACTATATTTTGGGATATCTCGTGGCATTTATTGAGTACTAAAATTTATACATTTATTTGTTTATAGAATCAATTCCCAAATACATAGATCTATATAGGGGGTATATAAAAATATTTACTATTTTAAATTAAAATATAAAATTGCTTTATTTTCTTTAAGTGTATTTTATTTGATTATTAAATAAAAAAATGTATATTCAAACATGAAAATCAATTAAAATTTTTTAATTTTATTAAATTAAAGTGCGGAAATGTTTGTTCCTCAACTCTCTGTTATATGAATTGTCAACTGATAAAAATTGTGTTTTCTAGCATTTTGCGACTCAGTTCAGAACTTAAGAGTAATCTAAGAAGAATTTAATAAAAAAATTTCATTTTTGGAACGACAACTCAACGAAATGTCGAACCCTTGATCTTCATCGTACTATTATGAATCGGGTTTGCTGATAACTGAAAAGTCAGTCAACTTTCATTTTTTTCATTCAATTTTTTTTTTAATTCAAGAAATGTTTTATTCGTATTTTAAATTAAATAAAAATAAATTACTTTTTTGCTGTCTGCTGCAAATGCTTTTATTAATTTATTTTTAATACAATTTAATTACTCATGATATTAGGGAATGTTTCAATAAATTATTTTAACACCTTAATGGAATTAAAAATTTCTTCATTAAAAGAAGGAAGACATCTGCTCGTATTCTCGATTATTTATTGTTTTAATTCTAATTAAAATTTTAACATTTTTAAATATAAGGCAATTTTTTTTCAAAAAATTATAGTCTTCAAATATGAAATTCTTCTATGTTCAGATCATATTTAATTTATAAAATTAAATTTAGAAAAATGGTATATTACTGAGTGTGCGATTAGAATGATATCGAATAGAAGAAAGAGTTTCTGGAATTCTAGAGCTAAATGTAACTGAGTAGTGCAACCCTAGCAGATCGCTTATATAAACAATTGACCTTAATTAAACAAAAAACATTCAGTCTTTTTTAATCGAGGCTAGACTAAATGTGTGCGATTAAAATAGAATCGAATAGAAGAAGAAGTATCTGTACTTCGGGATATGATTTGAGCTGATTTTTTTCATAAGATAAGACAGGAACATAAGCTCTTGCCGAAGTATTTTCTTGCTGGCTCAGATCAAAACCGAAAAGCCACAAAATATTTAAATGAAGATCTCATCCAATTTCAGGCAGTGACAACATTCTGCTATCTCAAAAACATCTACCCAGTTTAGATGGTAGTACAGGTTAAGATGCTTTTAAAGCAACCTGGCAGCAAATTTAACTCACTCTTTGTAGTTAGAGGGTTAAACAAATGCTTTGTCCGGCTAGTTACTTGAAGTATACGCCAGTAACATTAGTTCTTTAATTACTGATGAGGTTTAATTATACTTATGAGAATACATCTATCATACTAACATATAAAACTTAGTCTTTAATTCACTTGTCAAAACTGGAACAGTTTAATTTGGTTAATTATAAAGAATCAGTCAAGATGTGTATAGGTCACTTGCAATAAGACATATCTTGAAAGAAAGATACATATATTTTCAAACTCACTACGTTGGTGTCATCTTTTAGGATTGATATAATATATTTTCTGATAAAAAGAAAACTCCATGATTTTGAAGAGTCCCATTTTGGAAAGATGAGTCTTATGTGTGAATATATCATCTCTCTGTACATTTAACATACAACGCTTAATAAAAACAAGGTATCCCGTTTCTACAATCTGGATACTCTCTAAACTATATATCCACGTGTTTATTCATTAATCAGGCGAGATGTCTATATTCTATACTTTTCTACATTACGCTAATATAGTATTTTAGTCTGTGAATGGTCTTTAACAAATATGTTATTCCATGAGCAGAATGTCATCCATTCCATTCTTTTCGGAAACTTCTTTTACATGTATTTAAGGTCAAAATTTTCACCTTAACACAATTATTGACGAATAAGTCTTACAAAATTGTTTTATCTGTTGTTTGTTTATTGAAAAACAAACAAGTTGCCAAAGAATTTTGCAAACCTGAACTTCTTGAAAATCCAGAAATAATTCGAAAAGAATGCACCTCAACAAAAGTAAACAAAAAAGTATATTTTTCGAAAATAATAAACAAAAACAAAATGTTTGCGATAAAAAAGTTGACTTTGTTTATAAAAAAATGTTTGCTATTTTATTTTGTTTGAGCTTTTTTGTTTTGTTTTTTTTTGTTTTGTTTTTTTGTTTTTATTGAATTGGTTTTGTTGTTGTTCATTTTGTGATTTAAAGACGCAGACGTGCACAATTGATCACGTTTCCATATGCGCTTTTTATATTTTTTGCAAGTATTACTTTGCACTCTTCCATTTTTTATATTTTTATTTATTGGTTATCTTATTTTCAATAAAAATAAATTTAATAAGAAAATTAACAACACTTGCATTGCAGTAACTGAGTCAATTACAGTTTATTGCCTTCGACAAATGTACATGCATGTAATGCAATTGCAATCGCATAATTCAATTGAAATGCATAAAATCATTGCATTTTATTGTCTTCCATAAAAATTTCTACTGCTCCTTGCCACTTGCCACTAACCAATTTCTGTTTGGAAGCATCTACTATATTGCAGGTTTTGCAACAAGTGTTGCATCAGGTCATGTTGCATCAGCTCATGTTGCGTCAGCAAATGCTGCGTCTATGTTTGGTTTATGTTTTCATTACCGACATGCAACAATACTCCTTTTTACGAAATACTTTAATAAAACTTAAAGAAGGATAAAATATGTTCTTGAGAGTTCAGCTTACACAATTTACTTACACATTACGTATGTATCTCAATGGTTTTATTTAAATTCCTTTAAGAAGTCACTTATGTTACTGTGCCTGTACTTTAGACAGTCAGCTAATTGGACCAACTGATTTAGACCCTGCAAGTCCATTGTGTTAAATCGCAATCCATTGTGTTATATTCGGTAGTCTTCGCCAAAAAGTAAAGAAATAAGTTGTTTAATGAATTCTGGTCATTTGTGGTACACAGAGCAGAGACGATTCATTAAAGTGTAAAGATGCATAATGCCGGATTAAAAGATATTGAAATATGGGAGAGGAATTGTTTTTGGGGGCTTTTCTTATGTTAAAAAATGAAAATTTTCATTAGAAAATATAACTAATAATTTTTGTACAACTAATACCAACCGCCAATATTAATACAAGTCTCATCAAATTATACACACTTAGGAATTCACTTGGAAAGTAAATTGATCTGGAGAATTCACTTTTTCAATAAAAGGAAAATTTCGAGCTTCAAACTAAGAAACTAAATTGATATAAGAGTAAAAGATTTTGATTTATAAGAGTGTAGTGAAACCCATCTGGAGTTACGGACTACAGTTATGGCGCACCGCGGTAGATGCAAATCTGACAATAGTCTAATATTTTCAATCAAAAGACTATACTTGGTCGTAAATGCATCGAGTGTCATCAGTTAAAAAATAAACGTCTAAAATTGTAAACAAATATGCAAATTGAATATAATCATCCAAATCCGCTTGCAATAGATCTAATGTCATCTTCGAACATTTTCGTAACGCTAAGAAAAAAACTTGTAAGGATCATCTTGAAATAAATGATTAGTTTACATCCTTACACGTAAATATATATGAATATGTTAGTGGACAATAGTCCATGAGGACCTTTGTGGCTTTTACCCGACATATGGATTAGGTTAGGTTCGAGTAACAGACTTTCACACCAAAACCTACTTAAGCAAATATAATGCTCCATTGTGGTACAAAACAAAAATATAAGGAGTCCAAAAATTGTACATCGGAGAAAAATGTTTACTATTCTTCCTTCAGTAAGATCCTTTGATTTTGATTTGTTTAAATATTGCTAATATTAATGTATAGGCATATGAAATACACATATGATTCCTTATCTAATTTTTAAGTCATATAAACCGTACGAATATGTATTGGTGAGATTTGGTGTGAAAACCGCTACTCTAACCTAACGTAATCTTAAGATATTTTATGACATAAAATATATTTTCATATATTAAAAAAAACTAATTTTTAAATTTAGCAATTAGCACCCTAATTTATATATGTACGTACGTATGTACGTATGTATATAATATACAACTTCTTAACATTAATAATTTTATAAGTTTCACAATTTGTGGTTAATTTCGCTTTTTTTGTTAAAAATTGCATCAGATGGGCAATTTTATTTACTCAATAAAACGTGATTTAAATAATTAAATTTAAATAATGACTAAACTGGCAAAATTTTGGGAATTTCGAAATGCGTATTGTATACAAATAAGAACCCCTGAACATTTTAAAGATATAATAAACTACTCTATACTATAAAATAGAGTATAATAAGTGTATTTTTATTATATTGTGGCTAGTTGAGTCAGTGCACTTGAATATTTTTACACTCTGTTACCAGCGAGGTTTCTTCATAACCCCTCTCTACGCCTTGACTGGATTATTGTTGATCACTTCATCAGAGTCAGATCTGCATACCTCTCCGAGGTGCCTGGTAAGCGTTCTGAGATTCGATAACGCGGTGTTGGTAAGCCTATCAGTTTTCGTAAATAATTTCAGGGGTCTATGCTAATATCCTAATATGTTATTAAATATTATTCAAAAAAGAATCTAACTAGATTATTAAGGATAAATAGTATAAAACCAATTTTAACCAAAGATATTTAAATGTTGTTTGTCAATGATTGAATTTCTAATTGTTATTATATATAATTAATTCTCGAATAGATAATAATTACTTAATTTCCGCTTAAGATATTTCATAATTGCGAAACTAGCATGTGCTATTTATTTATGTAAATGAACCAACAATTTCTGAATTACACGAAGCCAACTGAAATGCTGTTGTAAATAAGAGAACTACTCCCATTCAATGTGGTAATTGCAAATGTTGGCTTTTATCTAATGAAATACAACACCAAATTGTAAATATTTTCCATGCTAAAAATGGTAATAATAAAATTGTTTATAGTTCTCTGAATAAACACGTGTAGTAGTTCTCATTGACAAATTTTGCACAATTTTATAACGTTTCAATAGCCATTAAGAACTTTTGTTGGCGTTATTTTACTACTAACACTTTTTGCATTTTAACATCAATAATACTATAATAGTATAAATCATTGACTATATTATATACATTTTATAGCTATTATTTATGCACATATTTTTTATTCTATTCAAATATGGTTATGCACTGATTGGTAAGTATTTGCACTGCAAAAAGAAATCGCTACGAGATCGCGATTAATAATATGAATTTATTAAATTTTTATATGACAGTTTCAAGTAATAAATTATAAAAATAAAACTGCATATTTGGTTGTAGAGGTAGATCAGTAGTTCCACTTCTTAAGACCACATTCCTAGAAAAATCATAAAGAGATAAAAGCAGATTCAATCTGTTGAATTCAAGTAATTTACAAGTCGCTCAATCTTACTGATAAACAGCATGAAAACTTGTCAAAGAAATACCCGTAATTCTCTGAAAAACTATTTCTTCTGGAAGCAAAAGTTGGAACTGCTCCCTTAGAAAGCAATGCACAGTTATTCGCGTAGACTCCTATACACCAACTGTAATATCATAAGAGATCATTATTTGTACATAAGAGGTTCTAACCTTAGCTAACCTATTCTATACACTAGTCAGCAGAGAGAAGTGTTGTGAGTTTTGCAGTATTCACAGTCTCTCTATAAGTTACCAGAGTCGAAGCTTCTTATATGAGATCCAAGTCGACCGGGAAGTATACAAAACGCAATAAAATAATGACAACATGATAAATATTAAAAACTTTTAAAAGTTATATGATCTATATATCAATATCTGTACACAGCGGAAAGTTAGGGTTAACCTTCCATTGTCTTGAAATATTGACTTCGTATCTTATATAAAGCTATTGAATTAATTTAAGCTTATTAATTTTGTCTACGTTCGTTTTTATATTGCATTAATTATCATATTCAATATGATGATTATAATGTATATTTAGTAAAAGCATTCCATAAATATTTTAAGGGCTGCACACAGTTGCAGTGGTCTATGCCTTTTGCATTCAAATCGTAGTTCTAGATAATTTATTGCATTTAAATGGCGTTTTATTTTAATGAAACTCGTTCACATGATCTGCAAAACTGCAAAAAATAGCGTAAAAGTAGTTGCACGCGACAAAAATATAGAAACTGCAGATATAATTCAGTAAGAGTGCTGCGAAATATAAATCTGTAAATCTGTATCTATTTGCAAATTAATTTAAAAAATGCGTTGTAACTTTTATACTCAGATGCGCCCTCCCATTTGATTGTTACATACGTCAAACTATTGGTAATCGATAGATCATGTTTATTGCATTCTCTACGGAATGCAAATAGTATAGTTAGTTACTTAGTTCTGTTTGATTAGTTATTGTCTCCAGCTCTGTTATACTTTGACACGAGCCTTTAAACTGATAATTAATTCATCTTTACTTACATTCATATTCGTATTAATCAGAGTATTGAAAATATCGTCATACGATATACGACTATACACATGAATATCTACAAACATTGAAAAAATTAGCATGCATTGATTAAAATAAAAAATAAATTATAATGTAAAATTTATTTTTTCGATTATGAAAAATTTGTATTGTTTTTTTTTGTTTTCTATAATATTTTCAGATAATATTTTAATTCAATAATATTTTCAAATAGTTTTCTACAGAAAATTTTTCGTATTATTATTTATTTGTTTTTATTGCTGCTAACTAGCACTTTTTTTAATCTTACATATATCATTTTTCATTTTTTAGTGCTATTATGTTGCATTTTGACTGTTGTTTTCTTTCCTCTATTTGATGTAGTCTCATTAAATAAGCCGACAATAAAAATTTTGTTTATACATAATACATTTATTATATTTACGCTAAAATTCAGGCTGCGTGCATGGTTGAAGTGAGAGAGTTTACTTCGTAGTATGAATCAAATAAAAATACATCTTAATGTTAGACGTATTTTTTTCAGTTGTATTTCATTGAAACATAAAACTGTCCTCAACTAAGTAAGCCCATTTTATGGTAGCAACATTTATAATGTCTGTCTTTATTACTTTAGTATATTATGTTGAGGATATTGTTTTTACTTTAAATATTTATTATGTTTTATAACTATTATGTAGCATCACACTATTAAGCAGCTTTAAAAGTTATTTACGTTACTTTAGCGGTATATTATCTATTTATTATAAGAGTAAAATAAGCAGATTCGAAAGTAATGAGCGGAACTAGCTTTTCTTAGACGAATAACTTCGGGAGTCCCGACGAGTCCCGACCGCTACTAAAATCATAAGAAAGAAATCAATCGTCTTATATACTCCAATCATTAATAATAATAATAGTAGTTATGTTTGTCAATATGAACTTCACTGCGTGTGAGTTATATTAATTACTTGAAAAAAATAACAAAGAAATAATAAATATAAATAATAATATAATATTATAATACATTAGGAATAAAAAACAACAAAATTGCCAGTAATTTAAAAAAATTCGACCAACATAAATTATGTTAAGTGTGACGTTGGTTTAGTCAATTAACGAGTCTGGATTTTAAATTTGACAGGTTTTGATTCAAAAGTTACATATTTCAACAGATCATTGACGATGGTTATTTGGAAATATTTTAATAAACGCTATATGTGAGATTAAGTTGAAGTCTTCTGTACTAAAACTTACTTAGGTACAAATAATGGTCCGTTTTGATGCTACGGATGAATCATCGTCCGTTCGCCAGACCCAAGGAACCACTTCAAAGGAAGAAGTCCCAAATATCTAGTAAGAAGACTCGACTCCCTATTTCCAATAGAAATAAACCAACTTGCTAAGTCTATGAACTGGGCTATGTCCTTAAGTTTAAAGGAAGACAGCTCAGATGAAAGTCTAAGGAAAATTGATAGTTTGTTTATTGCAAGTATTATAGATTTAAAACTAGATTCAACTCAGAGAACTCTGCTAAGCTATAGTTAAGCTATAAATCAACTAAATTCGAAATAATTAAGCTGTAAGAAACATTCAAAACACTTTACAACCAAATGAGCACTTCGATCTTCCATCTGAAAGTTTCTCTTAATTTTTGAAAAGTCTAACACACAGTATTGTGAGAAACACTTTATCATCTTAAGCGTATATAGAATGTTAGAACTTATCTGGAGTAATTTAGGTGCATTACTTAAAGAGTGGCAGCACAGTGTAAATTGTGTAAATTTCTGTAACTTTAATCGTTACTTAAACTGTTATTACAAGATCTATGTAATATCGTTTTATCAATCTGATTTGCATTAGTCACAGACTACTGGTTAGTTATAACAACAGAGAACCAAGGAAGGTGGTTTGCATAAAAGACCTTTACAATATACATAGACAAAGTTTATGTGTACAATCTGAATTCTATTATTCGAGTCACTATACTATTTCTTTCACTAGTTCTTTTTACCCTATTTATATGTAAGTTATTTATATGGCAATAATCGTTCTGTAGACCACCTGAAAAGCCCAATAGATCTACCAAAAATGTACAGTACATAGAAAACAAATTTGTGGTGACTTTAGGTAATGGATGGATTCAATTGTAATTGCAACTGTGCCGCTCTGTTACTCGTACAGATGCAATAGCTTAAATATTTTATAATTATTTTGTATTACGTATAGCTGTGAAGACTTTAATTATTTTAAATTAACAAAACGTAATTAATATTGTTTTCGCAAACTTTTTAATGCACGTTTATTGTCAGATTTACTGATACATCACTGAAATGCTTCAATGCCCAATACATATAGCAAATTTTAATTACTCCACAATGAGTGAAAAAAAGTAAAATAATTAAAGTGATTAAGTTTAAACAGCTGATAAGAGCAGTTTATTTGTTTTTTAATAAACGTAATTTCTTAAATTATTTTTTTCTAGAAATTTAGTATGATGTGGTATGTATTTCACATATAACATTCACATATATATAACGCAGAAGGTGATTTTGTCACGCTATTAACCGCAAAAAAAAAAAAATTATAAAAATTAAACAAATAATAACCTATTTTCAAAATTAATATTTATTATGGAGGCTCAGCCTGGATTACGTTTTCGGCATATAGTATTTATGTATATTAGTGTCTGAAATATATCTACAGTAGACGGTGCTATATATAGATACGCTCGTTCGATATACTCGTATTTCAGGTTCATAGGTGCAAAATATATAAACATATACTTAAATATTCACGTACTCATGATTGTTTCTATCTATTATCAATTCATAAATATACAAAAAGCTGAGGCCACTTATCATATTTTTTTATGTTTTTTTTTTTTGCAATATAAATAAATACTCATTGGAGGTGTGGCGCAATTTGAATACGTTATGAATTATTGTATTATTTTTTATATATATTATTTGTTTATATTTTATTTCATCTATCATTTGATAGATTGCAATTTACTTAAATTGATTTAAAGTAATTTTGCTCTCTTTGTTTACATAATATTGCATTTCTTCCTTTCATTAGAGAAAGTCAATGTCAACAAAAATATCTTCTTTTCCTTATACAATAATTATAATGTACATATATTCAATTTTTGCACAGATATCCGGTATTTTCTATATACTCAGCATACGCAACACATATGCATAAATTAAATAAAAATAATTTCTTAAAAGCTGTTTAGATTTAGAAATCAAATAAAATATAATTTTAGATATTGTTATTTCGGTGGAAAATAAAATAAATTTTTTAACCCTTTAGGTGCCGAAAAACGATTTCGTTCAAGATAGAAAACTGCGTAGTCTAAATAAAGCGAAAGACGTTAGAGGAGAAGCCATAGTTTTATAAGTACACTTTGAACAAAGAACCTAAAAATAAATCATAAATTTAGCAGATGTACCATTTATAAATCTTAGATGAGCGCATATAAACAAAAATATTGAAATAAAAATCTAATCATGTGGTTGTTGAGATATTTTATTACAATTCCGATGGACTGAAGTAATCAAAACAGCAAATATTTGCTGCCAATATATTCGATATATTTTTAAATAATCTCAAAATTTTATGAATGGAAACCTTTTATTGGAATTTTTGCAACTCATTGCTCAAAGTTTATTTAACATTTAGTATTACTAACGCTTTAATCTTATTATTACTAAAAAATGTATTTATTCGATTAAAATACAATTGAAGTCATAGCAAATAATGTATAAAATTCTCACTAATTATATGGAAAAAATGCTAAAATTACTTACACAGCTCAGTGACCCCTTATAAAGAGTCTACACTAAATAGATTGATATTGAAGTTAGAGTTTCTTTAGTTTTAGAATAAATACTCACTTACCATCTCCTTCATTATCGATATAAATGGTGTTCTTTTCGACGCAGTTCTTGTGATCATTCCACTTATATCCAACACCATTAATATCTTATATATAATTTTTTATATCTTATTAAGAAATAGTCTATATTAAATATCTTGCAATTGAAGTTAGAGTTTATTTTATTTTAAAATAAATACTCAGCGTAATTTACTTATTTACCACCTTCTTTACTATCAATATAAATGGTGTTATTTTCGATGCAGTTCTTGCGATCATTCCACTTATATTTGACACCATCAATTTCTTTATCAACAATACATCTTCATCCGCACCACTTTTTTTCGTAATAATGCTGCTAAGGTAATCTATAGATTTTACACATTCTATAATGACATCATCAGAAGAAACATTCGCCGATTCCTACGATGGTGCGGCATATCAGCTGTATTGGTTTTGAAATTGTGCTGGAAATATAAACTTCAGTTATTTAAAAAACAAATACCTTTAGCATATTCCACATATTTAAGTTATTGGAAAGAAGACCACATATTACCGTATCTACCTTTCATGTAATTCTGATCATTTTATCGATTACTCATTTTATCGAAATAAAATGAGGAAAGTACGTAGCTGTTGTCGGACACCACTACTGACTAACATGGGCGTACCCATGGTCGAAATTAGGGGGGTAGGGGCTCTGATATTTTTCTTGTAAACATTAAATTTTTTTTCAAAACAATAATAACATTTTGAAATGTAGGAGATTATATGTCTTACGTTAGATCGAAGCTGCTGCTTCCAACGATAAAAAAATGTTCTTAAAAATATAGCGCCACGACAAATTCTTAAGTCTTAAGCAACACATTCTACATCACATTCTTGGATTTCATGCCAAAACATTACAGTGGTTTGCACTTCATTTACTACTTGTGTTTGTCATTTGTTATCTGGTAACTTCACTCGTCTGTCCTTTTGAGAATTCCAGGTGTAAGCCTTGCTTTTAATATCATTGTAGATTGTGTGATGAATCGAGTTCCAGATACGTAGAAATTTCGTTCGCTCTAAAATACGTTCTTTGGATACACACTATCACAGTATATATTAAATTGATTTTCAGTTCATATTTCTAAGAACATACCTATTTCTAATATCTGGCATTTTTAAGATTTCCGTATGTTTTGTATAGGTTTCCGTATACTAATCAGTATTCCTAAGTACTTGTTCTCTAAACTGGAGATCATACTATCCTAAGTTGTAACACCTCGTTTTCGAGTAAAATGTCCTTTAATCCCATTAGTCAGCTGAGCGCTTTGACAGCGGTATCATTGTTTACCGAAGAAGCCGTGAAGGGCATTGATAGCTCATCTTTTTACATTGCCATGTCATTGGAAGTGTGTCTTGCGAAATATATTAACCATTTTACTGAGTTCTTGATTTGATCAAATTAAATTTTTTATTGCTTATTTTATGAATGTAATTTTTCTAATAATTTCAATACAATATAAATTAAGTGCAATGTAAACAATAGAATATAACCATTAAATTGAAGTCATTATTTTAATTTATTGTTCACACTACAACAAAGTAATCTAAAATTTTTTTTTGTTATTCATTCAAATTCTAGACTTTTAAGAAATTTAATCTATTTTAGAAATAATTCATTTTTTAAATTAAAAACAAATAAATTTGTTGTATCTGTTCTAATGACTTTTTCAGATTATTCGAAATAAATAACAAAATTAACCTCAGTGTGAGAAGAAAACTGAATTGTCAACTTATCTGCGGTCAAACACAACAATTCTACGTATATAATTTGCTTTATAATTTTTCTTGGGATTTTTTTGTAAATATTTTTATATTAATTCACAGAATTAATCACTTTAAAAATAAATAATAAACATTTAAATCTGAAACGTGATTTATTTTATATGAAACAGAACCTTTGGGATTTTTATGGCCAAGTATAATTAAAAAATACAAATGTTTATAATATTGTTTGTTAATGTAGTAAAAAAATTATATATTCTGACCACTTGAGGTATTATAGTATAGTATTGTAAAACAATCAATAATAAAAATTAATAAAATCTTTTTGTCTAAAGGAGCTCATATATTTTATATGTAGTAAGTCAAATAGAAGTTAAAAATTTGAAATTTATTCATAAATATATAATTTATTGCGACTTTAAGAATAATCGAAACATGTGATAGAACTTATTAAAGTTTCATTAATCATCATGTTATTATTTCTTGTTATTATTAAAGTTTAAGTTAAGAAGATTGCAATACAAAGGTAGTTTGTAGCTAACTACAATTGATGACTACAGTAGTTGACTACAGTAGAAGACTGCAATAGTTTGATTACAGTAATTGATTACAGTAGTTGATAACAGTAATTGACTACAGTAGTTGACTTCAACACTTAACTGCAGTAGTTGACTACAATAGTTGACTACAGTAATTAACTGCAATAGTTGACTACAATAGTTGACTACAGTAGTTGACTACAGTAGTTGACTGCAATAGTTGACTACAATAGTTGACTGCAATAGTTGACTACAAGAGTTGACTACAGTAGTTGACTACAATAGTTGACTACAATAGTTGACTACAGTAGTTGACTACAATAGTTGACTACAATAGTTGACTACAGTAGTTGACTACAATAGTTGACTACATTGGTAGACTACAATAGTTGATTAGAGTAGTTGACTACAATAGTTGACTACATTAGTTAACTACAATAGTTGTCTACAGTAGTTAACTACAATAGTTGACTATAGTAACTGAATACAATAGTTGACTACAGTAGTTGACTACAATAGTTGACTACAATAGTTGACTACAACACTTGACTACAGTAGTCGACTACAGCAGTTAACTGTAGTTGACTACAATAGTTTACTACAATAGTTGACTACAGTAGTTGACTACAGTAGTTGACTACAATAGTTGACTACAGTAGTTGACTACAATAGTTGACTACAGTAGTTGACTACATTAGTTGACTACAATAGTTGACTACAGTAGTTGACTACAATAGTTGACTACAGTAGTTGACTACAGTAATTGACTACAGTAGCTTACGTTATACAACTCTGTACAAACATTGTTAATAGCAGAATGGAAAAAAACCTATATAATAAAGTAATTGAAGTTATACTTAACTTTATTCGAAGAAATCTTTAGTTTAAATGCTTGTAAAACATCTTCCATTTAGTGCAACATCCTTTCATTGTCTATTAAAAATTTAACCTTAATGTGTTGAGAATAATTAAATTTATACGTATATGTATAAGTCTTAAATTGTTTATTTAAATTAATTTGAATGAATATGTTTGGGCTACAAGTCCATTTAAGTTGGCAAATATGCTTTCAAAGTAGTTTGTCGAGCGAGAAGGGCGAGCAGCTTTTAAATCATTTAAAGTGTTTTTTTCTACACAAATCAATTTATTGCCAGAAGCATGAGTCTTCCGAATACCATGTGTCGGTAATTGAAAGGTCAAAAGAAATTTTCGCACAAAAAAACACCATTTGAATGAAACAATTCCAAGTCATTTAGATCTCAGCTATAAATTGTCTATTAAGAGTTGCCATATAAGCGCTGCTTCATGCTGAATAGTACCAATTCCGTCCACTTCAAACAGGTTCCATGTATTATCACTTGACTTTAACTGAACTTTTTTTTGATTAAAAACAAGAAAATATTTAATTCGATTTAAATACTCGTAATATAAATATGCATAAAAATACGAGTATGAGTATATTAAGAGCTGAATAGCAGCGTTTAATTAAGAGACTCGTTGATAATGCATTGACTCTGAAAAAAATTTACGCGCCCCATTATTATTTAATAGAACTTTTTACGACTATTTCAAGGCCTAGACAAGTAATCCGAAGCAATATGAGACTTGGATTCATTTTTAATTTAAATTATAAAATGAAACTATCTCATTCAAATATTCTTAGTGCACCGAGCTATCAACTGTTCTGCTTACTCGTGCCTACTTAGTCACAGCATAGGCAATCCGCCAATATTCCTACCAGACTGTAAAAAATATTTTATATACGCTTTTTGCTTTTGATAAGAATTTAAAATAAAATCAAAATCTTGATTATTAAAAATTTTTTAAATTTTTAACGAGAAGAAAAAACGTGTTTATTTAAATTTTATTAAAACTTTTTTCCACTTTGATTCACGTTTTTCTTCGTATATGTATACATCGTATATGTTATATGCATTTTATTTTTATTTTTTTATTATTAAAACAAGTTGCATAAATTAAGTCTATAAAAAATCAAATTTGTAAATTTTAAAAGATACATTTTACATACGAGTCGAGTCATGTGGCTTTAAGTGTGAATATTTAATTCTAGTTTTATATTTTGGTTTAGATTTGTGGGTTTATCGTTTCTCTAGGGAAGTACTTCTCTATGCAACAACCTCAAATTGTTCAATACAAACCACTTCGCATAACATAATAATTACTAGAATTCATTTAAATTTGGTCAGGTTTTCTCTTGTCATAAATAGATTTTCCCTTTCTTTGTTGCTCAAGAAAAATTTAATATTTAATTTAGCGTTTAATTATAATTGCAAAAATTCCTATAAATGTGATTGTTACGATTACTTTGCGAATATATTTACACTTTTTACACTTTTTACCCTTTATATTGATTTATTTAATTTATTTATAGTTATTAATAGTAAAATCCAAAGAGTTTACTTTGAAAAATTCTTTTTGAATGAATAATTTTTTAAATATACATTTATATTAATAATTAGCATTCGTTAATTAGATGGATCATTGGCTTCCCTTAAATTAATTATCATATAAATGAGATCATTTAATATGATATTTTATGAATAATCGAATCAATTGTAATTGCCGCTTTACCAAGATAGTTGAAGTAGTTTAGTTCCGATTAACTGCTGTATATCGAAAGAATTCATCTGAAAAAAAAACTATTTCCATAACGCCTTTAATCGACGATATGTGAGTCAAAATTTTAATCTAAAGACTCTAAAATTTGTTTTAGAGCAAATAAGATGACCTGTAAGAATGATCTTTTTATGTTTTTGATGAAACACTGAATATCTTTAATTATCAAAGTTAGTAATAATAATCACATAATATCTAAATAGGCTTTGACACTGTGAATTGTGTTTTAAGTATTAATTTTGGTGGATTCATTTTTAAGGCCACACTGAATAAGTACAAATAGCTATAGATAATATCTATAGAATACAAATACAAATAGCTATAGATAATATCTATAGCTATAATATAGATAATATCTATAGCTATTTGTATCTATATCTATTAGCTATGTAACAGAATTCATGTTGGAGGGCGTTAGATTTATTAAAAAATTTAGTTCATAACATCATCTCGACTCTAGGAAACCCTTCTTATGTATTAAATAAAATTGCTACAAATTGACTATACCAATCTATACAAATTCTATATTAATATGACCCTGTATAAACTGTTAAAAAAATTACCATGTTTTTGTATGATTTTGTTATTGTCTTAATGGAATAAATAATTTTTAAGTAAATTTTATAATTAAGAAAAAAAATGTTTATTAAACAATCGGCTGTTCTGGCAATCGCAATTGATGGCAAAACTTAATACTTTTTAAATTGTTTTTTTTTTCTTTTAATTGTCATCAATTTCAGTATTTACGTAGTGTTTTAGACGATTTTTTAATAATTTTTAATAAAAACGAAATTTTATTTTATTCTTTCAAGGAACTTCAATTCTCAAAAACGTTCGTTTTCAATCAACTTTTGTTGCTTCTGGTTCGCATGTGGTGAAATAATGATAAAAAAAATTAGAAAATTCTTTGTTTTTAATATTGTTTATTACACTTTTACTAAATTCAATAATTTATTGCGTATAGTTTTTGTTTTTTGTATATAATTAATAATTTTTCTGTTTTTACTTTTTAAGTAATATTTTCAGTGTTTTCTTCACTTTCCGATCATCAATATGATCAACATATACTTATTGGCTTAATAAAATTTACAATTTATTTAAATTATTATTAAGTAGTCAACTTTTTCATTATGCTATATAAATATAATTTTTCATTTATTATATAAATATATATAATTCAACAATATTATATAATTTTAAATAGTAATAATGATACTCGTTTGTGTAAATACATAAGTTAAACAAGAACTTTTGTTGTTGTTCGCAATTTTCATTTTTTTACACAGTTTAGTTGCTTCTCTCAGTTTTAAAATTGTTATTAATTTTTTTTATATATAGTTTTTACACACAATTTTACTAATAAAATTAAGCACTCATATTAAAAACAATTCACATACATAAATATATGTTTATATATTTAATTAAAATCAAACATACCAACAAAAAGACATAAAAATTTGTTTAGTTTTTCTGTCACAACTGTTTTTTTAGTTGTTGTTATTATTATTATTGTTGTTGTTGTTGCAGTTGTTTTTATTTTAATTTGCGTCTTACATTTTATTATTACAAAATAATAAAATACAATTAAAACAAAATGAAAACATTTAAAACAATTAAGTAAAATCTAAGGCCAATATAGAGAGAGTAAAATTATTTAATAAAAAATTATGTACTATGCTTTATTTATGTTTATATATAACTAAAAAATATTTATGTACATACAATTGTAATTAGTAAATGTAAAAATTTAAAAATTAGAAAAAAAACTTAAAAACTTAAAAGCTAAGAAAAATAAAAATAATAACAATAATAATAGTAGTTTTTACTTTTTCTTTCGCTATAAAAAATTATGTACTATGCTCTCAAATACAATATTGTTTTTACATATTTACATATGTAAATATCCTCTGTACGTGAGTGTGTGTGCGTTGCACTTACATAAGTAAAATTTACTAAAGGGCATTTATTTTGCTTCAAGCAATTCTTAAAGGACATGTCTTTTACAGCTAAAAATAAAAACGTTCATTCTCATCAATTTAACTATAAGTACCAATTTTTTATAAGTTCAAAATGATTTGTAATTAATTAATTTATAATAAATTCTTCTTCAATCAATAATAATTTGAGTAAATAATTTGAATGGTACTGTACTGTACGTACTGTACGATTTGCATTCAAGTTTTCATCATCAGTTTTCAGAGCATGACGCAATACCTAAAAATTGCTTAAAATTAATTCTTTCTCTTTTTTAGCATACAATATATTCAATTTTTGAAGGAAACTATTTTTAAAATAAACTATTTTTCTAATTAATTTTATACTTTGTTGCTTACTTTTTCACATTATCCTCTCTGCAGGCTACGGCCGCTACCAGCGCAGCACCACGTCCTGAACCATCTTCGGACAACATTAAATCAAAACTAATGCCAGGTTTCACCAGCTGAGAAATTTTTTCTACCATTAAATTGTGGAATTTGGGATGGAATCGATATACACTGCCGTCAACACCAACAGTTACGCTGGGCTCATCCATTTTATTGATTAGAGTGGCAAGGCCGCATGAAACTAAATGCGCTGCACGTTTCGACACACATTCGCAGATGTAGCGTACGTTGGCACAATCGTCATCTGTGGCATTATTCAAACCCAATTCCTCCAGTACTAGGCGGCAATTGGTGTATGTGCCAGGCTCATCAGCTTCGATTTCTGATACATATTTTGTAAAGAATTGACCGCGTGTCATCAGCACATCAGAGTTCTGTCCTCGGAATAGCACACCAGCTTTAACCATTTTTACAATAACCAATCGTACCAATTCACCCATATACATGCCGGAAATCATTTTCTCAAACACTTGTTTACCTGGATTGATTGAGTGTGAATCTACTTCTTCATCGAATTCCGTACGCACAAAGTTAAGTGCGCCATTATCGCCGAAGGCACCCCATTCAGTATTGATTAGTACATGTGGTTTGCCGTTGTCTTCACCGTCATACAATTCAACTTCCTCAACACGCTCAACGTAACAAACATTACAGCCGGTACCAACAATCAAACCAATTTTGCAGTTATGATTTTTCCATGCACATGACATGAGCGTACCAGTGGTATCATTTAGTATAGCACATACATCGATCTGCACATCTCCACGCCGCGCTATAGCATCTTTTAATAATTGCACAACATCTTCATTCACTACACCAGAACAATCGAAACCTTTTGTCCAAGTCACGAGTAGGCCTTTTGTCAAGCCCAACTGCAGTAACGGAAATGAAAAAGTGAAACCCAGAGGCAACCGCTCCTTGTAAACATTGTGTTCAGACATAAAATTGGCCAAACATTCAGCAATGTGATCGAACAGTTGTTGACCCGAACCCAACATTATATGTTGTGGAATTGCGTATATGCGTGATTCCATTTGAAAATCATGATCCTCTTTCAATTGTATAAGCAATACACGGAAATTGGTGCCGCCAAGGTCAAGTGCTAAGAATTTTCCACGTTCATTGCCATTTGGCAGATCTTGTACGTACGTAACGAAGCACTTGACATTCGCCTTGTCGTGTGTGTCCTTACGTAAACCTTTTTTGACTTCGTGCAAAATACGATAGTTGAGTTCGAGTATTTGCTCATCTGTGAGTATTAATTGCTGACATAATTCGTGAACCATTTTGTATTTTTCCGCTACACTTGCGTTAGCGTAAGGCGGTATTTCTTCAGGTGTTGGTGATGTTGCTTGCACTGACTTATATGATAAACTGGATGCAATGACTGGGGTGCCGTTGGCACTTACACCAGCGTGGCTAAGTATTCGAGCGTTGTCTGTTTCGTCTCTGGTCGCGTTGGGGCAGCTTTCGTTGCAAATGCAATTCTTCACAGATTTTGTGCCGTTGCTTTGGATGTGATCAATGGGAACTTTGTTGTTTGCCATTGCAGTTGACTTTGTTGCGACATTACAACAGCCATTGGTACTATTAATAGATACGTTTTGCATAGCGCCATTCAAATCTTTATCCATTTTTAATATAGTTTTACTAATTGTAGTTTTGCGCACAAAAAAAAAATTTATTTATACCAAAAAATGTTTTTTTTTTCTCTTTTATTTTTTGTCTTTTTTATGTTTATAGTTTTTACTTTACACTTTTCGCAGCTTTCAGTTTTCAGTTTTTTATTTTAGTATTTTAGTATTTGCAAATTTATTTTTCGCAAAAGTTTTTCTTTTAGTTTTAGTTTTGGTTTTGGTTTTTATTTAATTTTCACACTTTTCGTATTTAAAAGCTCTTTGTATTCTGTATTCTGTATTCTTTTGTTTAAAAACAATTTTCATAAATGCACAAACTGAATGCTTGATTTTCCTTCTACAACTGTTATTCAATGTCTGAAAGCGTATAAATTTTTAGTTTATTTCCCGCTTGCCATCCGTTGTGTTTAAACGCTTGCTTCGGAATCAAATCGCTTTGCTGCTGTTTCAGTTCAGTATGTTGTCGTGTACTTTAGAGGAACCTTGAAGGTCAAAATTGTCAATTAGTATATGCTGGTAAAGAGAATGGAGAAAATATTTTCTATACTATATATGCATATATACGTATATATCTGGTATACACGCTAAACGCAAATAAATGCTTACGCGCTAAAGCTTACACTGACTAATATATATCAAATACTAACCTGCTTCACTGTTATACTGTTATAACAGTTAATATTCGTACGTATAAGCGTTTGAGCGTTTGCTGTAACGGTATAAGATATACCGGGAGGTGTGGTGCGTTCTGAGAGAGCGTTGTGTGAAGTACAGAGCACACAAAATCCAATAAGGCTGGAGTGTATAAATGGTTATCTGAAAAGTCTTCTCACTTCTGTTTATGGCTTATCTACTATGTACAATTGTAGTTGTTTGGGGCTCGTCAATAATTTTGTTGTTGGACTTGTTTCAAAAGTGCTTTCTGCGTTTGTATTGGGGTTCGTGCGTGCATGTAGTAAGAAAACAGCAACAGCAACAACAAAACGATAATCGAATACGTGCCTCTTAACACTGCACACTCACTTCAAATCAATGGAATTTTGTTGAAATAACAAAACTTGTTTCTTTAACGTTTTCTTCAATTTTATTTTGCAACCCGTAATTTGCATTCGTTTTCTTCAGTATTTTTTTTTTTTTTGCGCGGCACGTTATATCTGCAATAATTTCAAATAACGAACTCGATCTTGTGCGCAATAAACCTCTTCCTACGGGTGCTTGTTGTAAACTGAAACGTAAGAAAATATTTTGCTGATTTGGGTTTTGAAAGTATGAATTTGGGTTGTGTGGCATGTGTTAAAGCACTACAAAATCATAAGCGGTTAAGTTGGCACTTGAAGATAAATTTTTATGCTTCTAAAGACTGGTTTCGTTCTGTGCTAATGAATGAAGAAATTTCAATGATTTTTTATGTATTAGTAAAAGTACTAATAATTATTGTTAGTCATGTGGTTTGTTAGTATTGTTATCAAATTATGCAAAATTATCTACTCAGAGCTACATTCATACATATATGAGTTTGTATAATTCTTATCATGTATACAAAAGAGATAACGGCTAACAAGATAACAAATAACTATTAACGATGACTCAGCTGTTGGTATGGTCAATTAGCTACGCACTGCGGGTACAGAGATATATTTCCTGTTAGAGATAAGCTGTAGTTGTGCGAGTCTATGAACACTATTAATAGCAAAGTTAATCCTTTACACACAGCTATTAGTTGCACGAGTCTGTAATATACAAAATTAATCCCTTAATCTCAGAAGTGTACAATAGAAATCACTTGCTAAAAATGATCTTAACAAATTTCATAGTGGAGCAGTAACTAATTATATGTAGAAAAACATTGAAAATTAATATGACATTCCGTTTCAGTTTATTACATATATCTATGTATAAAACTCTAATCTGCTTAAAGTTTTCTTAGATTCCGACATGGACGTAGTTAAGAAAGCATATGCGACGGTGGATTCCTCTAAATGTTATATACAAATTATTATTTCATAATATAAAGAGGTCCTATAGAAGATTGGACTCACCTAAATGCAATGTAAGGTGAACTAGTTGTACAGAAATAGCAGCTGAACTGTATACAATTGAAAATTTCAGTTGATTTGACGTTTTCTTTTGTTCCTCTAGTTTTATCTGCGGAAATATTTCTTTCACCATCAATATACTGTATTCTGGCGATGCCCATGGACTCCGTACTGAACTTTTAAGCTGATATGTGGTTTCAAAAACTTTCCTAATATTAACTATAATCTTAAATTATACTAATAATAACTTTGACGTCACTTTAATTGGCTCATTATGATTATGAGGCGCCTTATGCGTCAACATAGAAATAAATATCATTTTAATTGCTTAAAATGGTACAAGTACGTCAAAATTTCAAACCATTTTTTTTTCAATGAAATATATTCATATACTTTTATTTAGTTATTAAAAATTAACCTAAACAAGTCTCTGTACACGCCCCTGTATATGTGGTATTTCACTTCAGTTCTGAGAAAAAAAAGCGAAATAATAAAGAAGATAAACTTAACAATAAACGGTGTTAAGTATTTATTAAAAACTTATTTGTTAAGTAAACAGTCCTTCGTTTGATAAAATACCAATCTTCAACTGATCCATTCTAAAGGTGTCAACAGGTGTACTCGAACCATAAACCTGTGTAATGTAAATATGAAAACATTTTTAAATACATTTTTATTTTTAAAACAAATAAAATACTTCAAATTTGCAGATGTGTACGTGTACTTTAACACATATCCATTGACAAACGAAAATTTTCATTTGGTAAACGCACCATATGACTTTTTATGGTATGTAACGTAGGGTATATTCAAGACTCACAATTATCAATTCATAGGCCTAAACACTAAAAATCTGTTATACACATGCCAGAGCACGTTTCTTTTTATTTGCTTTTGGGTAAAGGTTTTTTTTTTGCCTCCTTACTCACGTTTTCTACAGATTTCACACGTTTTCGGTGTTGTTACAACATCACATTTTGATTCGCCGCAAACTACATGTGTCCTCTTTGCCTCTGCAACTACTTTTCCATAGTCAACTCTACATACATATATATATATATATATATACAGTGTACACAACCATAAATGTGTGCTTAATGTGTTTAAAATAGTATATAAAACAGTTGCATATAGAAGGCAAATAAATAAGTTGAGGGGCTCGTCACAAGCTCGTGTGTTAGTATTTGTGAATCGAATGTTTAGCACACAAAAAATAATAAATTCCTTAATTCTTTTTTTTTTGTTTTTTGTGTTTATACTTTGGACTTCTCATGGCATATTTTTTTTGTGTAAACACTGTATAGCAAGTTGATGACGTAGTTGAGATGTGTATGTATTTGTGTCTACAAAAGTGCACACTTCCGAAGTTGGTGTTCTATTCTTTGAATAATCAAATTCAAATTATCGCGCAATTACGAGTTCATGCCGTAGATTCGGTTATGTAAATACAATTGAGATTACACATAAACCAATCAATAATTATGGTTTACAAATATTTTATAATTACAATATATAATATGTGTATTGAAATATCGTAATTAGTTTTGCGGTTATGCGATATAAATACTTTTTAAAAAATAAAATATCTATAGACATATACATATGTATGTATACTTAGATACATACAAATGAAAACTGATCATAAATCAATTTGACTTTGATTGTCATATTTTTTTAGTCAAAACAAATATTTTATGATATTTTAAGCCGAATTGGCAATATATATTTATACATATTGTAGGTTTTCACGTGATATACAAATTATATGACGACAGTTTTTTGTTTTGTCTTTAAAAATGCGTCAATACACCCACCACATTGCGAATTTATGTAGTCGCTGTTTGTATCAGAAATAGATTTTCCCAATATAAATAATGGAAATGTACCAGAAATCGTTCGCACATTTTTATACAACACATACACATCAATATATATACATATATAAACACACATTTGGATTGCAGAAAAATTTTTTGGAACATGTGAAAATTAATGTCAAGCTTCAAAGAAGTTAAAAAAAATAAACACGCTAAATTCCCGCTAATTATATATTCTGGTCATATTGCCAGCAAAATTTAATATCCCATTATCGCACATTAATATCAAAATTAGTCTATGTTGAACTTTAAAAGCTACATTGTATTGGAGATGTTAAAGTGTTAATATCGTCATTAAAGCGGGTATTTTTTTCAAAAACTCTCTGATGATCGTAAATTTAATTCTTATATGGGGGAATACCCATGTAAATAGGATTGCCAAAAGGTTTGCAATTAAAAGAAATAAAGAATGCCTTACGTTTGAAAAACATATTAAACCGTAGCTATAACCGAATATACTAATTATTATTGGTTTATTATTTCTTTGTTTAATAATTGATCATTTGGCTTATTTACAAATCCATCTAACCTAAAATAAGTTTTATCATAATACGTTCGCTTAACAGAATCGTATATTATAATAAATGTTATTCATTGTAATAATAATTCAAAATTAACTGATTGTATACATATTCAAAAAAATAGTAAAATTTAAATTATAATAAATTCATGTTAGCTTAAATATACTCTAAGAAGAATCTGATTTTAGTCAGTAAAAATGAACTATCGTAATATAATTAACCCAAAAAAGTTTGTACCCTTAATAAGATTATCTTTTTAATTACTGTCAATTAGTCTATGCCACGATTATTATTTGAAATATTGATCATTCTTAATAATGATAACTCCACATCCATACCACATTATTTTTGCCTAATGCTCCCATGTTAATAAATATAGGCATTATTAAATATATTATTTGTTTTAATGAAATTAGTATCAGATTTGACAATTTTTGTTACTTTGTCATGCTCTACTTTAATATTGTTTTAATTTACTTTAAGTCATTTCTATAGAATTGTATGTTTTCTTCAGTGTATAAAGTACAACATATAGGATTTTCTCTAACCACCAACTCCCAAAAGCTTTAATATAAAAATAAAAGATTATTAATATATTATTTGCATATAAGAATGATTAAATTAGAATCGGTTAATAATGTTATATTTTAATTAGTAATTAAAAAAACTCACTCTGTTTTATAGTTCAATAAAATGTCATTAATTTTTTCAATAAAAATGCACAACTTTTGATTATTAATAAAAACCGGGTTATCTTTTTAATGTAAGCTTTGACCCCTTTTTAATTACTTCAGAGCATTAATATTAATATTTTAAATACACACGATTAATTACTAAAAAAAATTTGTAAACACTGTCGTTAATAGTTTATTCAGCAGTACAATGTATGGATTGTGTTGCGGTAAAGACGAAATCTCTTAAGAAACTAAAATTTGAAAAATACTTTTTTCCGATGCCAGTCTAATTTTGAAGATTTTTTATTAATGATCACTTCAAAAAATAAAAATTTTAAAAATAAAACAAAATTAGCACAAAAAAAGCTACTTAAATACATAAAAATATAAAACTATTTACCAACGTCTAAACATGCAAATATCTAAGATATGGAATGTGTCAAAAAGAGAAATAGATTTTATATGGCCATGACAATACATTGTACCCTACGAAAGGCATTACGAACTGATTGGTTTACTATTTGTTTCAAAAAAATATTATCAAACTAAAGAAGTTTAATATCCTTGATTAGTATCACTCATCTCGATAATCTCTTTTACTTTCAAAGCTCTTTTTATAATCTAAACTACCAATGTTTTGTATGAATAGATCCCAACCATATAGAGCAAAACCGATCAGTTATTCGAGGTTCCATTCTCGACACATTTTCGTTTTTACGTTTTCTTGCAGCATTTCGAAAAAAAATACATTATTTAACATTGTATCTTTTAAGATATCCCCTTCCTAGCTATATGCTTGTTACATACAAAAGTTATAAATGGTGTAGACTTTGTTCTTTTCCCTGGATATATTATAAATTGAATTTCATTAAGCTCAGATTAAATTGAAAATTTTTCGTCAATGAATATATATACTATGTTTATTTTTCTCAATCAGATCAAACTTTTAAAAGATTCATATGCCTTAAACATTACCTATTATTTTTATATCTCATAACAGTGTAGCAGCCTGACTGTAGATCAGTGCCTTCTTGATATTTACTACAACTGCTGAGTTTCAAAGTAAAGTGAATAACACCAATTGGATTTAACTACTCGAAAATAATGCACCAAACACATATCGTCAAAGAACGAGAAAACCACCCGGACTACCATAGCACATCAGTCTGGGAGTAGACCAGTGTTACTCTGGTCTACTTAATATTTACTACAACTGATCAATTTCAGCCAAAACCGAATGAGAATGAATCGTCATGTATCGGCAAAGCAAGGTAATAGTATCCCCGTTAAAATAACTTGGGATTGTAAGAAGAAAAAGGATTTCCATTCTCGTGAAACACTAATAAGATTTTAGTTCGTAAGGAAGATAAGTTGTTAAAGAATAAATCAATTACAGTAAATTTCAGACACTGTGTTTAAACTTTGAATAGTGAATCTATTTTTAAATTAGGTCCATTCGAAATTAATACTTAGAATACCATTGTTTTTATTTTAGGAGATCAATACTACTAAAATTCATCTTCTGGTGATAACTGTAGCGACGACTAAGCACGATCTCATTGTATTAAAATGCCGACTGTAGATACTTTCAAAACCTCACAGCAACACCGAGACTCTTATATTGCGGTTAGTTTATATGCTAATTTTATGCGTAGTTTTATAAAATACTTCGATTGGGATCTGCGTAAGATTCACATCTTCTAGTTCGAACCGCTTCTATATAAAAACGTCGAATAAATTTCACATATGGACTCTAGACTACAAAGATGTCTGTTTGAATATATTAATTTGCAATATATAAATTATTTTTTACGGGTATTTTTGTTTATTATGAATTTACTTTCAGTTTCACTGGAAATTAGTCGTTTTTTTATATTTAAACTTACGTTATCATTTATTAAAACATAGTTTTTTTTATTATAGGTAATGATCTATCTATCTATCGATTCATGAGGTCAATAATGTCTATTAATGTTATTTTTGCTTGAGTCGACAGACACAATAAAAGCCTTTATCAGCAATTTATTTCAGATTATTATTATTTTTTTTTATAAATTTGTTCCTAACTTGTTCATTTCATGTTCAAAGAAAAAAAGTTCAAAGAAATCCCTGAACCGCATTTTATGCATAATTAATTAAGAGCTGATAAGGCATAAAATAAAATAAGAAGGACTACATTTTTTGAATATTAAGAGAATTATACATATAGTTTTTAAATTGGTGTGTTAGTAACCATCCAGTTTCTTAAGCCGAAGTGGTTCTCTATCTGAACTTGTTTTCATAAATATGAAAAATTCCAGGAATACATGGGAGGTCGTTTTTTTTTATTGAATTGTAAAGTTGAAAGAAAAGTGCCCTTTTCACATGTACATTTATGAAGTGCGTTGTGTTAGAAGAATCAATTCATCGATTGTTTTTTTTCGGTTTTTTTAAAGTATATGAGTTATAACATAAAACTCGATTCATTTTTGGGCACAATTTATTTCTAAAGTGGACTGCAGTGGAAATTTATGTGTATACTATGCACCGATGGCGTTAATAGAACGTCTACTAACATTTTACTATGCATAAAGAATTTATATAAAATATTATAATAATATAAGTTATTAATATCATTTTTCGTTAGTTTTTATTGTAAGAAATGCAAGAAAAAAATTTTTCCTTTAACATAAAATATTTTATTAAATAATAAACATAATTGTAATATATATATATCTTAATCCATGAAACTATAGCAATATATATTTTATTCTACATTTTAATTCTATACTTTTTACATATCAGTGTTAACATTACGTATACTTTGAAGAATCTGTTATATAAAATTAATCTGTAGAAATTTGAAGTTATATTTTTTGTAGGTAAAAAAGATATAATTATAAAATTATTCACAAGCACATCATCAAATCTTAATAAGATTCGAAATTATAATAGTTTTTGTTACAACTGTAATTAAAATATTTAAGAAAGCCTTTATAAATTATTTCCTTATCTTTTATAAATTTTGGATTATTACTGGGCTTAGGTCGTTTATTTAACACATAAAATTATAAAAAAAATTTTAAATATTAGTATATATAAAAAGTTTTTTAAATAAAAATTTACACTTATTAAAGTTAAGTTAAAAAATGTGTTAAATGTATAATTATATTTTAATTTTTATAAAAAAACTATTTATCGTTTATATATAAATGATACCTATAGCCGGTATATATTACTATATAATATATTATTAGGCTGTCAAGTATTTTACTCTTAAGTTTAGTACATCTGCTTGAGAATTACATTCCAACAGATAGAATTAACCGGTCATGTAGAAGAAAGCTCTTCGAAATTGTATTAATTATTTATAACTAAACTTTCATGCGTAAATAAATATTATTTCAATAATTCGATTGACTGTTTTAATATAATTAAATTGTTGTTGT
>NC_051846.1:209623843-209638649 GCF_002237135.1 Teleopsis dalmanni
TTATTCCAATACAAAAATCCAAGAAACAGGCATTATTCTGTTATAAACGAATGTTTCTTTTCTTTGACGAATGTTATTTATATGGTACAAGTTCTTGAAAGATTCTTTCATAATCTGATTTTAGAAAAACGTCGGAGTAATATTATATCAGTGTCATTTTATTTGAAAATCTTATTATATTAAATAAGTTTGATATCATCGATACAAATTGTTACAAGTCTGACTATTTATATTTATGCTTACTAAAATGGCGATGTAAATAATAATCCTCCATCTTACTCAGCATGTAACGGTGGTTCCAAAGGGCAGCATCTGTATAAAAAAACAGTGATTTCAGTGTTATAATGGCAAGCTGTAGTAGCGTAGTCAGGATTCTATCAAAGGGGAAAGGGAGACAAGTACTATGAAATATTTTTTAGGTGTGTATTTGTAGTGTATTACCTGTAGTTTATATTGTCAAGGTGGGATCTAGCTCGTAGCATACACACACACCTCCCCCCGCCTCCTATGCTTCCTAAACTATATCTATTTAGGATCGAGAAACTGATTTATCGCGTTAATGAAATAAATGTATTTAATGTTGTTGTAGGTAATATAGAGCAAGCATTCGAGAAAGTGAGACTTTAAAGTGGATGCAAGTTTTTTGAGCAACAATTTCCTTTTCCTTATCTTACACACAGCAATAACAGTTATTCTTGAAAGATGTTCTTAATTGGTCGGCGGGACTTACTGATGAGATAGTGTCAATATAGCAATTTTGTTGTGAAATGATTAGCGAACCATCTAAACAACTACTACCTAAGATTTTTTTCCGATACTATTATGTGGCAAATATCATGTAAGCAGCAGCTATAGTAAAGTTTGCGAGTAAAATAAAATTAGTCGACTTATGGAGATAAACACACCTATCGTTAATCTTAAAAAAAACTCATTTTTTTCTTTAGTCCTTTAAACATTTTTAATAGTTTGTAAAAACTTACTTTGTGACTTAATGGAAAGTACAAATAGTTTTATATCCTGTTAATGATTTCTAAATAATTTCAATTTGTTTACTTTAATCAATGTTTTCTTAAAGAAATCTCTAAGCACCTATTGTACGAAATATGCAAATTGCTTAAAAATGATTCATTATTATTATTTGATAATATTTATTAAAACCGAATTATCAGGTACAAATGTTTGAGTTTGTTTAGGCAATTAGCAAGTTCAAACGTCTGCGAAATATTAGTAAAAATGTCTGAAAAGTTTAGAGTACAATAATTTCGTATTATGTGAAATAATGAAAAAATAATTTTCTTTTATATTTACAAAAACACATTGAACAAATATTTAATTAAAAATGAATTTTCACAAATTGGTGTGAAATTTAGTATGGAATGTTTTGGAAACAAAAATTATTTGGTAAATTTTCCTATATAATATATGGTTTAACATAAATTTATTAAATAAATATATTATAGTAATATATATCAGATTAAGTTAAGTTAATTTAGCTGACCGTAAACTACAGACCTAGGCCTGTTGGTCTCTAATAGTAATATAAATCAGGTTAGGTTAAGTTATTTTGGCTGAACGTGAACTGCAGATCTAGACCTATTGGTCTCTAACTAAACCAAATACGGCAGTAGTATTATTTACTGAAAAATATATATTATAATTGATCTAATTTTATATATTTTGTTATTTGATCCATCCATACTTTCATACATTAAGTGTAAGAGCAAATAATATAAAACCAATAATTTGAATAATAATTTATTCAATTTATTAAAACAAAATTAAAAAAATGCTAAAATAAATTTCTAAACTGGCTGATGAAATACTTTGTTTCATTTCGGTGATCAAAAAAAAAAAAAAATAAATAAGTATAACATTTTCAATGGTTTCCTATGACATTTACTTATAATTTATTCAGAATACATAAATTCAGGTTAAAATATATATATTAAATGGAATTCCTGCGCTACTATCTATATAATTGTTTTTTTATTTTTGTGGTGGAATACTTTATGCACTGTTAACGCTACCGTCGTCGGAATGGTGTGTCCGACTCCGACTACATTAATGTGTAGTATACGGACTAAGACACCCCCATTCGGCGAGACTTATTCCCTCTCGGAACCGCTTTCGCATTACTTCGAGGAGGTCTCTTTTTAGGATTTCAAACCAAACTCTTGTTATTTTCGATCTGCGTCCAGACTATCATTTTTTTGCCGCATTTTCTTAGTGTCTGCACTATTTATTCTAGTTTCTGGTTCTCCTTTCTAAGTCTAATTTCTTCGTTTTGAGGTTTTGAATCCTATATAACTCTATCGTTCGCCAACTCTCTGGGGTTGTCCTCACCTTTTCCACTATATTTTTGGGATTTATAGATTGTTTTTGAGCCACCTCTTATAGTAAAGGAAGGTGTGCTCCACGTCGTCACAGTCTTCATCGCCATAAATGCAGTCAGGTAAGTACTTACAAAAGTCCATGTCCGGTCAGCATCTGAGCGAGATAGTAATTTGGGTCTCCCGATTTCCGTTTGAGCCAAGTGATTAAATTTGGTATCAGTCTGCACTACTATATAATATAGATAAATACCTACTATATTCTACTACATAGTAGATATAAATACATTGTTCTGATTTCCAAATTAATAATAATAATAACGCAATATAAATTTGTTTACAACTTTTTGTTTAAACAAATAAAATTTAGAGCCTTAAGACGTGCTAAGTGCACTAATTTCTGTGCAAATATGTTAAGTTTGTATCGTTTGATTTAACTTTTGACGCTGTTTTTCTCCTGTTTTGTTATTTATTATTTATTTGTTTATTTGTATGTTTGTTTTTTTATAATTTACGTAATTTCTTTAAATCATTTGTAAATTATAAATATTTACATGTCATAAATGTAGAACCTCACAAAGTTACTCAAGGTTGACAAAATGCCTTTTCAAACACTTCAGCGTACGAAATGTTTTCGCTGGAGCGACATTTTTATATTGTTTTTGTTTGTTTAATAAGTCAAATACGTTATATTTACCTTTTGAATTTAAAATGTTATGGTTTTACATTTAGTAAATTTACCATTAAGTAAATTCAAAAAATTTTGTTTTTTGTTTACAGTTGTACAAATAAAATAGTATCCAATCCAATTGTGTTTGTGTTGAGAGCGTTCGTGGCGTATGAGTGACGTGCTCAACTCACATATGCACATATTGTTCAGCTAGATCGCACTTAACTTTAAGATTAAAAAAAATATTTCTTAATAATTTAGATATTAAGACATGACTTTGATTATATAAAAAACAGTAGTTTATTGCTCAATAACTTTGACATTGCAAATATAATAATTTTTTGAAAATTTACAAATACTGATGATATAAACTAATGATATGACAAAATAAAAACGAAATAATTGTATTATTTAAAGGCAGAAACAGAAGGCGTGAAGAACAGAAAACTGATCTATAGCCACATAATTAGACCAGCATTACTTTATGGGTGTGTCGTCGCGTAAATATGAATGAAATATGAATGATCTACGACATTCTAACATATTGAAGTGCTAAAGGCTATAGGACACTTCAAGAAAAACACTTTTTCGTTTCAAACAATTAAAGAAGGCAAATTTAAAAATTTAAAGAGTAAAATAATAAAAATACTTTAGTTACTATTGAGTAAAAATATAAAAAAACTCATTCCAGGATTTTTTAAATTCGTATTAATTTTAATAAATATAAACGAACTAAAAAAATTTGAAAAAAAAATTGTCTATTGTTTAAAATTAAGATTTAATAATTTTTGTTGAATCTTTTTTTATCTTCTTAAATTTTTTATTTTTTTTTTATGGACTTATTTCTATATTCTGTACATGAAATAAATTATTAGTTTGACATCGCTTTACGTAATCCTCAGAAAAAAATTGCTTCACATATCAAGAATCATAAAACTGATCTGTTTTCAATATTTTCAAGACGTGGTCTGCATATTAGCACTTCTATTGCACATCCGTACCAGGTGTTCAATAAAATGTGTTCATTGCAGTTTGGTTTGGTTCAATCAAGAAATATACGGTGTACTATTGGAAAAATTTAGTTCAATACTACTAATACTACTTAAACAAGTCATTAATTAAGAGCTCATAAAATAATAAAAAAAATGGGAAAAATAAATTGTGAAATAGTATTTGCGAGTGTAAATACTTTTTCCGTTCAAGCTCTAAAAATCAGAAATTAATACCAATAAATATATAGCATATAAGACTTGGTGTAATAAAGTGTTATTGTGGTAAAAAGTGTAAGTCGTGTAATAAATAATGAGTGTATTTTTTATTTAAAACAACACTTTGTTGCACAAAAAGATGATATAGCCTGTGTTCATATTATACTTGTCTCATTGTCATTTTGAGAAAACCTTAATCATAAATTTTATGAAAAAAATTAGTTATTTCATACATATATTAGAATATTAGTAATTACGCTATATGAAAAGCTATTCTTAAAACAGCAGACAATCATAATTCGGTATTATAATTATTTTTGATGGAAACAAGAGGAACTTATAAAATCTATACCACGAGAGAATCTCTTAAGCTAAGTTATTGATAAAGCTATTAATATATCTGTTTTATTATTCCCGACCATATTATGTTCGCTGGAAGCTATATGAAGGTTATAAACTTATATCCTAGTAGCCACTTTTTCCGAAATCAAGTTTATGTGTTAAGACATAAATTTTGAGTTTACACCGATCATTTATCTGATAACTCCTTCTAAAGAACAAAATGAACCTGAGTGAAGTGTTCATTTATTTAGTACGAATTTATTTTACGTTCAGTTTTTAAAGATTTAGATTTGTTGTGCTATCGCAGAAACCGTAAATTGGTTTCTTAGTTTTTGATTTGTTTCAACATCCTTCACACGAATATATTCGGTAAAAACTATATGGACGTAAGAAACCCATAGCTATGATTGCTTTGAAATCGCAGTACATGAATAAATCAGACAAAGAGAAATTTTATAAATAAATATCGGTGTCTTTTAGTCTCCACCTTTTAGTTCAATTGAAATTTATAGAAAAACCTCCACTTAAAAAACCATTAATTAATCTGAGTTGACATCTTCTCAGTCTAAGTAACCTATTATTTTTGTCGTTCATCCCAGAGAGCTATTTGAACCTTCGGAAACAGTTTTTAATTGATGTTTCTAGGTAGTGATGCAGTCAGACTCAGATTACTTCATTGCGCATTCCCCTTGACCAGTTTTGACTCCATCTAATCTCTTATTCTGATATATTACTAAAAATTATAATTTTTCAAATACAGTCTTTTTATCTTAAACATTATCTGAACTATGCATATCCAGAAGCTGCAAGTTGCTTAAAGTCAGGCTCTCCGAAGACTCTTCAAAATGCCTTGGTACATCCGCAGAAATAACATACCAAGAGACCTTAGAATAGAACCGGCCAAAAAATACATAAGGGGCAAAGCCTTGAAGCTATTCGCGAAAACCGAAAGGCTATCCTACTTAGCACTATCTAATCTCAGAATAATCTCTAGCAGATCTTAGTTCACTCATCGAATAATCACGAAGCTTTTGATGAATACATAAATTAGTCAGTGAGAAGGGTGGGACTCTGCAGAAACCCCGCAGATAGCAAAAAGTAAGAGTGCCCAGATGCACTAACTTGAAAAAGACTCAACATAAACAATGTTGAGAAGAATATCAGTAAAATATATAAAATAAATAAATAAATTTTGTTTAAAATATTTTTTTTTAAAAATTATTATGATAGCAAAATAATGTGCGAAAACATGTTAGAATTAATGACTATTATTAAAATGTTAATTCATTGTAAACATTAGAAATTAAAATACAGCTTCAGGCCATTTACTGGCAGATTGACATATTCCGCCTAAGGTGCGTATGAGTGACATTAAAGTGATAACATTAGAATTATATTAATACTCAATTAAACTTGCATATATTAGAAAACGTTGAAAACCTTTCATGTTTCAAAAATGCTTAAATAAATTATTATAAATTATTAAATTAATTTGACAAATGGTGGTTTTTAAATTTATTAAAGATCTTAAAAAAATAATTAGTTATAATTTTTTGGTTTTAAATAAACAACAAAATATTTATTTTTAGTTAGCTGTCATTTGAATTTTTTTATTTTTTTAAACTAAACATTTTCATATATATTAAAAGACAAAAGACGTCCCAAAAACTCGCATATATCAAAAATTTTTATTTTGATGGTAGGTGGATTACCGTTTGTAAAGTAATTTAATTATGTTGAATAATTACTTGATTCATTTATTTGTATATTTTTATTTTTGAAATACAACAACAATTTCACAAACTTTAAATGATTAATTTATGTTATATAAACACTCAATATAAATTATAATGATCGCTATTTATATAATTAAAATATTTAATTATATATAAAAGTTTTTAATAGTAAAACTCTTATTAAGCAATGAAATAAAATGTTAAAAGCAAATTCATATAACTAATTTAGTTATTAATCTCATTAAGAATTTAAATCAACATTTTAGGATATAGTTTCAGAAACAGCCAGAAGAAGAGATAACACTATTGACGAACTAATAAAAATGGCATAGAACAGTCAAAAATAGAAGAAATTTTACATGACTCAACCAAGGGTACAGTGGCAATAGAAGTGTTTTATAAATTGAAGTTTTGTGTTTTAGAATTTAAAAACATAATTACAACAAAGAATATCTCTTACACAAAAATAAAGATTATATATTTTGCTACATATTATTACTTAAGTAACATCGGTCTGTCTATTAAGTGAAATTATTGATGAGATAGCTTTTGGAGATAATAAGGATATAGTTAGTCATTGGAAAAAATTTTATCTTTAATAAAACTAAGACAATTGCAAATTTGTATATGGACAAACACATGTTTTTAAAAACCAATTGAGGTATAACTTCCTCACTTAGATTTAGTTTAAAAAAATTACCATCATATCCTACATTTTATTCTGAATGTTTCAAATGCAACATAACTTCTTTAATAACTGTAAATAGTCAAAATATGCAGCTTTTTATTATGTCTCGCTTTCACTATGACATTTTCAATGTCAAATATTGTCAGTATAATGAAAACGACTAGTCATAAGATGTCATATTCGCATTCTATGTAATGAATGTAATGAAAACGCATTTGACACAACAGTCAATTAAAATGGTCATTTAAAAATATATATATGTTGGAAATATATCGTGAAATTCGAAAATTATTTAAGAAACACAAAAAAATTGTGTTAAAACGATGCTCCACTTCGTTTTTTGAGGCTATGTCAATCAAAAATCTGCATTACAAATAAATCTCAAGCAAAAGATCTTGAATATCTCAAAAACGATTTAATCAAATAGCTCCTTAATACAAAATGAATGTGAATGGAATAATAATTCAAAGTAAGTTTTCTTTGGAAATTTTTACATAAAACCGTTTTTATATCAAAAATTTAACTGGCAAATATTTTTTATCTAAAAGATTTTTCCCTGTTTTGTATTATTTTCTCCTATTCAGCCTCCTAGGCGAGCAACCTATGCGAGCTTTTTCAACAAAACTTAATCAATTCAAAATAAATTTAAATTAAATTAAAAAAAAAGAGTAGGTTGTTCACTCCAAAGGATGTTTACGAGGAAATGTGTTTCTCCTTACTTCTCTGTATCTGAGTGAGTATTGAATATGTATTTTGATCATTTCAAAATAAATTTAAATTAAATTTAAAAAATAGAGTAGAACGATTCCAAGGGACGATTACGAGAAAATGTGCTTCTTCTTACTTCTCTGTATCTGAATGAGTATTGAATATGTATTTTGATCATTTCAAAATAAATTTAAATTAAATTTAAAAAATAGAGTAGAACGATTCCAAGGGACGATTACGAGGAAATGTGCTTCTACTTATTTCTCTGTATCTGAGTGAATATTTAATATGGTTTCGGTCATTTCAAAATAATTTTAAATTAAATTTAAAAAATAGAGTAGAACGATTCCAAGGAACGATTACGAGGAAATGTGCTTCTCCTTACATCTCTGTATCTGAATGAATATTTAATATGGTTTCGGTCATTTCAAAATAAATTTAAATTAAATTTCAAAAATAGAGTAGAACGCTTCCAAAGGACGTTTACGAGAAAATATGTTTCTCCTTACTTCTCTTTATCTGAATCAACACTGAATATGAATTTCGTTTCGCTGGTAAAGAAATCATCTCCAAGTTTTGCGAAGCATTCCCAGAAAACACCCTGTATATCTAATATTTTATCTACTTTTTAACATATTTACATTTAATTAATAAATATACACACATGAAAATAAACAGTTTGAATTTAACAGAATGATTTCCAATGTCCTTCGGAATACTTTTCTGACACATATAATGTTATGTATAATTTTAAATGAAATCTAATCTCGGCAAGAAAATATACAGAACTTTTAAATGTTCTACATATTCTTAGATAAAATAAACATATCTAATAAATCAAGAAAAGAAAACCTTAAAAAGTCAAATTATTTTTCGTCACATCCGGTAAAATACTGCACTGATGCTTCCATCTGTCGTTTATGGTGAGTTAATGTCATCCATTAACAAAAATTCTGCAATTGAATTGCGTAGGAGTCCCCTTTAGTTTGAGGTTGATAATGAAATCATGATAGATTGTTTAAAAATAAATCGCAATTAATGTTCAAACAAAATAATACGATGCTTTTTACGTAAGTACATTTTTGTCACAAGCTCAACGTTAAATAAAACTTTTAAAATCTGGACGTTTGTTGATGCGAAGATTGTTGCTCATTTGCTCGAGCTACCTACTTTAATGGCTTATCAAATCTGGTTCAAGAGTACATACAATAAATTTTGTTGCTGCTTTTTTAATGCTGTTTATATATATTTTTTAAAAAAATTAATTCATAGCAAAAAATATTTATTTTTGCAGTTTAAACTTAAATTTTTGTTTTCTCTTTAAATCATTTCATGTTTTTGGTAGATGCACACGTACACTTTTCATAAGCCGAGTAAGGACACATTAAAGATTTTAAAGAATTGCTGAAATATATATTTAAAAATTAATATAAATTTGAATTTAAATTTTGAGTAATTAGTAATTATCTCACAATTATTTTCGATTTAAATGCATTCGTGACGAAATGCAAGTGGAGAAATTGCCGCTTATCAAATGCATAATCGCTTTGTATTGACCTGGAAAGGCAGCCATTGGTACATTCTTTACAATAACTCTATTAAGAACATTTTTCAATAGGTAAGCTTTCTAAAAGCAAATTATATGAAAATGCATAACTATAAGTATAAGTAAAAGACTTAAATAATGTTTTTGTAAATATGATACACTTACTCCTTTTTTGGGAGGACAGTCGCGATCATTTTTAGCTAGGTTATTCATATAGTCATACCAAATTTCGGTTGGATCAAAAACAGACTTACAAAAATCATTACGTCTTATTGAAATGGACGTCTCGACCCATTGTCCATGCTGCCAACGTAAAAGTTCCAACTCAACTCTTATTGGTACATTTTTTGGCATATTACCTTTCACCATAATTTTACCATTTGTACGTACAGTTTCAAGATCATCGCTATATTCGTGCTTTAGATTGCTAACATCAAGGATTGTCATGATGTCTACATTTCCTTTATTATCCTCCTTGCTACAGCGTGTGAAGAAACAGCTGTCATCGCCTATAATTTCATAGTCAGTTGCCTTTAAAAAATCAGAATTCAATATTTTAAAAATTTTGTACAAATTATAGACTTCCACTTACGTTAATTTGATGGGAAATAAAAATTACAAGAAAAATGCAAAGCCAGTTAAGCATTTCGGGTTCCAATTATAACTAAACTTAAACGGCAAAATTGGACTAAATTTATAGTTTATTATATTACTTTTTTTTGATAATTTTAATTATTGTTAATAATATGAACCATTTTATCGGCAACTACTTCAAATACAAATCGTTATTAATTACATTTAAACTATTTTTAATTACTTGTCATTTAATTGCTTTAATTAGTTTAGCATGTAAATCATTTCTATTTGATAATAAATTAACACTTCGCTTTCTTATCAAAAAAATATTTAATACATCACAGACAATATTAACAATATTCAAAGCACTTATAATTAATTAAATTCTGTCAATTAAATTTAAATAAAATAACGAATAATGTATAATAGAGTATGCCCGTATAATTCAGTGCTATATAATTATAATCGATCCAATTGAAGCGAAGTGTAATGAAAAATTTTTGAATGATTTATTCAGCAATGGTCGAATTTTAATATTAATAATTGTATTTAAATAGAAAACTTAAGTCTTCTATTTATCATTCTATCCTTAATCCTTATCTGTTGTCTATTATCTATCCTTTATCGTAAGCCCAATCCTAAAATGATCTATGATAGAAAGTCTAAGATGCTCTAAAAAGTCAGATCTTCGCATATGCAGCCTACATAGTGCCTGCATTGTCCTGAACAATGACAAAGCAGCTGTGAAAGACTTTCCTTACCGAAAGTGATCTATCAGTAAACACAATACAAAATGGATATCTATACGTGAATTGATTGGGTATAAGAAATTGTCTTAAGAAACTTTTGAATCTGAACAATAACTTAAAACCTGAATACTCGAATACTATATTATAGAGAATTTCTTACCAGTAATTTTTTTCTCAATATTTAATATTGATATACTTTTCTAGTATTTTGTATACAACATTTAGAAATTTAGACTCAATATACCATATTGATGAAGAAGGTCCTGAGATACACGTTTTGTAATATTTTTCCATACTGCAATAAAATCTTCTCTCAGCGAATTAGTTACGCTTTTCAGTTTTGAACTCATATAGATACCTGGTCAAAAAAATATCTCGAGCAACTTAAATAAGATGAATTTTTCAAAGCAGACATGCTGATTTCTTCTGGGCAATTAAAAGTAAATACCAAGTAAATAGCAAACCTGGTCTAATTCTTACAATATTCGTACAATATGACGTCATGAAATAACTTACGTACTACACATACAAACTTATGTACTGAATTTTTATTGAGCCCATCGTTACATTTAAAAATGAGTTACATGACTATTTAAAAATTAAAGTAATTAGTAATTCTAAGATTAACATTAAATTATCTTTACGAATTGCTTCAACACCGTTTACATTAGGCCAATTCCTTTGATAAAAAATGTTAAAACCATAAATCATTTTGAAATCAACAACCAGAAAACAAGATAAATCCTCTTTTTCTGCGAAAATTTATTTATTTTATAGAGTAAATACACAAACGAAAACAATTCCTTTATATTTGCAAAGCATTTAATAATTTTAAGAATTAAAAAAGTCTAATATAAAGCAATCGTACTTTTAAGAGTGCTATGATTTATATGAAAGGTGGCGGAAACACTGTTGCAAAATTCTGGACTACGAAATTAGCATAATCTTGACCTCGTCTGCTCATTTGACTCATGGCAACAGGTATTTACTTTTTTTAAATTAATCTGAATAGATAAGATTGCGATAGGATTAAATAAGAGACCAAACTAACACCAGCTACTTATAGTCTTAAAATTTCTGAACAAATACTTATAGTAAAATAAGCGTGTGCATCAAAATAATCATAATACCAACTGTCTTATTCTAAAAATCTGTTAATCCTACAAAAATTATGTGATAAAATTTTATTTGGTGATTTACTCACACAGTGAGTCAAATTTCAGTTAATTGTTCAAAAATATTATCTTGCTTCAAGAGATATTTTTCTACAATATATTACCAAAAAGGATCATTTCACTTTTATTTCAATAATGGACTAACATTTGATTCAATGAAATCATACTATATCTTTTTTAGTTGTTTTTTTTATATCTTAATTATTACATATGAGTTGCACCTGATTCCTGTGTGCTATGGTCTTCGTAGCATTAATCATATATATAATATATGTAATTAATCACTATATAATCTTCTTCATGTAGATCGTATTTTAAACTTGTATAACCATTTTTATACAAACCATTCTTTTTGATCACATATCTGAACCATCTAATCTTTTTTATACCTCTACGGCTTGAATATCTATTGAATTTCAGAAGGTTTTTTTCATGTCATCTTGTTATGTTCTTCTATTTTTAAAATATACACTGTCACATCAATTTGAAAAGACTTTTAAATATAGAATAAATAGACAGATGACATGAAATAACCACACATAAACGTTATAGCAATTAACAAATATTAAGCAATAATTATTGTTCTGTTAAAATTAAAAAAACAAAATTTTTAGATTTTATTTATATTTTTCTATAATTTTATAACTAAAGATTTTTTTGTTTATAATTCAATAGTATAGTTATATAAAGTAATATAACTATTCGACAGTTTTCCAATCGGACTTGTTTTTTTTCTACTCAGTTTTGTACTGTACGAAATAACCGTATGGTCTAACATTCTCATATTCCTTATTACTTTTTAGAAAATAATTAAATGCAAGTAACTTTTAAACTATTTTAACTTGACTACAAATAAATACGGAAATGTACATAATGATATTATAGATATATGTAATCCTATATTAAAATCATTTTTAGATATATTATTACGTTATAAGCTACGTCAACTACGTAATAATTTTTTATATGAGGAAATAGAATAATGTTCTTATTGATATTATTGAATTTCTTTTTATATATTTATAAAATATAAACTTTATAAAGTTCTAACAAACATAATTACCCAAAGAATTTTATTTTCATGCTTTAAAATGTTCATTTGGTTTCTTTCAATTGTAGTAACTATCCAATACGTAACCAGTTACGATACGTTGACAGTAAACGCAAAATAATTTTAGTGCTGCCAAGTTGACAGCACCTTGACAGCTAATTTCAATCAGCTATCGGTGTGGATTTTCGTACGACATCTTGGCACGACATTAGAGTATTTGGTTATTTTGCTAAATACATAAATTTATTCAAATTATATATAAAAAAATTGCAAAATGACTCAAGCGTGGAGAGCAGCTGGTTTAACGTAAGTTTTAAGACTAAACTGTAAGATTTAATTGCTCTGTAGTGTTTTGAAACCATTACGTAATTTGTTCCAAAGTCGCTTAAGAAAATTTTTAATTTTACAATCAAATTTTCAGCTACATTCAATATTCTAATATTTGTGCCCGCGTTGTACGTGAAGCCCTCAAAACCGAATTGCGTGCTGAAGCAGCCAAAAGGAACGAAAGCCATGTTAAATTCACACCTTGGCTCAATGGTAAACCAGCACGTAAGTATCACGAGAAGTTATGTGATAGAAAAAGTTTTCGGATGAGAAACAAAGAACGTTTTCAGTATAAAATAGTGATCTTAATTTAAAATTATTTTTCTATCACATAAGATATTTCAAGTCGAAAAAGTATTTTTAATCTATACCATTTATTACTATTATTATTTTTATAATCAATTTACAGATGAGAAGTAGTTAATTTATATATTCTACATAAACTTCAGTGGGAGTAAGTTTAATGTGCTTGCACCAAAACGCAAACTTCAAAAATCCCATTTAATACTTAACAAAAATATCCTAAATATTTGTTATTGTCTGTTAAATTACTAAGCAAACCAGGCATTCTACTTATCTAACATGTGTCCAGAAATCAAAAAGAAGTTTTTTTTAATACATTAATTTTTAAGTTTTTCTTTAACACTTTATTATGTATACGTTTTACACTTCTTTATTGTCATTAATTTTTGTTTTTTCTACTTTTCAGCTCGTTCGCAATCCAGTGCTTAAATTTGGCTTTATGATTATAATCAATAATATTCATAATTTTAAATACCTTTCAAATAGATTTAAAATAAAATGAATTAAACCAAACAATTGTTTTCTTGTAAAAAATTTATTTTAAAAAGTAGTTATTACATTTAATGTATAATCACAAAAACGAAAATAAAATAGTAAAACTAATACTGCAACAAAAAAAGCAGAATTTAGAAAACGTGCTACCTGAAAATATATAAATTTTTAAGTGCAATAAATTTGTTACTACATTTAATTGCTTCAAATCAAATTAATTATGTATTATTAATTTAATTACAATTTTATAGTCAAAATTTTCCTGACTCTTTTGGTGCAATAACACAATATTTGATTCATATTTTACTAAAAATAATCTCAACACAATATTAACAATAAACCAATTGCGCTATATAAGTATAGCATATAATTACAAATGCTCATATTTCCAAAATGTATGAAAAAAATATTTAGAAATTTGGATTGAGTTAATGCATAATTCTGTTTTGTTGAACAAATACTAAGCATAAGAATTTCATAAATATTTTGTCGACAAAATAATAAATTGGTGTTGTATACATATTTCAAAATTATACTAATCCGAAATTAATAACGCTAATAAGGGCAATCATATGGCATTCTTAATGACTAACACAACACCAAAATATATTCACTCTTCGTCTTCGATTTTATAAAAGTGCTCCCATTTTTGTATTTCTTCATAAAGTTTACGTCCTGGGCTTTCTGTTGATGTACACTGACAATGACATATGAGTTTATATTTTGCAGATAAATGACCTTCCTCAACGCCTCTATATTAAAACAAACAATTCATTACAAAATCTGCATCAATAAAAATTAAATCTTACTTTTTTAGTAAATTTTTGCAGGTATTAAGGGCATTATCAGTAGGCAATTCACGCATGAAACAGCCAATGAAAGATATGCCTAACGAGTAAGCGTTA
>NC_051846.1:209638749-209645516 GCF_002237135.1 Teleopsis dalmanni
TGTTTGTAACTTGAAAAAAAATTTAATAGATTTGTTAATAGATTTGTTTTGATGTTTTTGTATTTTACAATCTTTAGTTTGTTTGTACTTTTAAAAAAATTAAAATATTAAATATAGACATACAGACATATAGTCAGTCATACAATCATACAATATGGTATATTAAGGAATCTCAACAACCTTACATGAACGAGTTTCGTAAAAAACTTGATAATGATAATCAAGTAGCATTTAACATTTTGTATTCCTTGCAATGTCACACGCTTTTTTTTTATATTAAATTTTAAAAATTAATTTATTTGTGTGTATAATTAAATATATAACTTTAACTAATTAATACAGATAAAAATAAAACTTTGTAAATATTAAATAAAAGAAAATTAATTTAAAATAATAATATTAAATATGATTTAAAAAATCTGGAAAACCGATTTGGACTCAATACATCTTGATAAAATTTTGATACAGCCTTGATAATTCGAAAATAATACACAGTTTTGAAGATTATGATTTCAGATAAAATTTTTATGATTTCATACTAAGTTCAGGCAGCCAAATTTCCTTAATTTCGTGAAAATGAAATTAAGTTAATTTCGAAAGTGGTCATCCTGCCCCGAATTAAGGAAATCATATCATTAAGAAACCATAAACACCATTTGTATGTGGTAAATTTTAAAAGTTAATTCTAGCTAGAAAGTATGGCATTTAATAGTTTTATTAGCTTTAGTGGATTCCAGGTATGTGAATTATTATTTTTCACTCTATTTTAAATTAATAACAGTTACAGCTTTTTCTCTACATTAAAATTTAAAAATTTACACTATTTTCAAATATTTTCCCGGCTTTATTAAAGTCAACTGTTACTGACATTTATTTAAAAAAAATGTCACATTTTCGTTATCTCAAGTTCATCTTTTGTTTAAAATTTATCTTACGCATAGTTGTCTAATGTCCTTTAATTTCAGCCTTCCTTAATTACGTTCTAACCTTAAAACTGAATTTTGTATGGAAAAAACAATTAAATTTCGCTGAAATGAAGATGAAATTAAGATTTTTGCGAAATTAAGGTGTGTCTGAACAAAGGATTAAACAAAAACCTTTATATTAGTAAGTTTGTTGGACTGAAACCAAAAAACAATTAAATATATGTGTCTTACGCTCGATTACGTCTTATCTTAACTGCTACTGCTCTAAGCGATTTTCTGTGTTCGAGCGAGATGCGTTCTTGTACAAGCATTATCAGACATCGTATTTCTTAAAACTACAAGTCCTCGAGATTTTAGCCTCAAATATAGTAGGTTGATTAATTCAGAACTCATCGAGATGATTGTATTAATATTGGCATTATTGAACTCATAAAGGAGGTCTTATTTTCTTTTTAGCTCCAGAGCCACAAGAGCCACATCACATAACATAGTCAACCACTTTCGAACCTAACAATATTAATTTAATATTTCCTAATACGTCTGTAACGCAGTGCTCTGTGTTATGTATATCGTCGAGATATGATTAACATGTCGTAACTATGATCATAAACATACTGATCCACACTAATCATAAAGTACTCACCTGTATTGGGTGTAATGATAATTGCAAACATATTGACCGTCTGAGGACTGATTTCCGTTTTTTTAAAAGTAATTATCCATGTTTTTTTTTTTGGGATGCAAGGGGCAGAAGTGCCTCAATGGGGGAGTGACGCGAATACACAGTCTAACGTCCTCAATAACCAACCTCACCTACTCGTGATGCATCCTGTTCTCGCATACGAGGCTCTGGCGATCGAGCACAGGCGGTATAACCTGGAAACACCTAGTAAAGGGGAAACTCTCTAGCTAACAAATACCAGTTTTATGCCGAGACTTGCAGGGGATCTGGTTTTTCAGATTGGGTGTTGATCACAAGGTCAGCAGCTACGTAAGCTTCTTTAAAAAAGTAGAAGGCCAAAATTCACACTGGACTGTAGTGCCAAATAAGAAGGAGTACTTCATGTTGTTTAAAACCTGTAAGTTAAATACAGTTTTTATAAATATCTTTTTTGAAGATATTCTATGAAAATATATTGAGTATATATTTTCGTTTAGCAAAAAATTTAGTTTGAACAAAAAATGACTTAATTCTCTTATCTTCTGCTTATCAGAACTGTATCTTTTACTAGCATGGAAAGAGTTTATTGTTAAAAGTCAATTATCTATCTTTTTGAAATACTTATTAAGTGTTTTTGTAACTGAATTCTTTCTGAAAGACTATTTGCTGAATACTTTTTTACTCCTTTTTGTGATATCAAACTGCCTGAGAGTTCAATGGACTTCGTGTTTATGAAATTTGCAATTTTTGTTAGTTAAAACTATTCTAAAAATTACGTATTCTAAATTTTAGGCACAAGTGGCACTTGAGTTCGGTGTCAATCAACTTGAATACGGCCAACCCTGAGATGTCTGCGTAAACAAATCCAATAAGCGAATTCCGTGCAGTTGGCGGCAATTATCCGGTTTGTCATTTATGTTGTCGAATTTAATTTGAAATAATAAAAATTTAATTAAATTCTTGTATTTTCATATTTTGATGCAAAGCATATAAAATATTGTATATTTTTCTATCCAGAATACGATCCAAAACTTATGTCAACACTACTTTAAGACCAGTAAATCATTAAGAACCACTTTATTGTTTATTTTGATGTTTATTAACATTTTCTCTTATTATATTTAACTAATTTTTAACGAGTATGTGAGCTGAAAATACTTCCGCTTTGACAAATTTACACAGGCAAAGTAACCGCAGAGGTCAACAAATTTTTATCAAGCTGAGCGGTTATCAAAACAGAGCGAACCTATGCGAACTTGTTGTAACAGATGTGAGTGAACCACCATTATCGTGCAAGCATCTTTCTTAATTATGCCAAAGTCCAGATGAGCATCTTCTACGTACGAATTCTTAGCAGATACTTTCATTTCTTGTTGGAAAGAAATGTTAATTTATTGTTAAAATGCAAATACACCACATATATTGCGATACTGCGATACTGCAGTAGGAACAAATATCTTCTCAGAATGCGAAAACAAAACGTTAACAAACGTTAACAAAATACGCGTAAAACAACGTAAATAAACAATCAAATTAAATTTTGCAAAATGAATTTACATGTTGCAGGAATTTTAAAATGATTTTATTTATTTTAGTTTTTAATGTTTAATTTTTTTAATTTTTTTTAATTTTTTATCAGTTCGTTAAAATTTATTTGGCAAGGTAAACCGGTACGGGAAGCTGCGCAGAAGCTGCGCATGCTCACTTTGCGATTATTCATCGTTTGAGTTGAAAAATATTTTGGAAGAGTTTTGCATTTCATTTCGTGTGTAGTGTTGTGTTTTGTAAGAAGTTGAAGATATCTTATATGAATAAAATTTAAATATTTTTTCTCGAAATTAACGTCGCACATTAAAATTAATTTTATGTGCAAAACATTTTGATTTGTCGCCAATTTTTGTGATTTTGTGATTTTGTGATTTTTTTCAATGTTCTTGGAACAATTTTAACGATTTGACGCAGAGGAGCAGGCGCCAGAAACTGGATTTCTTGAACTTTATGATAATTACTTTAATTAGGCTGTTTTATCATTTCATTTAAAATCATTTAAATACACGATTTTGCTACACGCTGCCAACTGGACGTATGAGTAATTTTATTCAATTAGTTGTGCTATTTTGACGACATTCGAATTAAAATATTACGTATAAAGAGATTTCATTTTAGTAGTATATTTCTGTATTATTTAGTAAACATATTAACACGTTTCTCTTGCTGACTCACGATTCTCATATTTGGGACTCACAATTAACTGAATTATTTTATATTTTTATGGCTATTATAAAAGTTACCAAAATGTAACCAATCAATGTTTATATTTAAATTATTTCAAGTTGCATATACTAAAGTAGGAGGACGTCAATTTCACTGTTTAAGAGAACAACTTCTGCACAAAGAACATTTCGAAATTATAATAATTTATTCTATTCGGTTCAACAGAATCTATTTATTATATTCATTAATAGTTTAAATGAAGTTCTGAGATTTTTGAACTAAGTCTGGCATTTAGATTTGAAATACATCTGACAAAAAAGAGCATAAAAAGATATACTAATTAGTTATATCAAGAAATGAAACAAAATCTACTATCACTTCGCTTAAACGCTAAGAAGCCCAAATATTACTAAGGTTTTACGTGGAACATTGCACGAGAAAGTTACACAAACAATAATTGAAACCATATACCTAACCCTACAGGATTAAAAGGATTTTGCGCCGAAAGTTGAAAGCGACTTATAGACAACTTATACCCAGTATAAGAGACTGCTCGAAATCGTTGACATTCAGCAATCCTTATAATTATTTATATGTTTGACTTATACATATGAAAGCATAAATTAAGCTTTATTACTATGTAATAGAGTAACTCAACAAAAAACAGAAATACTAAGCTAAAATTCCTGAAACCTCGTTAAGCAATGAAGATCACATATTCTACTCTACTTCTCTACTTCAAGTTCTATACTCTACTTTACTTTAAAACTTATTTAGACTAATATTCTTTTAGTGCCAGTTTTACTAATAAAAGTAACCTGGACAAGATCATTATGGTAAACTCTATCTATAAAGAATAAATGAAAAAGGATTGATATTATTAAATTTCAATACAAAGTACAATAACTTTGTATTGAAATTTACGATAGGATTCTATCGTCCTATCGTGCCCACCTCTAACACAGCTATTGCATCTATTTATTATTGAATGTACACAATATGCTAAGAAGGTGATACGAAGATTTCAGATAATGACATTATCTGCTTTAGAGGGCTGAAAATCCTTTGCTAGTATATATCATGAAATCAACTATTACTTTTCAATCAACATGCTTTAACCTGCTCATATCCAAAAATCCAAGAAACAAGCATTATTCTATTAAAAACTTTACTTTAATTTGACGAATGTTATTAATAGTTCTTGGAAAATGGTACAAGAATGGTACAAGTTCTTGGAAAATTCTTTCAAAGTCTGATTTTAGAAAAACGTATGAGTAACATTATATCAGTGCCATTTTATTTGAAAATCATATTATATTAAATAAATTTGATATCATCGATGCAAATTGTTACAAGTCTGACTATTTATATTCATGCTTACTAAAATGGCGATGCAAATAATAATTCTCCATCTTACTCAGCATGTAACGGTGGTTCCAAAGGGCAGCATCCGTAATAAAAAAACAGTGATTTCAATATTATAATGGCAAGCTGTTGTAGCGTAGTCAGGATTCTGTCAAAGGGGAAAGGGAGACAAGTACTATGAAATATTTTTTAGGTGTGTTTTTGTAGTGTGTTACATGTAGGTTATATTGTCACATTGGGATCTATCTCTTAGCATACACACACCCCTTCCTCCGTCCTATATATGAATCCCTATTTAGAATCAAGAAACTGATTTGTCGCGTTAATGATATAAGATATGTGTTTAATGTTTTTGTAGGTAATATAGAGCAAGCATTCGAGAAAGTGAGACTTTAAAGTGGATGCAAGTTTTTTGAGTAACAATTTTCTCTTCTTTATCTTACACACAGCAACAACAGTTGTTCTTGAAAGATGTTCTTAATTGATCAGCGTACTTACTGATGAGATAGTGTCAATATAGCAATTTTGTTGTGAAATGATTAGCGAACCATCTAAACAACTACTACCTAAGATTTTTTTCCGATACTATTATGTGGCAAATATCATGTAAGCAGCAGATACAGAAAAAATTTTCGAGATAAATAAAATTAGTCGACTTATGGAGACAAACACACCTATCGTTAAACTAAAAAAACTCATTTTTTTCTTTAGTCCTTTAAACATTTTTAATAGTTTATAAAAACTTTCTTTGTGACTTTATGGAAAATACAAATACTTTTATATCCTGTTAATGATTTCCAAATAATTTCAATTTGTTTACTTTAATCAATATTTTCTTAAAGAAATCTCTAAGCACCTATTGTACGAAATATGCAAATTGCTTAAAAATGATTCATTATTATTATTTGATAATATTTATTAAAACCGAATTATCAGGTACAAATGTTTGAGTTTGTTTAGGCAATTAGCAAGTTCAAACGTCTGCGAAATATTAGTAGAAATGTCTGAAAAGTTTAGAGTACAATAATTTCGTATTATGTGAAATAATGAAAAAATAAATTTTCTTTTATATTTACAAAAACACATTGAACAAATATTTAATTAAAAATGAATTTTCACAAATTGGTGTGAAATTTAGTATGGAATGTTTTGGAAACAAAAATTATTTAGTAAATTTTCCTATATAATATATGGTTTAACATAAATTTATTAAATAAATATATTATAGTAATATATATCAGATTAGGTTAAGTTAATTTAGCTGACCGTAAACTGCAGACCTAGGCCTGTTGGTCTCTAATAGTAATATAAATCAGGTTAAGTTAAGTTATTTTGGCTGAACCTGAACTGCAGATCTAGACCTGTTGGTCTCTAACTATACCGAATACGGCAGTAATATTATTTACTGAGAAATATATATTATAATTGATCTAATTTTATATATTTTGTTATTTGATCCATCCATACTTTCATACATTAAGTGTAAGAGCAAATAATATAAAACCAATAATTTCACATAATAATTTATTCAATTTATTAAAACAAAATTAAAAAAATGCTAAAATAAATTTCTAAACTGGCTGATGAAATACTTTGTTTCA
>NC_051846.1:209645616-209654430 GCF_002237135.1 Teleopsis dalmanni
TATTTACACGTTGATTGCTAACCACAAGATAATTGTCAGTTTTCTTTATTGCTTAGGCCATCAATTACAAGTTATCTTTTAGATTGACATACATGTATGTACCATATTTGTGAAAAAGTTTAACACCCAGATCCAAAATAGTACTGTGACAACGGTTAGGTCTCAGTTTTATATCCGTGATTACTACAATTCATTGAATTCTATTAGAATTCGTTAGTAAAAGCTATATTTCTTATAATTTTTAAATGAAATATTTTTAATATTTATTTTAATATCATTTGTATAAAAAATATTTATAATTATATTTTTATTACAACATAAAAATACAAAAATATCATCACAGCATAGGATAACAATAACTAATACATCTTAATATATTTAATTAAAGTCTTAAATGTAGAAATAAGTTGGAGTTTTGACTACGTAGTAACTCAGTCTACTGATCGCTGCCACAAAGTAAACGATTATTGTGTTCCATGTCTGTTGCATTGGAGGTGTCTGCCATGTTTCCGTCTCCAATCTTCTGGAATATGGTATTATGTTGTCTTCGGTTTCGTCGTATTTACCGCACATCTTATTCGATGTCTGGCAGAATTCTGCTTGCAGATCATCTCTTGGTTCTTGAACTTGCAACTCTTTTAGTTGAACTTCTCGTACACAAATTAGCGTAAAATAAAATATCAAAATAAAACAGAAATTTTGTTTACGTTCGAACATGTTTACTTTTATCTCTGGTAACGTGCGCTCTGTCTGATTAATGCTGCGGTTTGCACGTTTCAACTTGTTTATATGAGATTCTGCTGGTCAAAACAAAAAATTATCGTTGTGAAATTTTTATAAACGAAAAAAGCTTTTCTATAAAAACAATTAATGAAATGTGTTTTTGTTGTAATCAATTGAGTTCCCTTATGAAATTATTAGCAAAGAAGAAGCAACTATCTCATTCATACAAAGCAAATTGAGCGCGTCGAAAGTAAATAAACAAAACAAAAGTTTGCGTATGTTTGCTTTCTCTCTCTCTCTCTCCATCATGCTTATTTACCGGCTTTCGTTCGTTTTTTAAAATTATGAAATGCTTAAATTGCAGCTGTTATTGATAGAGTTCTCTGTTGTTAGTTGAGCTGCTGGCTAGCAGAGATGTTTGCTAGCAGATTAATAGTTTGCTATCTGTTAATAGGGCTGCCTGCTAGCAGAGTTGTCTGCTAGTAAAGTCGTTTGTTAGTTGAGCTGCTGGTTAGTAGGTAGAATTGTTTGCTAGTGAAGGCGTATGTTAATAGGGCAACTTGCTGGTAAATACATCTGTTACTAAAATAGATATCTGAGAGTTTAAAAGATATCTGTCTGCTAGCAGAGCTGTCTACTAATATAGTATAGTATTGTTTGTTAGTAGAGCTGCTGTGTAGTAGAGTTGTCTAATAAAATAATAATAAAACTATCTGTTAGCAAAGCAGTCTAACTCTCTTATTGCATTTTAGTTAGAAATTTTTTTTTGAAAAAAGTGGGTTTTTCTCTTCTGGTTTTTACACAATAATTTGAAAAATAGTTTTTTATTTCAGTGTAAGCAATTAAATAATTAATCAGTTATCGACCTTCATTTCCATCACAATGACGTAAAATAATAATGAAAACGTTAAGCTGAAAATGAAAGAGAATTAATTAACTATTAATTTCTAAATCTAGCCAAGTACAATTTATTATTATTTCTTAGCAAATTATTTTACATATAAAAATGTGGTTTTTTCTTATGAATTTTTACGTCAAGTTTACTAAGTATTTACAGTGAACTGGAGTGATTTGCATTGATATGAGAAGTATTTAAATAGTTCTAGGCTCAAAGTAGAAAACATTGTTTTTTTTTATTTTTTGTTTTAATATATTTTATTGACACAGTCTTCGCTACTGAAAATGAATTTAATGACGTATATCTTTTCTCAAAAGAGTTTAGTTTTATCTGAACTAATATACTTCCAATAACTAATATAATGACGTGCAAATACAGATGGCTTGGACGTACTTTAAGAAACCCGGCTGATGATATCGCAAGAAAAGTCATAGATTTCAACTCTCAAGGCAGCAGAAGACTGGGGCGTCAGTGCAATACTTAGAAGAGACAAACTGAAACCGAATTACGAAATGCTGAAAACAGCTGGAGTGAAACAACACGATTTGCATTAGATCAATGAAAACTATTTGTTACGGTCCTATGTTCTACCTTGGAATAAAAGGAATAAATAAATATATATATTTAATATAGTTCACAAGATTAATTAATTAATTATTTCACATTTTTAAATATAATTTTATCTTTATCAAAAAACTGTTAAACTTTCAGTTGTTATTGGTTCTATCTACTTAGCTAATTTAGCTAATATTTCTTCTAACTAAAGTACTGTACGCACAAAAACAAAACGTAATTATCTTATTCTTCAATATAATTAAGCGAGCTAAAATGTTTAATGTCTTATATATAACTTATGCAGGAGTGCTTAAAATTCAATGGTTCGAGTAGTTCACTGTAGACCACATAATTATAGGACCTAAATTTTTTTATAAAGGTATTTAGTACCATAAAGTATTATTCATACAAATAAAATATTTATTTTGCTTTTGTATATCTTATTTTACAATGAATTTTATTAACTTTAAGCACATAAAAATAATTAATTATTATGTAGGAAGGGCAATGTACTCTAATTGTATAATAAGCTTACATAGAAGCCCTCGGTAAGACATAAAAATAATAATCACTCAAAAATTGTATTCATTTGCCTCTAACTAAAGCGAATATTGTATGAATAAATTTTAATTTATTCAGAAAAGTATGAGTTAAATTTGGAATGAAAGTGTCATTTGCTTACTGACAATCGCAATAGCCTGTCCATTGTTAATGAAGTTCTTTCATAGAGTAGTAATTATCACCCACATACTGTAATTTAATTATGCAGGATTAAATTATATAAACAATAATTCTTTTATCAAGCAAACACAACTGTCATAAATGTATGTCCTGCCATAGGTACTGTAGGTGTAAGATAAACGCATAATAATAAATGTTTAACATTCTATAGTAGAGAAGGTTTAACAAAGAGGGGTTGGAGGAGTGAGAGTTTAATGCATCATTTATAATTGACTTTGTAGATATTATAACAGTGTCGTTTGAGTGGGAAGTGACAGGTGTGGAGAGCAGTTAGTGTGAGAAATCCAGTACAATTGCTGTCTATTTAATATATAAGAAAAATTAAGAAAATTAAAAAATGCTTCAATAAATTATCAATAACAATTTGTCCTGCAGTGTAGTGTTTTGACTGGTATCGTTGAGTATAAAGGTCAACGGAGTAGAGTGTGGGTTGATAGGTAGAAGTCGGCTTAATTTGACGGTGTCGAGAATGGCGTCAGCCATCACGGAGTTAGAGTCACCTAATTGGAGTTTTATCTATTTTAACTCTGATTGCGTGACACCATAAACTTTGCGTTGTGGTCATTCAGTTCTCCTACGGCTAAGATAAATGATAAATTTAGTGAAATAGCTTGTGGAAGGCCCCCAAGTTCGCTTTAATATCGGCATCGGTAGCACAATGCATCAGTTGGATGGCGTATTGCTGTTATTGATATTACTATTACTACAAACACCACTACTTCTTCTATTAAAGCTATTATTGCTAATAATTATTGGATGGCGTATTGCTGTTATTGATATTAATATTACTACAAACACCACTACTTCTTCTATTAAAGCTATTATTGCTAATTCTACCGGACGTTATGTCTCTTAATAGAGTGAGCAATGTCTCTTTTAACACATAAGCTATATTAGATGCACATCTATGAAAATGAGGACCAGTTACATAGCCAAAGGAGGTTTTTAAGGCGTGGAAACCTACACTTCCATCCTTAATAGGTGTTCCCTCTCCAGAAATGAATGACAATTTTCCCCTCGAGTACATTTGTAACTACGTTCTTGTTGGCAGTTTCTGATAAATATCGGAAAGGAATAGTGTGAATTAGTGGAGTTTTTATCTTCTTTTTTTGATTCTGTTTCGACCGAAGTTGTTAGAAGCATTGAAAAATTTTTTTGATATGTATAAATTCTATATTTCCTGATTAAAACTGTTGAAAAAGGTTAATATTAAAATATAATGCAAACTATTGGAATATGGATCGCCACTTTATAGCACAATCAATCTATTTTTCATAGTTCCAGATATTTTTTGTTGAAATTACTTCTCATTAGAATACATTCATAACAGTGACGACGCGTGCCCTATCTGGAAGGGTGTGCGGCCCTTCTTTAATGTTGTTTTTACATGTACCAATTATATTAAAATATATGAGATCTTTTATTAATAATAACTATATTATATAAGGCAATAATATAGTCGCAATATTATATTAACAATTCATTAACAAAAGAACATATTAAACAAATTAAATTAATAATTTATATATAAATTTAATATTATATCAATATGGAAGAAACAAAACTTTTCATATACTTGTAACATCAAACCAACTTTTTTCAAACAAAAGAGTTTTAACTCAGAACCATACATGTTTATCCAGTGATCAAACAAAATCAAACCCACTTGCAACGTACAATTGTGCGCACAAGTACTCCGCACAGTAAGAACAGAAATTCGTGGGTGCTACTATTAAAAGGGGAGAGACGAAATGTGATAGAAATGTATGCTGAGATGAGCTGCAAACTTCAGCCGCTCACGCAACCACTTTGGCAAATCATTATGTTGGATTCGTATGCATGCAGTTGATATTCGAATACAACAAAAATTTACTCTCATACAATTCCCACTATATAAATCTCTATCTCTGATATTACGAATGGGAGCACACGCACATTATTTTGTTCATATGCAACGTATAAATGTGCTGCCAACTTCTTTGCACACAAAGGGGAGAGACGAAATAAAATAGAAATGTTCTGTGATTTGAACTGCAAATATATGAGCACAACTAACAAGTATAGCAGCTAACAGAAGCAAATTGATTGAGTTTTCATAGACAATTATATTTAATTGTTTTTGCTAAAACTTTAAAAAAATATATATAGAAATGTAATAAATAATAATAATTCTTGATGTGAAGATACTTAATAAATTTATATTTCAATGTTATTTGACATTTTGGAAATTATGTTAGGGTGTTCACCGCACACCTCCGCACCTTAGAGCAATCGTCACTGATTCATAATGTTTATTATATTTTTTAAATATTCAAGTGCTTATGTAAAAAGTATTTCTGCTCACACATTTGTTGATATCCTATGCATAATTTTCCTAAGTTGCTATTTCAATAGAATTATTAAGAGTCTATATATATGAGGTATTGAAATTTAAGTTCTAACAAAATTTTCAACTTTTTTACTTCTCTAAAAATTGGACTTATTTTATGTATAAACTGCTGCCAAATTTAATAAACTCTTGTACGTGAGTGTCAAAGTATTTTCGCAGACAAATATTTTTAACTTTTTGAACAAATTTTTTGTCTCAGTGCAATATTTTCACAATAATTCCACATTTTCTGTCAAATTTCTTTTATTTTTTGGAACCAAAAACTTTTTTATTTTCGAAAATTGGTCTAAGAAAACAATGTACGTATATAGCGAAACGAATTCTCATGCCATATTCATAAAGAAACTCTTAAAGTGAACATTTTAAAATAGTTTCTTTTTCCAAAAATATTTTGCAGAGTTATTTGTCTTATTGCTTTTAAACTATTTTTAATATTTGACTTAACAATTTTTATTATAATAAAAAAAATTGATCTTATTTTAAAAACTAAATAAACTTTATATTTTGAGGTATCAGTAATATTTGTATAGAAATTAAAATAGATACTCCCCGACTACCATCTTTAGTGATGGAATTGAAATGTGGGGTTTCCCTAAAATCTTTTGTTAAACTATCCGACCATTTGAAGAAATTGTCTTATTCACTATTAACTATTATAAAATATAATCACACTTTATTATGTTGAGCCTAGTTGAGTCAGTGCACTTGAACACTTTTTCTCTCTATTAACTGCGAGGTCTCTTCATAATCCCTCTCCACACCTTGACAGGATTATTGTTTATCACTTAATCAGATTAAGCAATAATTGACCAAAGATCTGCATACCTGCTCGAGAAACCTATAACCATTCTGAAATTTGATAACGCGGTGTTGGTAAGCCTGTCAGTTTTCGTAAATAATTTTAGTGCTCTATCCTTTATATATTTTTTGATTGGACCAATCTTGAGGTCCCTGAAGATGTGATTCGTCTTAACGTACGTCTTCTCAGAGCCTATCTTTGTGCAATTCCTAGGTTTGCATAAAAATTAATTAGTATTTAACCAACAACAGTATTTGCATTCAGAGTCATATCGTAACAGGTCCTTGTCTGAAATGTGAGCATACACTCTGCTCTATGTGACCATATGAGTTCATTGGATCGCTTACTAGACCCGATTTTATTATTGCTCGTATGTCACTCATATTAAAATCTGATTTAATGTGATAAATCCTTGTCTTTATTTGAGAGTGCTTTCAAAACTTCAGCACTGGTTGAATGAACCTACAAGAATCAGATTCCTGTGTTATTTCGAGGGATGTAGTGTTTATCGATGCAGTTGATTTATAGTATATTTTCAATGCTTTTCATTAAGTCTAGAAAAATTATTTGTATTTTTTTTGTATGGCGTTTGAAATATACAAATTTAAATGTTGATATTTTTCTAAATATTCTGTGAAGGCAAATAAAAATAAAGTCAGTCTATGAGTGCTTGGCATTTAACCTTGATTAAATTCCTTCTGCCCAAGGATGCGTGTGTATAACATATCCTTTTTTTTTAATAAAATTGTTTTCAGTAAATTTTTTGTTGCCATCTTAATATCAACAGTATTTCATACCAACAAAATAATACATATTATGCTATTCCCTTTTTATTTGGATTGTGTTTCGAAAAACAAACTCTTCATTTAAACAAACACAAAAAGTATCTTAATTTATATGGCATGGCATGTCTTCATATGGATGCAGTTTTTTGTGCGAAATTCCGTTTTTTGTTCAGATTTCACTGAAGTTGAACAAAGTTGAGTTTTGATTGAAAGTAGCAAAAAAGATATTTTATTAAAATTCGTTTGACAAGAGAGAAAGTTTGTGGCAGACATGCTTGATATGCCAAATTGATGAATAATGTTGTCTAGCCCTAATTGTAGGTTAGATGAACGAATTTGTGTTGATTTCAGTGCATGCAGTGGAGAAAAAGCTTGCAGCAATTTTCAGTTTCAGTTACTCTGTGCTTAAAAGTCAACCTATTAATTCAGGATACAAATACTTATGAACTCTGGAATCAACAAGTTCAAAATTCGTACTTACACACTCATTTAAATGCAAATATTGGAAAGTTTTTGTTTATAAACTCGAATATCCGTGGAATTATTGTGTCTGGCAAACATTTTGGGAGCAGAGCGAACATTGAACTTAAAGTCTCTAAGATTGGAAGACTTTATTTTATATATTGATTAGTTTATATAATGGCAAGAATTTAGTCAAATTACTTCATTTTACTCAGATAAAAAGCTATGTATCTTACACTCTGTTCATTAGGCAGATACGTACGTGATAATGTTACTTTCACATAACAGTTTCGAGGGTTTCGTTTTAAACTGAAACAGCGAATGCCTGGTGAGTTTTCATCAATGGCAGCAAATGGAAATACTTCAAGGCAAATGGGCAGTGCAACCGACAACCGACGTTTGCCAGTAATTCTGCTGTGCGGTGTGCCGTATCAGTTGAGTTTATGCGTTTTCAATGTTTCGGATGAACAACTGTCCACTTGATGGTACTTTTTGAAATTTCATGTCGAGTAGAGTGACAACCTATTGTATCGGATACGCTGCATACTGACCATTTCAATCAAACTTCGCAAAACGGCATATGGTGACAGGATGGCGTGACTTCAAAGATGGCAGCAGACAGATTTGATCTTTTTTCACAAAGATTTTTTCTGTTCTCAAAACAAAGAACAACGAAACCGTAATAAAAATATTGTTCTATTTTGGCAAGAATAAAAGTAAAATGCTGTTCAAGCTTTAAATGACGGCTTTGTTGTTTTGGATTAACTGCACTTTGACCGCTTCAATAGAATTACGTCCGCTAGAGTTTAATTCATTATAAAAAATATTAAATTTGTACTTGCAACGTTATTGGGACCACTTAAAAGGTCTTCCAGAATTGTTTGAAAGTTTCGTATAATTTTTTTTTATTAATTTTGACATTTTCCATTTCTCAAAAATGAGTTGAAAGAGTTTAGCTTTCATCAAAATTTAATGTTTAAAAAAATAATCATTTTTTATTAGCTTCATGACAACAACCAAAAAGAGAAAGAAAATACATAAAATAAAACAATAATCAAATTTAAATTTTATTACTGGATGAAGCTCTTTGAACCCTTTTATCTACAAATAATTAAATTATTGCGGTAGACTTTTAACTTTTAAACGCGGTCTATTTTTTAAATAATTAATTTGGCTATAATTTGGGATTTCTATAATTTTAACAACTCAAAATTTCTGACCTTGTAGCGAAATTAGTGGGGCATAAGTCGTTTATGACATTTATTGATGAATTAATAAATATTAGAAGAAAAAATTGCTACAACTATAAGTTACATTCTGGCTTCCATTCGAAAGGCGGAATGTCTTCTGTATGGTTAGGGTCTGTTGCCACGGTCGCAGTGCTTTGCTCCGTTGGGAGCTGGTACCCCATTTACTCGTATTCCTATTCCTAGTTACAGTTTGGTATTGTGATCACTAAATT
>NC_051846.1:209654530-209736758 GCF_002237135.1 Teleopsis dalmanni
GCATAAAATTAAAAAAATTAATATGCAAAACTTAAATTATAATTTAAAAAAAAACATCTCTGCAGTTTTATATTTCACAATTTAATTATTTTGCTCTTTAGTTAGTCCTTTTTTCTGCGACATTTCCTATTAGTCAAAAGTTATAGTGTCGTCGAAGCAACTTTTGTAAAAGTTTTATTATAGAAAGAATTTAAATATGAAAAGAGAATATTTTAAAAAGTTCTATAATATTATATTTTTTTTACTTTTTTATTAACCTTAAAATTTCCGTTCAGTGAACGCAATTAAATTGTTAATGAGTTTCCCTTTGGTTGTAATGGAAAAATTATTGCGTGAAATTGCAACAGAAATAAGTTTTAAAGTAAGTGCGAATAAAGAATTTAAATGAAACTTTCGTTGTCCTTTTGTAATGTCACATAATTTCATTCAAATTACAAAGGAAATTTTCAGTGTAAATTATGCAAATTATAAGGAAATATACTCCTTTTTCTGTTATTATGACAGGACTAACGTTTCCTAATTGCTTCAAATTTCTTGCAAGCACTTTGTGTTGCAGTTTAATTATTAAATTGTTGTGAAAACTTTTCATTAGAAGTTTTTGTAATTGATATATTGCATTCGTTATTAATACAAAGTTTTTTATTAAATTTATTATATATTATAAATGAAAGTATTTTTTCTCAATTTCAAAGAGTTTCGAGTTCACTTTACTAGTAGAAAATGTCTAATTAAGAAAATTATTATTAGAAAATGTCAAACTAAGAGCAAGCAAAAGTTCTGTGATGCTTTATATTTCATTTTTAGACAGAAATAAACTTTAAACAAAATTCAAAAAAATTTTATTATAATAATATATATCAATATATCAAGGACAGAGCCCTAAAATTATTCACAAAAGTTGATACGTTGCCCAACCCCGCCCTAACAAAACTTAAGTCCACCTCAGAACGCACAGAAAGATATGCTGATCTACGGTCCGTCATCAGTTAAAAGCTAAATAAATGATAATAATTCTAGCCCTCCAGCACCAAAGAAAGTTATTGCGCTAATAGCACTTAAACTAAATCACCACCAACACAGTTTAGATTATTCAACAAATAACGCTTTTGCGAACAGAGCCAGCAAATTCTTTTTTTCTTTCGTTTTCTGAAATACTAAAGTGTTAAGCAACCGTTAAAACCCCCGCCTCTACACTATCTTCCAATCTACCTAATATATACCCATGCTTTCCGGCTTAAATGAACCTGGCCTACCAGATATTAAATCTAACTGCTCTCTTCTTTTTCCCCCGTCTACTGGAATGAAATTTCCACATTGCTGTGGAAATCTATTCTATTCATTTCTAATAGCTGGTTTTAGAAGGTTCAAGTCTCGCTCTGTGGCTTACAATGCTTTTCACCTACTCCAAAAAAAAAGCGTTAAGCAAACAGCTGAAGAAGAAGAGTATAGGTTGATTACGTACGAGTACATAATCGTGTTTGATCTGCAAGATTAGCAAAGTTGTCAGTGAGTCACGCCTTGCATAAAAATCTTAATAAACATTATTATATTCGCTACTAACAAAATTTTGAATATTTCATAAGTTAAATATTTTTCAAATCATCTCTTAATTGCAATGTACTAAAAGAAGCCTATGTTATGATACTTGCCGATGATATCACATCATTAAAATATCATCTCTTGTTGAGTGAGATCTCAAATCTATATAAATATTTTAAAAATTTAGCAAACTGAACAGACTGTACACATGATCGTCTTTGATGTCCAATATCAGCATAATTTTTCTATTATTATTATTGTAAGGGGATGTGGCACTGCGACCGTCGAGCTGCTTTGTATCTCCTTCTGGCTTTAGAGTATGTCACTAACCCCTGTTCCGTCAATAAGAAGTAGTATGGAACCTACTTTACAGAGTTTTATTGCCTCTTCCACAAGAATATACATTCCCAAGAGCATATTCCGTATGTGCATTATCGCAGGGCATTCTAATAACACATGTGTGGTCGACTACTCATTCTCTTCACAGAATCTACAGTTTGCATCCGTAAGTATGCCCAGTCTCGTAATGTGGTGTTTTAGTTTACAGTGCCCTGTTAGGATTTCTATGATGATTCTGTTTTTCTTTCAATAGGTTCATACAATCCTGGTACCTCTTATTGTTATAGGTACCAAAAAGTGATTTGGATTGTGTTGATTCTGGTATATTTTCCCAGTAATCCTTTTATTCTGGCTTTCCCTTATTTTTATGAGAGAATGGAGCGTACTATGTCCTAATCCACAAAAAGGTTCCGACTCCATCATCGGTGTGGCTACTCCTCTCCCTGCTAGTTTATCCGCGTATTTGTTTCCGCAGACGCCAGTATGTCCTGGTACCCAAAGATCTGATTTGATTCGCCAAGCAGATTTAGCTTATCAAGACAATCTATCACCAGTCTTGAATTCACCTGATGCGGGTTTAGTGCTTTGCTGTATGTCAATATTGCGATATCTTAACATATCTTAATAAATATCATTATTATTACTAAATGCTTACAAAGCTGAAAATAGATAAATTTTAATTTAATATGTAAAAGTTTTAAATTTTCCATTTAATTCTCAATAATTAGAATATTGTAAAAGAGAAATGTATTATGCTATCTAACCAGGATATCATAAATTTTCTTAAAATCTTGTCTCTTACTTCTGAAAGTAAACTGAAACTTCTAATTAACATATATTACTTGTTAGTAGTGGATTTGGTTTGGGACACGAGAAATCAGAAAAGTACTTGCATACAACAAAGCGTCCGACGGATTAAAAATCATCCAAAGCTTTTCTCAAAGTTACAATAAATGTGAACTCTAAAAGGCTTTCTATAACTTATGATGACCCTTCCTCATTTCTATTGTTTTAACGAAATATCTTTTTAACTATAAGTACTGAACAAAGGATTAACTCATATATATAACTTAAGACCAGATACTTATATTCATCTATATTTGAATACGCAATTATTTTGTCAGAATTTCTCTTTATTAAAAACATTCTAATATATGTACTTCAGTACTTTTATCTTTAATATTTGAAGTTGAACTTTTAATGTAAAAACATATTAGTCTATCTTTATTGGTGAAAATTATTTTTTATTGATATTATTTGCAGCATGCGTTGAAGTAGCAATATTCCTCAAAACCATGCGGTAGTATGTTTGGTGTTGCATACATCTATAACCACAGCAACTATCTTTAACTTCTTCGTCATGCATTTCGAATGCTACGAAGAAATACAATTTAATCTAAGTAAAATGTATATTTTGCCATATTCGACAGAAGGTACCAGTAAACCTATTTGTGCTTCCTCTTATTTTTGGTAATACGAGTAACATGTGTGAAAATATAAATTTTTGTGGTCAAACAACTGGAGAAACTAAATCTAGTAAAAATTTTAAGTGAACTATGAAAGAAAAAAAAATGTCGAGTAAAATGTATTTTGTGGTCTACCAACTGTCAGTTCAAGTTATTGTATAACTATTGTTGTAAAATGTAAAAATATATAATATATAACGAAAAGGAATACACTAAACTTATTAAATACTTATTAGGATGCATTTAAGAATCATGAATTTTAGTTCTAGAGTTAGTTAGTTTTTTATTATTGAATATCCTACCAATTTTACGATATACTACTATGTTATTCAATACTTTTCTCAAAAGTAGTTAAAGTAATAAAATAATGGAAACTATCTTAGGTACTACCGCTTCCTTTGCAATTAGTCTTTGACCCAACCTTGTTAGTGTGTAACAACAAACGAAAATAATGCAATTATTTTTTATGTAAATTTGTTGCAAAGTGCCACGAATTAGCCACTTTTATCAGGCAACAATATAAACAAAATTGCTTTGGTTACTTTAAATTGCTTTCACCTTTGCTGGCGTTGCTCTTTAGCCGCAGAGCAGCAGTGCCAGATAAAGCAATAATAAAACTCAAATTACTTTCAATAGCGCCATAAAAATGTATCTGAAACGCTCATTGTCCACAAGCACCTACAGTTCATACAATTTTATTACAAGTAAACAAGCACAACAATAATAGCAGCAACAATAACAACAGCAACAATAACAACAACTACTGCTACAGAAATAAAATACAAATACAATATAAACTTGATGCTGCAATCAAAAGTAAATTTCAAAGTATTGACGATAATAATGTCTACAACTTTTTGATATCAATGGCAACAACATCTACAACAACAACAACAGCAACAGAAACTCAGACCATTGCTGTTACGGACAACAGCAACAGAGATTTTTATGTTGTTGATTTTGTTGTCGTCATTGAATTTTTGTTGCAAATACAAACGCACACATTAATTTTCAATAACAGAATTTTATATATCCTTTTTTTCCTTAAATAGGAAGTTTATAAAGTTAAAGGATCCAACGGAAAAACAATTTAATTTGTTCTGTGCGTATTTTTAGTTTAAATTTCATTTTTCGCTCTGGGAAAGATCTAATGCATCCTCCATCCTCCACATGTTTACTGATGTCCAATTGCCAGTTAGAAACATACGTTTACACCCACGCAATTCATATGTTTCGCTGTAATTGGCTAATAACGAAAGATTCATGCACGCCTAAGGATTTATCGTAATTACGTTTCTGTTTTTCCGTTCAGACAATTTTCCAAGAATTTATGCGATTTCTATCGCAACTGGGCCTGATAAGCAGCGTAAAGAACGTTTGCTAAATTTTATGTACGATTTTCATTTACTAATTATGTATGTGTGCTCTCTCTCACTTCTCACATCTCTCTACGACTGGTATTGGAGTTTTCCTTGACCGTTGGTAGTCATGGGCGAGGACTATGGAAGCACTTAATTAAATGTACAGTGAAAGATACTCGCATGAGTATCAACAACAATCAGAAAAAACGTTGAAGTTGAATTCTATTTTTTCTTAATTAATTGAAATAACTCTTCAAAAATATTTCCTGTTACGCATATCCTTTCTAAATTTATATTACATTGTTTAATATACTGTAATTAGAATAAAGCCAGAGTTGAGGATATGTAAAATATGTACATTAGTTTTGTGCTTGAATAATGCGAATAAGAAAACAAAGATAAAACATACTGATAATCTATTGTTTTGAACGATATTAGATGGATATATGACAATGACTACAATTTTATTAAAAACTCAATAAAAGTAATAAAGTCTTAATCTAAGACTGGTTTTAGAACCCGAGAAGTGAGTCCATTGTAATATGAACTCACTTGTAATAAGTTAAAAGACATTTTAGATATAGATACTTTATACTGATAATCTATTGTTTTGAACGATATTAGATGGATATATGACAATGACGACAATTTTATTAAAAACTTAAAAGTAATAACTTAATAATCTAAGACTGATTTTAGAACGCGAGAAGTGAGTCCATTGTAATATGAACTCACTTGTAATATGTTAAAAGTTGTTTCAGATATAGATACTTCTATATAATAGCGAGAACTACTACTTTTGAAGCAGAAGGCATTTTTATCACAATTTACTAACATAACATTTACTAACACGATAAATTTGAAGTAAAAATGTTACTAATTGATCGCTATCTGCAACTTCAAGTCAGTGTTTGTCTGTTTTGTTCCGCGAGTAGAGAGGAGTCCAATTAGAGAGAGACAACTCCTATTTTTTTGTTTTTTAATCAAACAAGCAATGTGCTGAGAATATTAAATATATAGTAAATAAAATGAAAATTGTCAGACATTGACATTATATTTGCTGCACAGACACTAAACAGATACTGAAAGGCACTCTTATTCGGTGGTTTATTTATAGAATAATACCGACAGAACTAGCAATTCACAGTAGCCTGTCAGCACAACAAATCCATTATTATTAAAAGAAGGGATCGTGCACTGCGACCTAAAAGCTCTATTGTGCCCTTAGTCTGATTAGAGTGTTTCTCCAAGTCCGATTTCTTTAACGAAAGACAGTATAGAATCTATCATTTCTAGTCTTGAATCTTTATGATCCTTGAAATACCTTGGTGATTCTTCCGCTTGTGCATCAGTGCTGGGCACTCCGCAAACATATGGTGTGCAGTTTCACTCTCTTCTCTACGTATCTGCAGTCTGACTTGGATTGAATTCCTAACTTCGATAGCTGATTAATCAATCTACAGTGACCAATCAATAATCCTGTTCCATTTCTCACAACAAATTGGATTTTTATTTTGATCTTCTTTTAATATATAACGTACGTTGGCTTGTAACGAGTTCTGAGCGTTTATATATAATATAGAGTTGTAGTAATTGCTTTTTATTAATATTTTTTTCAATATTCTTTATAAAATATTCTGCTACCTTCATTTTGTCATCCACCATATTTAGTTTATATATACTTTAAATATATTCATTCTACTAGTTCCACTTTTTTCTTCTATTAGTTTTTCTTTATGCATTTATTTGGTCAAAAAGTTATTTATCTTGTCCATCTCTCACATACACCCTCTTTTCATTAATATGTTTAGTATATGTATGTAGTATGTAATGATAATTTCAGTCATTATTAAATTATTGAAATATGATTAAGTTCATAGAAATGAAGAGTAAGTTGAACAAATTAGTTATCATTAACAGAAATATTTCTCATTTTTCTCAATGAAATAAATAATTTTTATAAGAAAGTAACATGACCTAATCTTTAACATCCCCAAAGTAATTATTTATTAAAAAAGTTTCAAAGAACGCACTATTCGTTTAAGGATGTCAGTTCTTAAACTTGCCTTAAACTTAATCAATCTCTTGATTTAATTTTTAAGTATTTTATTTTTAGTTACCTTTACGAAGGCTTCAGCATGCAATTTATGCAGCGCTGGCAGCAGTTTAAATCATGGTCAAGTTTATTTGTGCAACTGCAAAGTGCAACTCTTACTTTTAGTTCCCAGTGCTTCACTGAAATACTGACTGCAACAGCTGTAAATGTACTTATGGAACTCTCCACTTTAGTCTTAGCTGCATTTGAAGGAAAAATATTATTAAGTACTTTCAAAAGTTGAAGTCAGCTCAGCTTAAGGCCCATAAAGGTTTTATGGGCGGATATTGTTTAAGTTAAAAAAAAAATTAAAATAAAAATAAAAAAGTTTAAAGTTTTTAATAATTGTGCAAGTTTTGAATTTGGTACAGCATAAATTTTAATCGAAATATGATTTTTCGCCATATTTATTTTTAAGGAGCAAGGAGCAAAAAAGTTTAAAGATTTGAAGTGCAGCTGCTAAGCAACATAAAGTTTGTTTAGATTGTTTGTTGCTAAGGAGTAAGTGTGCACTTGAAAAGTTTGTTGCCCAATGCAACTGAGAAATTTAAAAGGAAAGCACTGACGAGTAGTGCCTTTGGTATTAAGCAGCTTAAGTCTTATGTAGCAGCGAAATCAAAAAAAAAACTCATATTTTTTAATAAAACTTATTCGAGCATTAAGGACATCGCAAAAAAATAACTACTACTTTAGCCTTTTGCCATGCAATCTTAAACGATTGAGCAGAACTTGCCATTGTTTGCTTTTGTTATTTCCATTGTCTGCCTAAGCATGCCATAGGCTAAGTGCAAACGTATCACTAGTGACATTCTGTAAGTGCTTGTTTCTGTCAAATGCTTGTAATTGGTATTTTAGATTGTGATGCTGCCATCCATCTGCAGCAGGACGAACGTCGCAGTGCTAGTGTGGGGAGCTGTATGCAGGATTAAACTCGTTTTAACTTGTAATCTAGTCAAAAGAAGCATGTAAGCATGCACATTGATGTAACACTTAACAATGAATGTCCTGTGGACAGATATTGCAACAGCGCAACATACTGGCATAAAGCAAATACTTTAAGGATATCTGTGTGCATAGTGTATTGCGGTCATAGCTGAAGTGAAGAAGTAAAACAACTTAATGCACTATACCACGAACTGTAAATTGGAGTTGCTGAAAAATGTGATTGTCTTAATAGATGAAATTGTGTTTTAAAGCCACAAATTGTGAATTTAATTCGCTTAAATGCGATTTTAACAAATTTATCTAAAAGTGTTTAAGTACCGCCAGAATTTCAGTTTACGGTTTTAACTCTCAATTGCATTTCACTTATTGGGAGAACTGTTTCGGTAATCCATACCACGACACAACAAATGCACAATTGCACAAAACATAAACAAGCTGTAGCTAAGCGCAAAGCACAATTTTTTCATTGCTTTCAAAACTCAAAATCTTGCACTGAGTAACCATTGCTGCTGTTGGTGTTGCTGGCGTTACTGTTGCTGCTGTTGCTGCTGTTGTTGCTGACTCTCGAGTTACAGCCTACATTTGGGTTTAGTTGAAATTCAACGAAATTTCAATTTTACATGAAACCGAAATTTGCATAAACATTTGCTTTGTTGTTCGGGTACTTGTAAAATAAATTGCAACAAGCTTTCATTTAGCAGATACTTTCTGCTCCATCTCGATGTGATGCTATTTGCACCTCACTCGAATGCTTCTCTGTATCGTGGGGCAGGCAAGCAAATGCGTCTTCGATTTACATTGCATTTGCTGCGTGTGTACACTTCCTTTGCGGCAAGAGTTGGACTTTTTCAATTTCGAATATGTAACCAAATTCTGAAACTTAGGAGCGCGCTGGTTTAGCCTACTAACTCCACAGAGTACTTGTTTATTCTGTTGGACAAATATAGTTTAATGTGAAAATGGAGGTTTCAGTTAGAATAACATTTCCATTAATTGTGATGTTATTCAAGTGTTTGATACGAGTATATAATAGCTATTGTAATATTTCAATAATACTTAAGCGAAGATTGTCATTTAGAACGTTTTTTTTTTAATTGTAATCCATAAATAAATATAATATTAACTAAACATTTTTTAAATATCAAGTGATATAGAAACTATAGAAAAAAAAATCTAATAGTAATGAAATCGCCTCTCATCTACTTTAGTAGCTCCCTTTCTTGAGAACCGTGACCAATTACAGGACCTAACACTAAATAGTTTCTTATACTTCGCTAGAGGTTCTAGGTGGTCTTACACCCTGAGTTTTTCCTATTTACACGGTATCACAATAGACCAATAGGCCAAAGTTGATCCACTAGAGATCGCTGGTGTAACCTAACCTAATAAAATCACAACAGTAAATGTTATGGCTGTACTGTAATATATACATTCAATTTTTTTGTAGATTAAAACATTTCTGAATCGTTATCAAAACATTATTTACGAATAATTAAATATAAGAATTATTTCCAAAACCACTGATGATGAGTATTTGACAATACTCAAAACAGCTGTATGTTCAGCCAAAAATTAAATTGCTTAAAATAATATAAAAAAGAATTTTTGTTGTTGTAGTTCACTACTGTTCTAAAAACCTCTTTATGAATCGTTTAATAAAGTATTCCATACATTAATTTATTTCAATATGTGAAATAAATTGTATTAAGTTACTTTTAAATAATTTAATGTGGAAAGTAAGTCAAAAACATAAATATTGCCATACAATTCGTGAACAAAGAAAAATTCAATAAGAATATAAAGAGTATCTTAGCAACTTAGCCAAAAAGTAACCAATAGCAAATATATTCCAAAAATTTGAAAGGAAATTGGAAAAGAGACGTTTCTATTGTAATGTCTTGAATGGCCCAGACTTAGATTATGTTTTTCTTACAACACATATTTGCGTTTCAATAGCCCTTAAATAATTGTTTTCCAAATCATAGAAAAGCACACCAAGTCCATTCAATTTTACTAATAAAAAGTCTTTATTCTCTACTAAAAAAAAAAAATTGTTTTTATTTTTCTAATTTTTTCTTTTTTCTTATTTTGTTATTTGCCTTCAACTTCAGTAACTTCAATCTGAAGTTGCCAAGAAACGCAATCGGAGTTGCGAGTGAAAGTGAAAGTGAAGGTATCCGTGCATTTCCTCGCTGAGTTCTAAGCAAAATATGCCGTCTGCTCGTGTAGTATAGTTTCATCTGTGATACCCAGAGACACTTCCCACAGTCACGTATTATTTTTATTTGATTGTGATAAATATCTACACTTACATATATGAGTGCAAACAGTCGAGCACGCTTGCAGTAGTAATTCTCGCACAAAGGAACTGCGACAAGTCACAAAATGCATTTACACGGATACGGATGCGGATACATTTGCGCAGTGCGAACATGGCTGACATGTTGTTGTTGTTGTTGGTTCTAGTGTAGTAGCGTACTATTTGCTCAGCGCTTAAGTGAACGGAAGTTAATGAATACGTAAACTCAATCGAAACGTGTAAGTTTCCAAAGCACTTCTTATAAAATGAATTTTAATTAAAAAGCCAGCTGTGAATTTAACTAAGCGCACTAAGCACGTACACACTTCCATCCAATTGTCAATGTAAGTCCTGACTGAATAAAAGAAGGTAGAAATTAAATTAAACAAATTTTCTCTTCAAGCTTCACTTAAAAAGTGTGGAAACATTTTTTATGAGCAAATAACATAAACTTTGAACTAAAAAAAAAACAATTCTACGGAAATTTTCTAGTTACTCGAAATTGAAATTGAAACTCCCTCCCATCATTTTTACTTATTTTATAGTAAAATCTATAAAAAATTTATGAAACTATATACTAAAACAATTACTGAGATTCACAGAACATATTTAACTCCTCGTATTGTAAAAATGATGTATGATCGTTGCACAGGGACATTGAGATAGACTTGTGGTATTAATATAAATTTATATATTTTAATTAAACTGAAAGATATGAAATACAATATGAATTTGGAATATACTCTAACATAAAAGTAAAATAAATAATTTATTCCCTTCCGTAAAAACATTTACCTTTGGCAGTATTGGCGTTTATGGAAACCTATTGTCGGTGCACATCAATCATACTCCAACTCTGAGTCAATTTGTGCAAATATTTTGAAGCTAAAAATCGTAAACAAAATTTTTACGTATTGATTTGCGTCTACATCCTTTGGGGCACAAATAAAATAAAAACAATTTATCATGATTTGCATATATTTAAAGTATTTTTCATTCTAAACGAAAATCACTCAATTCTAATGAAGTTATCCAAAGAGAACGTGTGCCTCTGTGTGCAAGTTCATTGCCTTAAGAAAAACATTTTTCATTTTCACATTATACGCATATATCAAAATTAAAAATAAAAATTAAAATAAGAAATATTATCTTTCTAATTCTTCTACAGAATCTTTTACAGGAAATTGTTTTCCAATATTAATTAAGGGTTTATAAAACTTGACGAACTCCTCCAGTTCTATTGGACAATTATTATTGTTAGATGGATAGCTCCATTTTATCAGAATGGATGGCTTGTTTATTTCATCTTCCTTGTAGAAGAGAATCTGCGATGAGTTGAGGACTTAACATAGTTATTTGCTGTCAGGACCTTACCCCATTGGAAGGACTTTTCCCATATTTGTTGAAATAATATGGTGGTGAGGAGGGAGACCTACCTATACTTCAGCCTTTATTTGGAACACAGCAACCAATAAATGGTAAATGTTCCTCTTCCTGTATTCCTTTGGGTTTTAACCATAGCCACTATTACATCGTGGTTCTATTTTACACCTCTGATCGTAGAACGCAAGTGAAACCAATGAATTAAGTTCAGAAATCGATTGTTTCCAATATGTGTTTTTAGCTGTTGAAACTGCTCCAGCTTCCATCAATCGATATTGATAAAGTTTTCAGTATTTTTTCTGCAACTATTTGAACTTCTTAAATTTATTTTTCATCGAAACATGCCAATGGAGTTTATAATTTTGATTTCAAAAACTGTTTGGTGATCAATTAACACTACAAACTTAACGTTTTTTACAAAAAGGGACTAAAGAGTTCATACTTATTCCGTCCTTGTTCTTAGAGTTACTCTAAAGGCCAACTAAAGCAATTTGTGCGATAATATCAAAGTCTCCGCAATATCTCTGCTATAATACAAGTGGATACAAAGGAAAAAAACGAAAAATATTGGGTGAAAACGGAAAGAGTTTTTCCTTGCGCATTTCTAAGACTAAACACTTGTGCAACAACAGCGAATTCAAACGGTTGAACACTTAATCGATCCAGTATTTCTGTTGGGAACTGCTGACACCACTTCAGTATTATGCTTTCAGTTTACTTTCCCGTCAACCGATATTGATTCTTCAGTTATGTTTTTCGGCACCTTTTTGGAACCACTGCAGTTTCACTATTTTAGTTCATATTCTCGTCAGCCTATATAGCGGCGATAGTTTTCGGCAACTGTTAGAACTGCTTCAGTTGCGAAATTTTAGTTTGCTCTTTTATGCTGATTCATGTTAGTCGAGAAACCAGTATATTAATTACAATAGCTAACTTTATACTTAAAAAATTAATAAAAATTATAACAAAGTAAACAATCACTACATAATGAAAAGTTGATTCAAAATTAAATACCTTATAACAAAATTTTTAAGATTTTTTTAGATTTTACTATTTTATATAATAACATTCGAATAAGTATCAAAATTTTAGTTATAGACCCATGCCACAACATGTTTGGTAAAAACAAAGAAGTGCTCATTTATCTTCATTCATCCGATGGTAAAGTATTTGAAACCTATGATTCCCTTTTCAAAAACTCAGCTTTGATCCACTACTATGTCGCCTTTACCACGAATCGAAATATATGCATGCCATGCATCAAAGCCGAGTATTTGCGGATGATAATTGGCTTTGCCAATCATTACAAAGGTACAAAATTTCTCGACGAAGACTTAAGTGAGATTGGTTTCGAAAATGTGGGCATCACAAATTGGGATGAGCAATTCTTCAATTTAAGCGAAAACAAGTTTCGAACACTGCTAGAAAGTGCTATGCACTTAAATATCTTGAGTTTGATAATTAAAGGAATTAAATGCGCTTTCTGCAATATTGGAAATCCAGGTGGCAAGCCTATACAGAAATGCAGTCTCGATTATTTTGACTTTCTGCCAGAAACACACTCATTTTCACAGACAGCACTTGACTACGAAAGCGTTAATGGGGACGACAAGCAATGTGAGGATCATGTACCAACGTTAGAGACCATATTATTATCTGCTTTGGAGGAACAAATTGCCATTGAAGTACCACAAGAACAGAAAATGGATGTAGATTTAAAAAATAAATTTGCTACAACAGCCGATATAGCAGAAGCAGCTGTGATGAGTGCTGTTTCCGAGGCGGCCGGTAGTTTAACGATTAATGATAGAGCTTATATTGGTAGAATGCCCACAGGAATTACTATGCCAATAGATAAAAAGTACGTTTGTAGTACAAGTGATGAGATTGATGATGAGTTGCCAACAACTTCAAATGAAGCATTGCAAAACATTGCACTCGCTGAAGCTCAAAAATGGGAAAAATCTCTATACCCAAATAAATACATTAATTCCATTTCCAAAAAGTAGTCAAGGGAGACATATATATTTAAAAATTTGGTTGCCGACCTTAAAGTAAATTGACTTGATTTTAAATTCTAGTACGTGAAATGATCCTATAGGTATATTTATAAAGTCTAATCAATAAATTATTTTATACAATACATCAAACCTTGTTTTGATATTTCAGAAAAAATTATTAACTCTTTTAATTTATTGCACTGCATAATCTCACCAGACTCATTATTTCTGTGTACTCACAATTTGATGTGTAAAATGTAACCGAAAACCTCTCTTTTACACGCAATCGACTTATTGTGTCTGCAGTGTTTACTGTGTAATCCCACTCATATTATGGTGCCCACAACTATTATCAGCGCACTTATTTCCCACAACATTCATTGACCTTCCAAATTTATTACTCAAAATATAATCCCGTACAGTAGAAGTGGAAAATCAAAGCCAACGAAAAAGGATACTGCAGTGTACTGAATTCCTGCATCACATTTCAAATATTTCGCTTTTGGTTCATTGTTATCAGTTTTTAAATAGCGTCGTAAATCTTAAATTTCAATGGCGTCTGCTCCTCCTGACTCTATTGTTGCGATGGTTGCATTCAGAACTCACTTCGGGTTAAGTGCGGCTAAGCTGTAAAGATTTTCCATTCGCATTTCCACATACGCTCCGTTGTTGTGTAAAAATATTTTCCTATGCTAAATATCTTATGACAAGCTATTTTTGGTAACACGTCTCTTTGTCTTCCTAACTTCAGCAAATCCTTTTATGTACTCAGAGTTATGCACTTTGTCGCGCGGTAAAGGATCTATGCATTTTGCACAATAATGGTATTTCATTTCTATATGCAACATTTTTTATTTTTTTTTTTTTGGTGTAAAAATAATGTTAATAATGAAATATTTATATTATAATGAAATACAATAAATAAATTAATAGAAATACATAAGTGTATATAAATATTAAAGCGAATTTAACATTAATACTAACATCATTATAAATTGTTGTACTAAATTGTTTGGAAAAAATTAGTTACTAATTTATTAAATAATAATATATACAAAATACTTTTTACTTTGAATTAGATTGCAGCGGAAATCTAACAGCTGACATCTGCTTACCCAACACTACTTTTTTGATAGTATCTATAACTTAAATCAGATTACCAAACAATAAAAGCCTTCAACTGTAATACATCCCTACACTACTAGCTATAATGCTCTTATATCCATCGTCCAAAGGTCACATAAATATATTGGGGATTAAAAACAGTTCACAATAATTAGAGTATAAATCTTCAAGTGAGTCTATCTCAAATTGATGAATAAACATCGGAGAGTATATAGATAGGTACGTTTATTAATGGAAAGCAAAAAATCTGATCGAAAAGTACTAGCGCAACAAAAGTGCTTCTGATTGCAAGCTACGCTGAACAAGTACTCTGTTGCGGGAAACAAGGTTAATTTAAAGAAATTCTCATAAGATATATAAAGGATATAAATATAAACTGAAAATCAGCGATACACACTTTCATCCAGGTATTAGCTTTCTGGCTGAGTGGGCATAAAGTGTGAACATGATAACATATCCGGTATATATATAATGACTGTGTACTTACCTTAAGTAGCCGATGTTGAAATCAAAAGCTTTTTGATCTGATAATTACGACTGTATATACCTTAATCCGTGTAGTGTATTTAGCAGTAGGCATATGAAGAATGATGAACTGCTAACGATAGGTATCGTTGATAGAAATCTGCAGCTGATTACAGCTATCAATTGCAGACTGGTGTGCAGTTTTAGTTTATTTGCAGGAAGAACGACAAAAAAACTGAAGTGGGACTCTGATAATAACTGTCATGATTTCAAGAAGGCCGATAATATAAAAAAACTGTAGTGGGATTCTTATAATAGCTGTCATAACCTTACTTAACCTATAACATATTTTCAAATACATATAAACCAAATTGAAGATTAACTGCACAGGGAAAATGAAGATAGGTGTACAGTGAAGCTTTTACATTGTACTTGATATGAACAGTGATATAAACAATTAAATCAAAATTAAAGTAATTAAATCAATGCATGACTTAATTACTTTTGTAAGTGATGATAAGGATATGCTCATCTATTATCATAAATACTAACATTTATAGCTTCGAACATTTCGAATTATATTATATTTATATTATATTTATATTTAATATGTTATATTTAATTTAAAAACTGCGATGGTAATAAATAACTCGTTTAATGCAAATATCATAGAAAATAATTTAATAAATATTAAAAAAACATGCAAAGCATATAGAGAAATCACATAATCCTTATTATAAAATAACCTTGTTATGGTCGTAAAAAACTCTTTTTGAAAATCCTTCAACTTATAAATTAGTAACTCATAAATTTTAAAGAAAATTCACAAAAAATGGAAATATGGAAAAGAAGAAACCGCAACAAAGCAAATCTTTTTAATAGAATTCCAACGCCTTAAGCATTAAAATATTATTAAGGCCAACAAGAAGCTGGGATGTCTAAGTGTCTTTTAAAATTTTACATCCATTGTTGCTCAACAACAAGGCCAAAGTCAGTTAAAGTAACATTTAATTTAATATAATCTTTTTTTTAATAATGTAATATATTTGAAAATAAAGAAATGAAAACGAATTTGAATAATAACAATGTCCTTTTCCAACACTTAAAATAATTTCAATTATGTCGTCCTTACTACAAGGAATTAGAGCTTAGCTCACAGGAACTTTTTTATAGATTTATTTAATTTCTTTTTTTTTTTTTATTTTTTACTAAGCAAAATGTTTAAATTGTGACTCGTTGGAGTATTTCATTCATTGCAGTTTCGTTTGTAAATATTTAATGTGTATTGATTTTCATGCTGGCATATTTATGGCAAATTTTTATCGCCCCATTTAATGTCAGCATTTTATGTTTTTCTAAATATTTGGCTTTTTTTGCAGATTATTTTATATCCTTGCTATCTCTGCCTTATTTTCATATTAGCCACATTCTACATTATTCTTATTGTTTTACACACTTTCCGCAAAAAAGGAGCTGTCAGGATAACGCTAAACGCAAACCACTTCAATGTACACAATCATGCATATTTCAAACAATTTGACAGTGTGCGATGATAAAATTGTATAAATAAAATTTACGATTATTTAAGTGATCATTTACATAAAAAACAACAAAAGTGGGTAAAAATAAATTTCTGAATATTTATTTGGTAACCCAAAATATAAATAAAAAAAAGAAAAAAATAATCGCTTATATGAATTGTAAGTATGTGAGCTAATAAAACTGCAAAAAACTCAAAGCATTCAAATAAAGTAGATTATGGATGTATTATAGTAGCGATTCTCAGGTTCCAATGCGACATATTGACCCATTCCATTAACGTACCGTAGTCGAAGAGTGTAAAATCATCTTTAAAATAACATAAGGTGCTCTTTGAGAACAGATGTTGTAACTGACTACGATAACAGCGGCTCTAAGGTGCCACTGCGACATATTGACCCATTCCATTAACGTACCGTAGTCGAAGAGTGTAAAATCATCTTTAAAATAACGTTAGTGCTCTTTGAGAACAGATATTCTGACTGATTCCGATAACAGCGGCTCTAAGGTGCCACTGCGACATATTGACCCATTCCGTTAACGTACTATAGTCGAGAATTGTAAAACCATCTTTAAAATAACGTAAGGTTCTCTTTGAGAACAGATATTCTGACTGATTCCGATAACAGCGGCTCTAAGGTGCCACTGCGACATATTGACCCATTCCGTTAACGTACAAAATTCGAAGAATTTGAAATCATCTTTAAAATAACGTAAGATACTCTTTAAGAACAAGTCTTGTAGCTGACTACGATCCCCAATACAGTAAGTTACTTAATTAATTGAATAATTTTAGAGACAATATACTGAATAATTTTTTAGAGACAATATTTAGAGACAATATACGGATATACGGATACGGATCACCACAACACTTGTCCCACCACTTCGATGAGTGCGATTGTAATCTCTACAACATTCCCCTTTATAACCGCGGTTTTCGTGACCCTAGTCACAAAGTTCATCGCTAGTTTCACTCGCGCATATACGCTTTAACCCCAACCCCTTCACCATCACCCTATCTCCTTAATTTACGCCCCTGCTTTCTGGCTTAGATGGAACTAACTCGCTAGGTATTAAGCCTATATGTTCACATCTCTCTCCTCTGATTACTGGAATGAAGTTTCCTCAATGCTGTGAAATCTTCTCCAATCATTCTCACACCGTAGCTTTCGATACTATCCACCTACTGCAAAAAAAAAGCAATAAAAGGTTATCTTTCTTGATAACTGCATTTTATTATTATGTTGAGGCTAGTTGAGTCAGTGCACCTGAGCACTTTTACTCTCTATTAACTGCGAGGTTTCTTCAAAACCCCTATTTGAGCCTTGACTAGATTATTGTTTATCACTTCATCAGATTAGGCAATAATTGACCTCAGATCTGCATATCTCCCCGAAGAGCCTGTAACCATTCTGAGATAGGATAACGTATTTTAATTTGGATTAATTTAAATTTTCACATATATTATAAAATGCAAACAGTTTGTAAGGAAATACTTACCCACTCCTTTTTATGCTTCTCTGCTAAATCAAATTAGTTAAAGCAAATTAATAATTGATCAGAAATTTCGTTTTATCTTTAGGAAAAACAGCTAAAGTCAATATATCTTGTCAGCTAAATTCCAAATATTGATACATAAAAGTAGAAGCAAAAGCAAAAAGCAATACGGAAGCGGAAGCAATTTTGGCTAATTTTATCTTAGAGCAAATATTTTATGCACAACATTTGCTGTTTTATTTGAAAACGTGACAACATTTACTGCTTAAAGTACTTCTCAACGGATTTTTTAGGAACCTCCAGCAAGCACAGCATTTTTGATTATACGACGGACATTCAATCGTATGCTAAGCAAAAACATGTCCTTAAATTGCTGCAAATTGGAAATTAGTAAAAAAAACGAAACGAATTAATTGAGCCAACAGGACAACAAATCCTTGGAATAGCATACATTAAGTTCATCTCTTTAATATTATTAAAGCATTTGATGAAATTAAATTTTAATTAGACGAACAATTTTAATAATAAATTATGGAAGCTATAATTAAAGATAACAAAGTCATAGTCACCTTTCCTAGTGAAAGCCATATCTATATCATTTACTACACGAAATTTCATTTAATCATTGCCATGATTAGACTAATTTATCAGGAATTTTACTTAATTCCATAGATATTTGCTTTTATATAGATTACATGGCAGTAAATCTCTATTCTGCAAACTTAATTAGTAGAAACTGTAAAAATCACTATGTTTTTATTCATACAAAACAAATAAAAACATATTACCTTAAACACGCAACCATGACCCCGCATCATTTATATTTCGGCCAAAAATTTGTGTTCCCAAGTATATATATATAGTCGTATAACAAACGAAGCCTTGTAACATCTCGTGTTATATTTTATATTATGTTAGCCAGTGACCACTTCAACCAATACAAACAACAACAAGGATTTACATTATTTGCTTGTACAGCAGTATACAGCAGTACGTACAGTACGTACAAAAAAAATAATATACATTCATATAAAATGCTTGCATGCGTTGTTTTAAATAATGTTGCTGACGCCTTATGGAACTGTAATTAATCAAGGCAAGTCGTACGCATATCTAAAGGATTTTTTCTTGCCAAAAAATGTTATTACTGCAGACACGACTGGCATGTCCTGTGCATAGCTGTGAAATACCTTTCAGCAGACAATCCTGATGAATGACTACGATTGCTTGTGTTGGCATTTTTATAAATTTTTTTACAACCAAATTCTACCCTTTTTAGTATTTTATTCATTAAATATTTCTTACTTCAATTTTATTAAATAAATTCTACAATCCTTAGTAGGTAGATATGTACGAGTATAAATGCCCTTTTTATGCTGAGATTTTGGGTTGATGCACTTCCATTATCAGCTAATTTGAGTATTGCTGAAATGCTGTTAGCTTTAAAAGGAAAAAGAGAATGTCTCAGTATATTTACTATTAAATTTTTTGGATAGATATTTGATTATACCTATATTTGCTAAAATTCTTCATCACCTCCAACCGCTATTCAAAAATGAAAACCTCAATGCTTAGAACAGGAAGCTGTTATGTAAACAAATAATTCGACCGTCACTTTTATATGGATGTGTAGCGTTTAGCAACGTCCAGAACAGTACTATTTGCCAGTTAGAAATTACACAAGCCAGGCTCTGAAAAGACTTTTCAAGGTATCGTGTTACATTAGGACGAATGACATCCTCAGGGACTTCGAGATTGATCCGATCAAAAAGTACATAAAGGTTAGAGCCCTGAAATTATTTATGAAAACTGACAGGCTTACCAACACCGCGTTATCGAATCTCAGAATGATTACAGGCTCCTCGGGGAGGTATGCAGATCTTAGGCCAGTTATTGCTTAGTCTAATGAAGTGATAAACAACAATTTAGTCAAGGCATAGAGAAGGGTTATGAAGAAACCTCGCAGTTAATAGAGAGTAAAAGTGCTCAAGTGCACTACGCTCAACATAATAATACGTTGTGTAAAAAATTTCCAATAAATGCTGAAAAGAAACGAAATAAAATTAAAAGCATAATAGACCTAGATGTACTTAATTTTGAAATCGACCCACGGCTTATTTTTTTGATTTTTCTCTGTCTCTTTTCGAATATTCTTTTCAAATACTTCAATTCCAAAACGTTTAGAATAAATGTTGACTATTTATTTGATTTTGAAAAGTCCTCAAAAAATCGATTAAATTCTCGAATCCACAGAACTGCAAATATTTCCGCCAATTACTAAAGCCATTTCCTCAATTATTATAACAATAAACTTTGTAAAATTTTGTTGGTTTGATGATGAGGATGAGGATGAGGATGACAGTAATTACAGATGTAGAGAATAAAATCAGCAGTGGAAGCATTTTCTGTGAATATTTTTAACGTGGTATGGTTAATTCATATTTTCCAAAATAGAATACAAGAACGAAAAGATGAAAGGGGAATTTTAATAGGTTAAAATCTTACAATCCCATTGGCGCAAACTACGAAATATTTAATATTTTCACTTTGGCACCGATTTTTCACTGAAACGCTGGTATGGGTGAAATATCAAAGCCGAGGTGAGGCGTTAATTAAATGAACATTTTAAAATCCAGTCACGTGTTTGAGTGGCTTTTATTGAACAAGACACAAGCCAATTGCTATAAAGGTCGGTCCCATGGGTTAAAAGTATATTTATTGAAACAATATTTTTGCACTCATTAAATAACATTTTGTGATTGTACATAGATGGATTTACAACAAAAAAACTACTGATATTTGGGACAAATGTTCAATATTTTCTCTCAAATTATGAATACCAACTAAACTCATATTGCTTTAACTTTTATTTGCATTAAAATTTCAGCATTTATAAGTTTTAATTAAAAACATTATCCTTCATCTTCAAGAATTTATTAATTCGCTTCAAATTCGGTTACAAACAAGAGCGTTCACATGTCATGAGCAGTCAAATGAATTGTCAATTTTCAGCGCAGTAATGTTCTTAACAATAATCAACGTCAACCGCAAAGCCACTTTACAACCCCACAGCAAAGTAAAACATTAATAATAACCGGAAAGTAAACCGCCATTTTGTGCTTAAAACGACATAAAACAAAGCCAATAAAAAATGAAGGAAAGAAAACAAAAGTTGGCAAAGTTGTTGAACGCTGCACAAGCCCCAACCCTACGAAAGTACCTTAAACCTTTTAACCGCTCGCTAAGCACAACTTAACACCGAATGATCCTTTATTCATGGTACGAAGTACAAAGCAGAACAGAAGCACATCGAAAAGTTACAAAAAGGATATACTAAAGCATATACGACCTACGACCGTCCAGTAAAAGTCACTGGCGATGAAGTCGAACAAATTTCTTTTGGTCATTATTTAGTCAAGTGATTAGTTATCGTCTAAATAATGGAATTAGAGGTGACGGAAAAGTAACGTCAAATGAAACGTTATAAGAATTAAAAAATATTGCTAACATGTGGTTAATAAATTTAAATATTAAAATTGCTTAATAAAAATAGGAAATGAAATAGAAAAATATAAAAAAAAATAATTTATATTGAAGTACTTAACTGTAAGAATGTCTCTCATTACTCTTGTCTAATTTTTGTTAGTAACTCTTGTCTTTTCAATTAGTAAGTAAGAAATAGGGTGAATATCAAGTCCTATATATTACTTTAGAATTTATTGGATAAAAATAAAAATACTACTAATTTCTGTTACTTCACTACTAAACTTGTAGTGAAGTAGCAGAAGTAAGTATTATTTATATTTTCATCTGACGCTGTTAGCGTTAGTCGAGATAGTCTTCGATTTTTATGAAAGAGGGTATAATATAGCCTGAATCTCCACAGATTGAATACGGCACGGGTAGAAAAAAGGAATGTAGTATTTTTCCTCTGCTTACTTAGTAAGTGTAACTTACTAAGTAAATTTCATTAACCATACAAAAAGCTTCTATGCTTTTTAACTAACTTAAGAATAAAGTAAGGAAAATTATTCAGAAAGTGTGTATTTAATAAAGTTTTTGTTTTTATTAATTGAATACGTAATAGATTTATGAAATATATATATATATATAAATGTTTTAATAGATTTATTATATAGCTGGTTTATGATTTCGTTTTAATAATCACAGCAAGTGATTTTGTTAATAAAACTTTCACAGCAAATTAACAAAACTTCAGAAAAATGTTCGAACATAACAGTCAAGTTAGGCTTTGGTTCAGTTGGTTATGGAGCGCTGACTCTGAGTTTCAAATTTGGCAGGACACGAGTTCGATTTTTAATACTTGCAGTCTTAAATAAATTATTTACGAATAATTAAATACAAGAATTATTTCCGAGACCACTGTTGATCGGTGTTTGACATTACTCGAAACAGCTGTATGGTCAGCCAAAAATTCAATTAATTAAAATAAAATAAAAGTGAATTTTTGTTGTTGTAGTTCACTACTTTTTGCAAAAACCTATTTATGATATATTTAATTATTTATATGATATATTATTGAGTGAAACATTACAATTTTTAAACAAACAGAAGCTCTCTGAAAACTTTCAAAGAACTTTCTGACACCTAAAGGTTCTTTCCCATGCAATACGTAACGACAAAATCTTAAAGTTACTTAAGTAACTTACTAAGTAAGCAGTGAAGACATGGTATTAGAGCGAAGCGCGATTAATCGCCATTCCTCCAGATGCCAATTTTCACATATCAGGGAAAAGTTTATTTTTGCTATAAGCGTGTATTAATTCATTTGTGCAGAAAATTAGCATTTGAATTTATAAAACATTATTGTTATTAAAAAATAACATATAAATTAGATTTTTTTTTTATTCTATGTAACTCCAGTTGAAAAAAATTTTAGTTTTTTTTTTGGTGTTTGCGTCAAAGCAAAGTACGGTTTTAAAAATAATTTATTTAAATAAATAAATAAATTAATATTGTGGGTTGTTTTCACTTCACACAAGAATCGTTCACAATGTACAGTTTACAATGCACCAAGGATGGACTCAGTTGTTATTTGTTATTTCAGTTTGTTGCGGTGAGGATTAGGACTCAACTATGTGTCAGAAACGCTTTTCGTTGTTGTGTTACACAAAATTTTGAGTAAGTGCGATTTAATGGTTTTTAAACACTTTGCTCGGTTGTCTGTGAAAACATGACATGCATCCATGTTGTATGAGTGATTTGCATGATATGAACTTGCACATTTGCATGATGAATGTTAAAACCAAATTTACATGAAATCGTATTAGCAATTGCAGGAGCAAAACAAAAATCCTGTAAAATGTTTGATGGGAATATATTTGTAAATTTTTCCAGTTGTGTTAGTTAATTAAATTCATTCAAACGTAATAAATAGTAGTTTTCAAGCATGAGCGATCGCCGAAAAAAATGCTCCCAATTATTTAATTTGTGCTTAATCTGCAAAACCAACAGATTTACGCTGCATTAACACGAAATGCTTTACGCAATTTTGTTTAATTTCAAATAATTTAATATTATATACACATAATATTTTAAATATCATGAATTTTGTATATAAATTTAAACTAAATATATTTTCATATATATTTCTTTAATAAATTATGCAAAAAACTAAAATTTTATATGTCAATGTGGCAACTCCGGACAATTTGTCATCATTTGAGGACGTCCATCGCTTGCACCAGTTCCTCTATTGCGTATGTGAGTTGGCATAATTAAGCGAGGTTAATGTCATTTTAATGCCTGCAAATTATTTTAATGTTAAGAAGTAAAACAACAAGTGAGTTCCGAGGCTTAGGCCCAAATTTGTGTCAAGCATGGCGAGTCACTGACTGTTGCTATCTGGTAAAATCAGCAATAAATAAACGCTGCAGGCACACTTCGCTGATATAAAGCGAAGTATGCCAGAAAAGCAGCCAAATAAATGAGTTCAATTAACTTTTAGCTGAACATGAGTACTTTTTTACTTCAACTTCCTTTTTAGTGCGTTTCCGTTTGGGTGTGAGAAAATTGATTATTTGAATTATCTGATACTATTGTTGTAATCCTTTGATCTCCTTATCATCGCATCTGTGTTTTGGATATAATGACAAATTAATTGTGTATTTTTACTAACAATAGAAGCAAAACAATTGTAACGAAAAGTACACTTAACGAACGTTCATTAATTATTTAAATTTAAGCTTATTAAATTCTACATATATTAGAAGAAACAGTATCAAAGCATTTTGAAGCAAAATTTAGTTAATTAAAAGTTATTGTATTTAATTATTTTTAAATTTTAATTCAGGAGTTAACTAAAACTTTGTATGTTTCAAATTGGATAAGAAGTGAAATTCGATAATGGATTTTTATCTAAATCTAATCACTGATGGCGAAATTTGACAGAGCCATTTGAAAATGGGTTTCCGGATTTCCAGAAGGGAAATGTGATAATGGACTTTTATCAAAGTCTAATCACTGGTGGAGAAATTTGATAATTAAACAGAGCCATTTGAAAATGGGTTTTCGGGCATATTGACTCTCTCCCAAAAGAAGAGCCTAACATCTGTTAGACAATTCTGTGCTCTGGCGAGACGTACAAACTGTAGACATTAAGGTATTAAAAGATCGTTTAAAATTAGATTAATCTCTCTACTTTTGAAGCTTTGCTGCTGGCAGATAATTTCTTCATTATATGGACAATTCAAAATAAGATTTCTACAAAAATTGATATGAGTAAAATTGGCACTGTGATAGAAGTGGTCATTTGAACTTTAAAGCTTTATTAAAGTTATGAAAATGAAATAACTCGCTTTTAGACAGACGGTACCGTTTGTAACATGCTTGTCTTAAGCGAAAATTTTTAACAAGAGACTAGCAATACAAAAGTTATTCAAAAAATTTTGCTTTTTGCACATAAACATCATATCATTGGAAATTGATTCGAACATTTTTGGGTCTTAACATATATGTAATACTCCAAAAAGAGTATGAAAAACAAAACTTTAAAAAATTAATATAAATTAATGGCTATTTACATACTAGTTATTACATGTGTTTCTGTAACTACCGCTATATAAAGATGGAACAAATGGACACAGATAATTAAAGGTTCTGCAAAATGAAAAGCGAAACTAACGCCCATCTTATCTGGTCATGTCTTGTCATAGACCGGATATGAATCCCTTATCTCTTTGAACCATATGAGATGTGAAGAAAACAAGAATTTTTAATAAGTTTGCTATTCTTTTAAAGTTGTGATAATAATAGTATTAGAATAACTTCCGGTACAGCACAATAGGTATGTAGTTATTTTGTATTGATGTTGTATGATGTACTCAACCGATTTCATCCTCTTGGAATCTTTATCAACTAGTTGTCACAAAAAGTCAAGTATGATAATTCCACAAAAACTATCAAAGATTTTTGTGAGAAATAAGTAAATGCTTTAGAAGTCCTAATCATCCTACGCAACACCTAATACTGCAGTAGTTTGGAATATTGAACGAAACAATGGGATTCAAGAAAAGTGCTCCAAATCTTTAAGAATTAAAGGATTTAATATTATTAAAGTAATATTAAATTGACTTACAAATATTCATTCATGAGCAACTTCTTAATATTTATGTTAATGTGGTTTGCTGACAGCCAACATACGTTACATGCATTAGCGACATAAGGTTGAGTATGTTAAGCTAATTTCACACCGCCATCTTTAGATGTTTTAATTTTGTTGTTGTTGACTTAATTAAATTAACATAAAATAACAACTGGAATTCACAATAATATTTATTCCAAATAAGTAATTTAAAGGAAGTCGTAAATGGAATTTATTATGGACATAAAAAATTTCATTTAACGAAAGGATTTGTTTACATTAAAGTAGAAATGCGTAAAAGTGATATTTCTGTTAATTAGCAATTACACGTCCACTAGCAGCCAAGAAAAGAAACATATTAAGCCGCAGACAGCAAAAGTATTTTTACGAAAAATATTTAAAGGAAATGCTGTTGAAAGGATATGGAAGAGACCGTTAAAATGGGGTAAAAATTAAAGCGAATATTTTCCATTTACTTTCCTTTCCGATTTCTTTCTTATTCTCACTTAACCGCGAAGGTCACTTCCGCAACTTAATCTTTTTATTTTTCACAAAAACAAGAATAAAATAAGAAAAAAGAAATTCATAATTAAATTTCATGATTTAATGCAAATTTAATGAGAAATTAAGAAATTAAAAAGAAAGTAGTTATGAATTTATTTAAAATTTCATTTGCAAATGAAAAATGCAAAATGCAAAATGAAACTAAAAGTATTAAATATGTGAGCTTTTAATTGTAAGACGTAAGGAAACCCGCTTTATTATAAAAATAAAAAAATTAAAATAAAATAAATCAAAATTTTATAAAAGTTTTCGAAAACTTATGCAAAACATTTTCCATTTCCACTTGCAATCGCGTTACCATTTTTCTTCCACTTAGCTTTATTGCACTCACTTTTCTTGCAATGATTCAAAAGAAAAAAAAGTTTTTTGTTGCATACTTAAAGGCGTTCGCTCATTTAGTATGAACTCTACTAAGAAATAAACTTCTTTACTAAGCAACATGGCGTTCTGCACGTACCGAAGCACACAAAAACAACAACACAAACTAATGACAAAATAATTTATCGATACTTTTATTTCACCAGAAAAGTTTTGTATGAGAAAAGTTTCGGTAACCAAACAAACAACAGAATTCAAATCGTAACCAAACCAAACCCAACTAAACCGAACCGAACCGAGAAAGTTCCAAATGAGTGCAAGGCATGAGAAGCAGGCATTTTAAAATGGTTTAAAATACTCGTATTTATCTGGTTTGTTGTTGTTTTTATTCTTGTTATTATTGTGTTATAAATTTTATTTTAATTTAACTGAATATTGGCTTCATTTCGCATTCGGTTTTTTCTGTATTCACAACAACCGCAACTGCGTTCTTAGCAGCTCCATAATCACTCATTGACCTATAGCTTATTAACTGCAATTCTTGCTGTTTTCGCTGCTGCCGTTGTTGTTCCGAGTCGTCTTCTCCAATCAATCGCCAGAGCATTGCATTTCCCATTATGGAATCATTGGCTTTATAAACTCAACCCAATTTATACTCGGAATAGTTTTGGAAAAGTTCGAAGTATGCCGGCAAAGAAACTTTTTACACAACATCACAACATTAATGAAAAAGAAAATTATACAAAATAAATAGAAGAAAATAGATCACAGAAATCAATCAGTACAGTTAAGTAACTATTTGCTTGAAGCTTTTTGTGTTCTTAAAAAAAAAAAACAACACACACAAAGTGCAGTAAAAATTATATATAACTTTTTTAAAATAAAATATTGAGCAAATTAAAATAAGAAATGTTTTTATCTTGTTCCAAGCTGACCAAGTTGAAAATTGTACATAACATATATCCATTTTGTTGTATGTAGGAAGCTGGAGCAGGTGCTGTTAAATATAATAAATGAAAATGTTGTTGAAACACTTTTTCTCGGAAATAATTGTACTTTGGTATGAATGTATGTTGCCACAATCTGTTCAAATAATATAGAAACGGGCCATATGCCAAGGGCTTTAAAAAAAAAAAGAAAAAGTTATGTAATGTAAGTTTCGATGTAAATATTAGATACAAAGCTGTTTTTCACTTCCGAAGATGTTATAATTAGTTTACATGATTGGCCAATTAGGAGAAAATAACATACTAGCAAATTATATATAATGAAAAATATGCAGGCCAAATCTTTGATGAATGGAAACTTGATAATGATAGATAAATATAGAAATACAAAAATTGGAGAAAACAATTCAAAAAAGAGGTCAAGTACTCACTGTAGTTTCAGTGATCACAAGAAAGGTAATTAAAGTTACATACATCAAGGAAACTACTAAGCCTATACTTTAAAACTGAGAATTATCGATTAATTATTTGACGGCTTGTCCTTCCAACGGGCAGTGTCCCGTAATAATTCCTACTATCTTCGACAAATTTGCTCGCGATAGGTTAATTCCCCCGATCTTTTCTTACTAATTTTTGGTCAATATTCCTTGGTTTTTATGCAGTTGGTTACTGTTGACCATCTTCTTTCAAACATTTGGTATGTCCATAATTTTATTCGGTGCCGCCAAGAAGCAATTGGTATACCCACACTTTCTTTTCCCAGAAGAATTTGTGCTGTCGTACCTTGTCTTGCTAAGTCATCTGCTATACAGTTGCCTTGGATATCCCTATGTCCAGGGAACCAAATAATTCGTATCCGAAAATATTCAGCCATCACCATAAGTGATGTAAGACAATACAGTACTAACCTCGAGTTAATGGTCGACGAGTTTAAGGATTTTATAGCTGCCTGGCTGTCAGTAAATATTCCAGCCAATCTGAAACTTCCAATATAGCAGATACTACAGCTTGGAAAACGCTGCAGTGATCTGGTAGCCTGAAACTCATACTGAGATCTAGTTTAGGACAATATGCTCCTCCTCCTACTTTGAAGATCTAGCTTCACACTAAGTCTCTCCGAATTCTCATCATCTAGCTCTATATAAATAATTCTTTCAGTTGTGACCAGCTGCCGAGTTCATCAAAATTCTTTATGCCGATATTAAATTGGTTTTTTCGCCACTCTTTGAATACTTTAATGAGATTTTATCATTAGCCTTGACGACAATAACTATTTCATTCTACAATCTTAGAAATCATTTGCTATCAACTATCCTTATTTAGCTTAGTCTTAATGATAAGGAATATTAAGTTAATATACGCTGAATATTATGTTGAATATTAAGTCTATCGTTCTCTTTTGTCTCTCTTCAGTTTCTGTAATCAGATTTTCATCATTAGATTCATATGAATCCATGACTGCACTAATTTCGTAATCATTTCTAATAGTCTACTTTTCCCTTTTATTTCCAATAATTTTCCTCAATAGTAATCTGGACGTCAGGCTTAAAGAAATGTATCATATGCAATATTAAGGCTTCTTTCACATATGCTTATTTTCTATAATGGGACTTCATTCATTTACATATATAAATCGATGATTTTACAATTCATTAGAAATGTGATTGTACTGAACCTTTTGAAGTTTTCTTTCTATCGAAAAAAAAGATCAAAAAAGAAGAAAAATATATGAAGAAGAATATGTGAAGTAGAATCCATGCTTCGACAACTGTCAGGCTTTCATATTTAATTAGCATGAGGTAGTTTTAATGAGTTGGTTCTCACTTAAAGATGCTTTCCACCTGTCTCAATAAAAACGGGCTTTGACTTTAATATGTTCAACATTTTACCTGATGGAATAACATTACACACAGTAAGTGAAAACTAATAACTTTTTAAATAAAATAATGTAAAATAAAATATGTTACACATAAAGAATAATTATAATGCATGGGCAAAACTGATTTCATAAAATATTTAAATAAAATCTTTTTCAGAATAAAATTTGGGAATAAAATAATTCATCAAAAATTCATCAAATTACCATGAGGTGCCGTATTTGTATTGTACGCCGCAATAGTGAATCTCTTTCAACATAAAATATTAAAAATTCTGTTAATTACAGTTTCATAATAATAAGTACTCAGATTTATTTGCACTTCCAATATAACAAAAGCTCAAATAAATAAGGATTATTTTATTTGTGTACTTGTGTAAAATAGCAAAAAATAGGACCTCACAATTGCAACTGCAAATATGAAATGTACAATTTGGAAATATTTTTGTTTCATTTCAATTAGCAAAAACAATGTAATTTAAGGGAAATCCGTGAATATTCTGCAAAATCGTACATAAATGTTTTGTTACAAAATAAACAATATTAATACCACTTAAAATACCAACTTGTATTTTACACAAATATTACCAACAATAAAGCAAATTTTGCTAGCGTAATTTATGTGCGGGGAAGTGGAACTGGAAATGGCTTACTCGGAAAGAGCCATTTAATGAGCTCGGGAAAAATGAAATATTTGGCCAAAAATTAATTTTGATTTTATTGGCTAACAATAACACAATGCAGAAGGATTGTGGCTGAGCAAATGATGGAAAATACTATAATACATGTCCAACAAAAACACCAACTCCTCCTATCTCTGATTTCGTAATTGCTGTGACATTTTAAGCACTTTCGGTAACACAACGACATTATTCAAATAAATTTATCAAAAATCAAAAAATCAACAATAGCAGAGTTTATATGAAATGTAATTTTTAAACTTTAGTAATGAGTTTTTAATGAATTTCTATTGTAATGATTTCGAAACATTTTATATGTATTTTAAAACAGATTTTTAAATCCAAATGGCTTTAGGGTTGCCACATTTTGATCCTCTTTTATTTGTTTAAGCGCATTAAATTTATTAATTAATCAATTCATTTACAGCATTGCCAGTGGCAAATAACAGCATTGAATTGTGGGAAAAAATTCTTTTAATTGATTTAAATAAAAAAAAAACAAATAATGAAATAATTTATAATTTAAAAATAACATTTCCCTTAATTTTAAATACATAATTTAATGCAGAATAAATGAAAACAATGCATCAATTTATTTATTTATTTATATTACATTATCACAAAATATATTTGTCTATTTAAAAATATTAAAATAAATATATACGCCTGAGATGCTACAAAATAATAATATAAATATAATATAAAAATTTTCAAAAATCAATATTTTCATAACTAAAAGTATATAGCCTCCAGTTTAATTTCCAATATTTTTCATTAAAAACAAATAAAATTACTGCAAATCAAAACAAATTATTGCACTTATTTTGCTCTAAAAGCAGTTGAATTAAAATGAAGAAAATATTGAAATGAAGATAAGAAAAAATCATATTGAATACTTTTAACCAAGAAGCTTTTGTTCAATTGCATATCCCTTTTGAAAAATAGCAGAAAGTGTCCCTTTCCCTTTCTGGAGTAATTTAAACGGTGCTACCAATTGACGTCATGTTCGAAGAAATTGACACATCAATGTTAAAATCGGTTAGAAACGGAAGAAATCATCCGCATTATCATGATTTTTATACCATTGCATATTTTATTTGAAAACTCCATAGAGAATAATGAATAAATTTGAAGGGGAATAAATAGTAATGGAGTACAAGCGGAAGGTATTGAAATAATCTACTTTCACAAATAAGCACATTTCTTAGAAGGATGGATTAAGGGATATAAATATGAAATGTAAATTATGTAAAATGAATTAGTTAAAACTTTATCTTTTTTTTATAAACGTGAATTCAACGTAATTCATAACGTAATTTCCTTTTTTATTTTTTAATTCCACTTAGCACATTTGGACCCAACAAAATGGCCAGAAGTAGTGCAAAACTTCTTATGAGAGCACCTCCAATAGATTCCCATTACTTTAAGTAAAATGTGCTATACATAGAGTACTTAAAAAAAGAAATAGCAGAGCAGAGATGGCATACGCATAATATAGCTTGCTTAAAATCAGCAAATAACCGAGCAAGCAATGTAATTGCGGGCGCCCCTGATGTTTTAGTAAAAATACGACAATGACAGGACGCAATGTTATACGCAGGCATACTGTTCATATATGGGCTCCTTTCTCTAACTACTGGAGAAAACGTATATTATCCTCACCATTACCCAACCATCAATAACTTTTAGTAAATAAATCGCACAATGCTAGGTCAATACTTTATCATCATTGAAGAAGTAATGAAGAGTGGATTATTAGAATATCAGGTCACGGCCAGAAAGCATCGAAAGCCACCCTGTGAGACTTGAACCCACTAAACCAGCTCTTAGAAATCCATGAAGAAGATTTTCACAGCATTGTCAAAACTTCATTCCAGCAATCAGGGGCAGAGAAAACAGATAGACTTAATACCTAGTGAGCTAGATTCTTTTATGCCAGAAAGCAAGGGCGTACATTAGGGAAACTGTGTTATAGAAAAGGGGGTGAGCTTAGCGGCTTTGGGACTGGGATCACGAAAGCCACTCACGGTCAGTATAAAAGATATATGTTTTATATATTTCATATAACAAATATGTTAAATTTTACTATAGCATCCGTATTGTTCAGATACCTCTAAAATCTTTTAAAACATTATTAATATCATTATTAAAAACTCAATCATTTTAATTTTTTTCAAAAATATTTAATAATTCTGTTACTCATTGAAGTTTTTATTACAACTACTACCATAGATATGGTCAATTGATGAAGTAATTTACTTCAAATATCTCATACCCATGGCCACTTATCTGCACGTCCATTATGGAATACGACAAGTGAAAGTCTTAAAAATTAAATTTTAATACCAGCAAATTAAATTGAAAGCATTTCAACCGTAACCGAAGACAACAGAATCTTACCTTGCCACTATGCACACACTCCATTCTTCCACTTCTTCTACTTCTTCACTCTTCATCTTCTTCCACGGACGGCTCGAACAATTTTTATGTGCTCTAGTAGAAGCAATAACGATAGGCATTAAGGAATTCGTTTTTCTATTTTGCTTTATTTTTAGTGCAGGAAATTCACTTTTATTTTTATGACAAAATAGGCAACTACTGATTCTTTTATTTGCCCATCCACTCCATGTGTATCTCTGAGTGTGTTCCTCGTCTTAATGCACAAACCCAGATACATAGGTGTTCAGTTAAATAAGCAAACAACAGGTGAAGTTTCTTATTTTTTCAGCGCCTTCGAGAAAATCACAGTGTAATCGGATTACTTGAGGTTTCAGTGCGTCGCTTCGGTCTTATAGGTTTGTTGCTCTTTTCCCAAGACTTTTTCTTCCATTCGCTCGTATTTGTCTTACGAGTATTTTGCCATATGACAGATTATTTATGATTTTTTGTGCATATCTTTCGGTTTCGAGTTTTCAATTTAGTAATGCGATGCTAACAAGAATTTTCATTTGGTTAAGATTTTTTACTTCATTTTTATGTGCTTTCATTTATGTTTAGGGTTTTTTCCCTATATTTCATTTAAATATTCTCTCATGCCTTATTTTTCTTCAGGTGTGTATTTATTTAGCAGCAAAGCGTTTGATATGCTAAGCTGACAAGGTGCAGACAGTTTAAATTTGGTAACGAGGCTACACATTCAGTTTAGGCGAACCTTTTTTTGAAGCTCTTGTACGGATGAAAAGTAGACCTTTATCACTTTATTGTAACAAATTTCCGCAACAAAATTTAGTTATAGTCCAAACTGAACCACCTTTGACCCTTTTGTTTGCTTGAAGTTGAAAGCGAAAGTGAAATTTGCGGTCAGTGAAGTCAGACAGTCCTTAACTAGGACTTAACCGCTTTTTAATTAAAATTGTTTGGTGAGTACATGGAAAAACGTTAATTGGTACAAACTGTATCTGGCAAATGTGGTACTAATGAGAAGAGAAGGTTGAATATTTTGTAAATTTATAGAAACTTTATATTTTTCCTTCATCACTACAGTAATGAATATGCTTACCGAATATTGCTTACCGAATATAATAATGTATACTTCATAAAAAAGTATGAGTCAATTAACTGCTAAAGACAATTAAATTTACTAAATAACATAAGTTCCCTTATGTTACTTAATGATTAAAAATACTTTAACTGAACAATTGGTTTTAAAATTTTGAACATTGTCAAAAATATTTAAGTAATGCAGGCTGTTTTTGACATTCAGTTATATTAAAACAATCTTATGAAAATCCGCATTAACGCTTGTAAATCAGTTTAATCCCTTAATATTGATTACTTAACTATAAAACTTTTAAGGAATCAGGTAAGCAGAGTAACGAAGCCTATGAATTGTGGTTACGTTGAATTCCATGCGCTGCTTACAAGACCAACATCATCGTACTTAAGGGTCTTAGTGTAAAAGCTAAAAGCGTTGGTCAGAGTAGAGATAAAAGTACTTAGCTATACGTGGTACACCCTAATGGGTGGCAATGACAGACCTCATTGATTACAGGACATGGAAACTTCAAGTATCACCTCAAAAAGATAACTCTTGCTGAGGAAGACACTTGCAGATTATGTCTAGAAGAAAAGGAGACAGCGGTGCATATATTGTGCCAATGTTCAGCACTGGCAAGTAGGAGGAAGACTGTCTTGGGACCTCAAGCTAAATGTACAAGCTAAACATTGATTCAATGCTCTAAAGCACACTGACGAATATGATGAGTAAAAAGGGTTTTTATTTTATACCTGAAATAAAACAGAAATACTTGAGATATAATATGATGTTATGAAACCGATATTTTTTTGCATACCAACGAAATTCTCTGACTGTTATAGTACTTTCCAAGACTCCAATGAAATAACTTAATTAAAATGCGATATTGCTGTTCTATCTATGAAAGCAAGCTAACCTTTTGCGGATGTGATTGTCTTTAAAATTAGAGATATGGGTCTACCTTAACTTTTTCTATATCTTACCCAGTCTGCCCATGAGTCCTTATGCTCCACTAGGAGAGAAGGACAACAGTAAGTACAACAAAATATTCCGTAATTTGATCACATGGCAATAAATTAAACTAAGAATTCATTCACTGATGCTCATCAATGTGTTAAAATGTATACGAGTATTCGATTTGCATGTATTCCATCACAAATCCTGGATTTGTATCTTAAATACTGTCAGTTGAGCCTGCCTTTTTTAAACTGCATGCACTTTTTTATATCCTCTTGATAAATTTATCGATTCTTCACAAATATTCCATATAAAATATGAACCAAAAATTCAGTTTAAATCTTGTGCTTAAAGCACTTCGGCATCATTGGCTAAAAAGCAGTTTGCCAAGTGGAAGATACCGCGATAACTGCTGGAATGTAAAAAATCCTTCAATCGTAAACCATAATATCTGCTATTTTTCATAAAAAAATATTCACTCTTTCAGCGTGTACTCGCAGTACGTCGGGTTGTCAATGCCATTGACGTTTTTATTCCCTTCTGTTTTTTGCTGTGGGATTTCTTTGCGTCAATTGAGCTTCCTGGTAGAGATTAACAACGCTAACAATGGCAATAAAATTTTTCCAGTTTTAAATATGCATTATAAGAAAAGAATTCAAAAAAGAAAAAAATAAATAAATTAAGCCATAAATATTTTATATAAAGAAAAGAATATTTTTCCTTGCATACTCGTATTGGCTGTCAATCCAAAGACAGACGCTTTACTGAACGATTCACGCTAAATATCATATTTAAAACTGTTATTATTGGTGTGAAATATTATTCAATATAATTTGAAACATGTAATTACGATATTCCAAACTATGGTTATTAAACATTAATTTATAATGTATATGTTAAGTATATATACATATAATAACATATATATTAATGTATATATATTTTTTATTATTAAAGCTTTGACATGAAATCGCCCAACAGCCGAACAGCCGGCACTACGGCCAGAAAAGTCCTATTGTACCAATTTCCCTATTGATTTCAAAAGCCCTTTAAAGCTTTGTGAACTAAATCCAGAACTACATCTAGAGAAGAGTTCTTAATCTGTTCTGGAGACAGAAATTTTATATGAAACAAGTATAGTAGTTTTTAGTAGCATAGTAGTATAGTAGCATAGTAGTTTTCACATCTTTGAGGCATTATCTGCATGCCGAATTAGCAGATAATCCTGGTTTATGAAGATCCTATTTCAGGTCATAATGACTTGTAATGAAACCCGCAATTACATTTTGAGAATTTAAAAATGTTTTTGTGGGAGTACGGTTGTATCAATGCTTTGCTTTGTCTAAGTCTTGGGATATCTTTCCAATGTATGTATATATATATATATGTGTATATATATAGGTGTATTTTAACTCTGATTTACTAGTTAGTGCATCATTTTCAGCATGCATCTGCCATTTATGCGCATGAATGATTTTAGAATTTATTTAATAAACTATGTGCAACTTAATTATAATTCCCTCTAAATTATAGTTCAAAATTATTTATCATTAAAAGTGCATAATGCAGTTATTGAAAATGCATTTTAGAAACATATTCGCCAGTTAATTATACACATTTTTGATTCCTGTAATTTTGTGTAAATTATTTTTAATGAATGCAATTTTTCCGCAGAAATGCTGGCTACTTGCAAAACGCCAAATGAATAGAATATTTTGGAATTAAATAGCTGCAAAAAAGTATTAAACATCATCAGCTACGGCAAATCAATCAAAAAATTAATTAATTTTGCATTTTACTAGCTCCGCACACAGGAAGCAGTATTTTCCATTGAACTCTGCATGCAGAATCTGCCAGCTTTAATTCGTTTTTATTCCGAAATGTGCGTACTTTAATGCAAATTTCAGCGGAAATTAACATTTTCGAATGAATAAAAAATCGAATGAATGAAATAAACGTCATGTAACTATTAAATTTTAACAACCAATAAAAATAACACAAAATTTACTACGAAAGCTACGAAACTTTTACTATTGAATATACAATATTTCTGCAAATGTCAGCTCAAAAATGAAAGAGAAAAAGAGAAAAATATTGCAAACTCCTTTAAAGAATTATACTTTAATATAAAATATCTAATCCGAACGGAAGTGTGCGATTGTCTGCTTTTGTCTTTGTTTATATCTAAATTTAATACACAATTTTTTCTATTCCCATTCGGTATTTTTAATGCAGTTTGTACAATTGACAGCGATAATAAAAAGTTTATCCTTGCGTACTTACACGTTTACACACACCATTGTTGTCCTTACACATCCCAACGTATTGGCGGAGCGGAGAGCATATAGTTTATAAATTTGTAGCGAGTTGCTGAAACTTTCTTTATTACTTTTAAAGTTTATGGCTCCAACTTTGCTTAGTTTTTCATATTTTTATCTCCAGCAAGTATTAGGAAATTTCATAAATTTTTACTCGTACTTTCTCCCTACTTACATGCCCTTGTGTCCTTACACACGCAAACATGTGTAAGGACAATTTTCCTGATTATGTTTTCTGCTCGAAATATTAAGTTAGGACGAAATGAATAAGAATCAGTGTGTAAATAAAACAAGTTATAAAAATGCAATTTTATGATTCGCCATAAAAATGACAAAACTATAGATGAAAAGTAATCTTATAATAGTTAAGATATTTTAGGAAATTCCTACTCTCTATTCCGGGACTAAAATAGATTGTGACATTAATAATTATATTTTCAATGCAAGACTAGTGCAGGAGATAAAAGACTGTATTGTTGAACTTATTTTAAATCATGCGAAAATATTTTAATAAAAATAATTTAATGATATTTAAATTCCGTAATAAAAATTAGTGAGAGTCAGCAATGACATATTTCTTATAAATAGGGTCTTAGCATCTCGCCTCAACTATTAAACCATTGCAGTATCTTTTAAGCAGCAGTAATGGTGACTGTTTACACAACAAAATGAGTCCTGTGCAATAAGATTCCCGATTATTATTATTATTGCAATGGGCATAGGCGAACCCAGAGCCGAAATTAGGAAGTATGCTGATATGACATTATCATATACTTTATGCAAGCACACTTATTTTACATATTTCTTTTAAGCAACATTTAATTTTTAATCAATACAATAATAAAATATTGAAATCTAGGAGGTGCGCCCCGCCCTTCCCTACCTGTGTACGCACTGCATCCGTCGGGTCTATTGTGTCCCCCTTCTGGGTTTAGAGTAAGTCTCTATGCCCTGTTGTGTTGATAAAAAGTAGTATAGAACCTACTTTGCAGAGTTTTATTTTCTCACCCAGTATACATTCTAAGGAGTCTAATCCGTATGTGCATCAGCACAGGGCACATTAACAACACATGTGTGGTAGACTCTTCATTCTCTTCGCAGAATCTACAGTTTGCATACGTATATATACCCAGTCTCGTAAGGTAGTATTTTAGTTTTCAGTGCCCTGTTAAAATATCTGTTTATACAATCCTGATATCTTCTATTGTTATAGGTGCCATTAAATGATTTGAATTGTGTTGATCCTAGTATATTATCCCAGTAATCCTTTTTGTTCTGGTGCTCCTTTATTTTTATTCGTACGTTGGCCATAGCTGTATGTAGAGCTTAAGTGGACTTTGGTGCATTAGACTGTCACTCCAACCAAAACTAACCTAGTGGGTATGATCTATTTAACTTAAATAATTTTATTTTCAACTGATATAAGATCTGCTAGAATTACATTTATGAGCTTAGCAATCTAAAATCTTCATAAATAAACTAAAATTATTAAGAGCATTTATTAAGAGCAAGAAATATGGAACATAATCCATCACAATTTAATTAGTTCTTTAATATATTTCTTATAAACTTTTTCATTAAATATTAAATTTATTAAAATTTTATTATCTCATAAGTCTTAAACAGTTTAATTCATATTTATACGAGATTCTCTAATCACAAATATTACGAAATATTTCTATAATTTTATTAAAGATATTTTATTATGGTTTTTATTTCTTTTTTATAAGGAAAAAATCGTAAAGAGAACTGTAAAATTAAGTGCATAAGTCCACCTGATGCGACTGAAGCGATCATAACAGTTAATCCGCCTAATGTCCCAGTATCATTGACCTTTTAAATGTTTCCTTTATGTACGCCATTTTGTCTTTCTATTATAATTTTTTTTTTTTGTTTTATTCCATTTTTTTTTTGAATATTTGGGTAAGGACGATGAGTAATTTGGGTATGAACTTTAAGTATATTAAACTTTATTATGTTTTTATGGTCTTGCAAGACAATTTAAAATGGAAAAGCGCTTTTAGGGGATTATTTATAAAGATTTTTATTATTTTTGGTATAGTTTTGGTATTAAGGCACTCTATGCTAGCTGGTTTAATTGGAAGATTAAGTAAATGGATAGTTTATGTTTTAGTTGGGTTTTATTAAATTTTGTATTTGTGTTTTAATCTTAACGTAAAATGTTAATGAAAATTAGGAAGAATCGGGATGATGGTAATGAAACAGAAAGAAAGAAAAATTATATCATTATACTACATTTATGCCATTCAAATTAACTCTACAAATGTGCAGCTCTACAAATTCTATATAATATCCATACAGAAATATATTAAAGGGGGTTTGATAGTGTTGTGTGAAATATAATATAATTCCATTTGAACTTAAATTATAATCAACTTGTATATAAAAAGCCTTTGAAAACAGATCTTTTTGATAACCTTAGAGAAGATATTCCAAACTTTATACTATGTATTACTGGGTTCATATTAAAATATTTTTTGATAAATTTTGAAAATTTTAAAATTTTTTAAATAATTTTATAGAGCTAAAGCGATTGACTCAAATGCAGAACCAATATATAAAAAAATTATGTACTTAATATCTGTATTTAAATATGTATTTATTTTATAACAATATTGTAGCAAAAAAATAGTAGGCTCTGCCTAATAGTGTATCTATGTCTTAGACTCTACCTAGATTGCCTACATATCCATTACGTTCTCTATTAAAAACACTACCAATAAAAGCGTACCCCTAAATTAATATAATCCTTTTTTTCGAAATAAAAGCTGCCACAAAATATAACGTATTGAATTCAATTATATATATTTCTAGTATTGTGGTGGTTTAACATCAATAAAAAATAATTAATGTCCCCATTATCTAACTAAAAAAGGAATTAAAATTCTTTAAAATTGTTAAATGAACAATTATAAAATGCAGTTTCAAACATAACCGACATTTTGCTAATATTTAGTTGACACTGCTGTTGCCTTGAAGCTGTGAAAAATGAAAGAAAAATTTTAAGAAATTTAAGTGTTAAAGTTTTGAAGTACCTGCCCCATATCAGAGTGAACGCACTTAAAAGTAGTGGGACCCATAACGGCCATCAGCTGCAGTATCCTTAAAAATTTAAGCACGTAATATCGAGACACAATGTAACGAAACGTATTGGAGTTGCATTGCAAGTATAAAAACCGACAATAACTTTACTCGCTTAACGACAGTTAGAATAATACTAGCCGGTATACAAAAGTAAGGTTCTTCTGGTTTATCTTTTGAATTTGTATGCTGCAGTAGAAGCGTGAAAAAATTAGCTTTCTATAGGTGAACCTGATATGATTTCTAAGAGAGAAAGTCCAAAACCAGAGAAAACAAAAACAGCTATACCAAATAATATTTCAAAATGTTCACTCTGTAAAATTCGAAGAGAAGATGTATGATTCGAAAATCAAATTGTCCGTTCTCTTCTCTTTACTATTGCGTTACTTATCTACAACTTTTTCGAAGTTATCTAACATTTCCAACTGCTATTTAACAGTTCAATTTTAGAGCTTTTAACAGCTTGCAATTTTAATATAAGATAAGATATGCAGTGATTATTATTTCATGTCATAACAAAAAAAATATTATATATTATTATAATAAAATTATGACTTATTATAATATTTATGCTTATGATGACTTAAAGCAAATTGATGAAATAAATATCCTGAGGGACACTTTCCTCTTCACGAACTTTAACAGTTTCTTTCTGCGCTGACCTAAGGTTTGCATGTATAAAAAGTTCTAAGCGAAAATTCCGTGCTCACAAGTCCTGCACAAGGATTCAGCAGTTAGAAATATTTCAAGTCTACTAAAATATATAAAAATAATTTCGTTATTATTGTAAACTTTTTATATGCAGTAGCAATGCATAATTGTAAAATTTTATTAACTTCTTCGTTAATTGAAACATAAAATTGTCTTTATGTACATTTATATTATTGCAACTGAATTACTCTTAAGGCATAAACAATTTTAAATGAAGTTAATAAAAGTCAGCGTATATAAAATACGAGCTCAGAGCCAAAAGTTAATAACGGCTCGATGCCTTGTGTTGACCAAATATAAATGCCTCAGGCCCTTTAAATTACATAAAAAATATGTACTTTACTTTATGTAGAAAAATACTTATTACGTCCTTTTTTTAATTTATATGTTTGCCTTTAAAAGGGTAACCGTAATAATTTCGCAAACTTAAACAGAGCAAGGACTTCAAGGCACATTTTGCACTGCAAATTAATTAAAAACGTATTGCAATCAGTCCAATTGGCATCTGAATTTTCACATTTTTCTCAATCGTATTTTGGCTATTAAATACATTAGGTGCGTGTAACAAGTGTCAATTTATGATGTTTAGTACACAATATACTTAATATACACTTATTTAATAGCACATTGTGCACATATCAATTAAATTAAAATTGCTCCCAAAGGACATATTAATTGATTGATGTCGGTGAAAATCAAACATTTGACTAATTCGATGACACACAATAGGTAATGTGTAAATAATTTAGTTTAAAATAGCATTAAATAATTTAGAACCTTGCAATAATTTTTGGTTATGAAAGCATTAAAAGGTTTATTCATTCATTTTATTACTCCTTTAGTTAAACATTTTACATTGTCGTTAATCCAAAAGTTAATGATTTGCAACAAGTAAACATTTTAGCCAAAAGTTTCAAAAAAAAAAAGTTCGTAAAATTATGTCCCTTCTTGTTTTACGAATCGAAGGCATCGCACACACATATATCAGCAACTACAGAACCGGCAATTTATGCTGTCATTAACGCCATAAACCCGCAACTTTAGTGGAAATTCAACGAAACTCTTCCAATGCGAACATAAATTGTCTTAAATCAATTGGCCGTCACAACGGAAACTTCGCACATTAAAACAAAAAGTTGCCAGGAACCATATTTTCACTCCAAAGCCGAACCGCACTTTACCAAGTTATTATGTTGTTAACGCGTCTAATTTTGCTAACAATAATTTTGCTGTTAATCCACACAAAGCCATAAAAGTGATATAAATTTTGCACAGAAGGGTTAAATATGTTCGATTTAGTGATTTATTCTCAGGGAGTGAAATGATTTATTCACTCGATAAAATCTTGAATTTAATGTGGTCGCATTTTTTCAGCTCATTTCTTAACTTAATTTCGATTTCAAGCAATCTGCTTTTTTATTACATATCTCATCAAAATATTATTATATTGAGTACCATTAAAATTTTTGATGAAACTTATATGCGACGAAAAAAAACCTCACAAAAAATTAGTATTCATATGTGAATATAAAAAACTGTATACTACTCGTTTGTATATTTCGAAATAGTTCCTGAGAAACAATAATATCTTCCATAAGTTAGAACAGAACATAGGACAGAACAGGGTTCGAACAGTAATACAGAAACAACAACCAAAATTTTAATTAATTTATTGAAATTTGGCAAATCATACAACGCTCATTCCCTTTTCATTTGCTTTTTTTTAACTATTTTACGCATATCATTTTTAAATGGAGAGGGTTTTAGAAATATATGTAGGCTTTGAATAGAAAGAAAGAGGATATCGTCTTGGAATAGTAGTAGCTGTAATTGTTCCATAAATTCTACTACGACCTCTTTTGGTATTACAGCCATGTTCATCTGTCTAAGATGTTCATTACAATAATTTTAATATACCTATTCACTCACATAAGGTTGATGTTTATTTGTAAGCAATCTATTGTATCCTCCGTATCGACGCCAGAATAAAATATTTCCAAGAAATAAGGTAGAATAATATCTATTTATCTCAATATGCTCTATATATTATTGACTTTGACTTGCTTCCTTAGTGTAGATACAGGTATACCTTTGAGCTAATAGGTGACATGAGTGCTCACTAAACCTCCAAGTGTTGACCAATTCTTGGAAATATGATGGTTTGTATATATCAAAGAGCTTAAACCAATAATAATAAATAAGCTACGGTACAGAAAAGCAAACATATGTTGGGATCGATCATACACTTCTCAAGACTATATTGACAAATTGCTTAACAAGTTACGGTAAATATTACGTTCCAGAAATAACCAGAACTCTTATATACAAGTTTTAATTTTATTATGAATCAAATATTAATAGATATTACAGTGCATATCAATAAAGCAATCGGGTTTTATGTTAAGTTTGGTTAAAGTATTATAACTGTAAGCTTAAAACCAATGTTTGATTAATAAATATATTAAATACGAAAATTTTGGCTTTCATTTGAAATGAAAAACTACAACCAATATTATCGGTACTACAACTGTCCCTCGCTAAACCAAACATATTCAGCCCAACATTTAAAGGTCAGATTGTCACTTTATAAGAAGTTCGTAATGTTAGACTGCGATAGGACCTTTAGAATCGTAGCTCTGATCTAATGCTAAGTCGGACTAACACAAAGAATGTAAAAAGATAGACCCCCTTCCCCCTCCAAACATAGGTGCTGATTATGTGAGCTCATAAGTGGTAACCCAGTAGAACATAGTGTGATATTCAGTCAGGTAATCTGTCAATAACATCGTCTCTGTCTCACTCAGGAATAGTGTTTCTTTATTATCAAAAGACCAATCAACCTTTTGGCGTAAGAAATACATGAAATGATGTTCCAGTAATACCATCTTACCACATTTTATGAGAGGCTTAACTGTTGACTAAATAATTTTACAATATAGCTTGGGTCAGATTTGTATGACTGAACCAGTTCCTATGTAGTTATCCGTTGATTTCTTGTCATTAATTTCCACATGACCACTCACTGATTACTGCAATTTAAATGAATTTGCAAAGATTTTTATAGAGATTAGATTGAGAGGACGCATTCTGATGCAACTGGATGCAATTCAACTTGTTGCTTGAGAGAGAGGAGTTATTTTCACCGTCATTATCTACGTGTTTATGTAGGATTTAAACCATTCGGTCCTTCAGATAAAGCTTATAAGATTCTACAGAATATTGAAATCGCTTCGCCTATAGTCCTAGAAAGTGATTGGTAGGACTTATTTATGCAATTTACCGAAGAACTTTCAATACTGCTAAAAAATTGGCTTTCATCTTACATTCTCATATTTATTTAATAAATTTACTGGCTTATATAAAACAATATGGCTTTCAATTGCATAAATAATTTACAAAATTAGAAAATTACCAATTTAAATGTTTAAATTATTCGCACACTAATGACAAAAGTTATTTAAGCTACTTTAAGCAATTAGAAAATTCAGAATGAATATCAAAGCGACTATTGACAACAACAGAAAAACGAGATATGCTAATTAGAGTTGCCGCAAGACAACAAATGCATGCAATTTATCATTTTCAAATGTCTTGGGTAAAATATTAATACGCCATAACAAAATTCAAGTATCTTCAATTGCAGATGCTTTTGCCTACAATTCATTATATCGTAAGGGATAGTAAGACAACATTTTTGGAAAATGTTTGAGATGCTCTGCCATAAACCAAGGCAACAATAATTCATTTCATTATTTAGCAGACAGAAATTACGTACAAATACAAGCCACTTAATGTTCTGGGTACTTATGGCCCGAAAACGAAAACGGAAGATGATAATTTTAAAATCAAATCCAAAAAGCTAAAAGCAAACAGTAACTCAGCAAAAATTTTAAATACTTTGGTGCAGTAGGGCGTAGCTAAAAGGAATCGCGCCCAATTATACCGCAAAAAGGCACAAGTGCTGAGCTATTAAAACCACCACAAGGTGTTTCAATAATATTTCAATTTTTTTCTTCTTTTCTCGTTTAATTTTATTAAGCAAAGCTTTTTGATATTTGAAGTATTTGAGTTTATTAAATAAGCAAAATCATTATGAACACTTCAATAACGTCCGGAGTGTGGGCACTGAAGAGCCCATAAAGACTTAAACACAATGAAAAGTGTTGCCTAATCTTAGGCGCTGCTGTTTACGTGTGTAAACACGTAAATGTGTGTGTCGGATTAACAAACAAAATCGAGATTTTATTGAAAACTTGTTAAAAGCAAAGTTAGTTATTTTCAAGTCCTTATTTACTTTATACTGTTAAGCAAATTGAAAATTACTTAAAAGTTTAAAATTGAAAAGCAGAATTAACAAAATTCAACGAACAATAAAAAGAAATCGAAATCGAAATCGAATTTCCATTTAAATTTTGTAAATAAAGAATTATATTTTTGCTATAATTCTCAATATAAAGTAAAGTGTGTTAATTGATTTTAAGTAAGAATAAATACAAATATATAAAATACATAAATTCTTAAACCCTTCAGCATACCAAAGAATTAAGTCTCAATAAATTTAAATCAAACTTTAGTGAGGAAAAAAAATTATTTTCTTAGAAAAGCGTCATAATTTATTTTTATTGAATATTTAAATGAAAATTTCTTTTCTCTAAAGTTTTTTCCTAAGAATTTGCAATACACAATCATACATATCGACACTCGAAGGGCACTTTTCGAATGGATTCATTAAAAAAGTTATTAACAAAGTATGAAATTTACGTACGCTCCGAAAGTGCTCTTAAAAATTTTAATCTCCTTAAAAATTAAATACTTTTTTAAGCTTCATTGCGTTAATGCGTAAAGAATAAAATATTTTAATATTATTTATAAATATGCTTATTTAATCATTTAAGTATTGTGCAGCTAAATGCTTAAATATTTTTTAATGATTTAATTAAATTCCCTCTCCAACCGTACAGCGAAAAAACTCATTTGCTGGCATATATTTTTTAAATCTTTCATAAAATAGGCAACTTTAATAAACATTTAAGCAATCATTAAGCGCTTTAATGCTTTTTAATATTTTTATAAATGCAATTTGCTTATATTGTATCACTTTTAAGTACCAATGATGTTAAAAATTTATTACATTTTGTATCATACTTAACTAAGTATGCCCTTGATAAAATTCTGCAATATTCTCAGTAGTCCTTTACGTAGGTAAGGAATTTTTATTAGAGTTTAAGGCCATTGCGACTTTATTATGAACAAAAATGTATAAGAAAACTTAATTATTCACAATCCTTTTTAATAAGCCTTTATCATTACTCTTAAACCACTTACTTATTTCTTTTCATTTATTTAATGGGAATTAAAATAAGAAATTTGGTAAATATATTAATCTCTAACCCAACCTTTTTCTATTTTACACTATGATAACTGTTTTCGCCTACATATCTAATTATCAAATAGAATATAGAAGAATATTATTATTACCATAATCAATTTACTACTTAATGGCTACTAAATATTTTTATAACAAATTTTTTATGCGAACATTAATATTTTACTAGTGCAGTTTATGTAGTTAGTTTTACGCTTGACCAAAGTTTAATTAAACTTTTTTCGTCCTACTTAATAACAGTTTAAGTCAAAGCTTTAATAGCGGTCTAATAAAAATTGAACGACTTGAAAAGTAGACCAAAAAATTCGGTCATTGGATTCAAATTAAGTGTCCTTTGATGTTAAGAAAGTGCATTGCTTCTTTTGTGAAAGCAAATCACAACTCTGATTGCTCAAAGATTAACAAAGAGAAGCCCTAATACTGAGGCTTGCATACAAATTAACTATAAATAATTGGAAGGATTCTAGGGATTTCAGTTCAAACTAATTTAAAAATCATAGAAGAACTCAAACTAAATATTTATAGTTTGCTCTATTTAGACTTGTTACAAGAATGAACAAATTTGTTTAATTCTGTTTAGCTTAGAAGGCACAATTTTATAATATGAAATATTTAAGTAAATGATTTTGTCATTTTTTAACTATTACGTCAACAAAAGTTGTATGATTTTCGAATTAAAAAATAAATAAATAAATGGCAAACGCATAATTCCTCCTTATGGCTCCCAGAGGAAAAAAGACATATTGTTCTCCAATTTCACAAACTTAATTTTTTACAGAAAAATAAATATAGGAAACTTAGTAAAAACAAAAAAGGGCCTCTATATGTGATATATTCCTGAAAATCACAATTATATACAAATGCCCATCAATACACCTTCTTCACAACAATCCACAATCATTTTGTAATTAAAGAAAAAATCATCAAACAATGACGAGTAACAATCACAGTTGCATGAAAAAGCAGTACCATTCCGATTATACGTGTACGTCCGTCATAGTCATTACAGAATCTCTAGTAATACGCTATAAGCTATATATTATTTTACCTTATAAGCAACGCCAATATTAGTTGCGAAGTATAACATCGGTTAAGGCACTTCACTGGTTGATGTTGTGGCCAAAATATTATTGATTGATAAATTGATTAGGGTTTTGAATTATCTGCCGTGTGCAACAAATAACTAATATTATTTAACTACCAGGGATCAATATAATCTCAATACTCTTAATCTGAAATTGTATAATCAATACAATCTGGTAAAATATGAAAAAATGGGATCCCTTGAATTTAGTCACATCAAACACAATTAGTTAGTTAAGCTATTTAGGTATACTCATGATGTCTGCATATTCCGTTTTAAGTTCAGAGTTTTTTATTAACTTCTTTCAATATGGTACTCATAAACTGTTTAAAAGCCATATCTCGAGAATCGCTAAATTGGTTTTTTAATTGTATCCTAATACAACACTAGAGTAACCTATTAGAGCTTACCTATCTTCATTTAGATCATGTTGAGAATATACTTTAGCCACAACTCTGAAAATTGGGCTCTGTATGTGACAGCCCTCATGTTGCCACAAATTTCCTAATGTTTTACTGAGGGAAGTAATATCAATGTCGATACAGCAGGTGATAGCAATTGTGAAAGTAGATATTTTGACTGCCACCACATTTCCAACCAAGTTATGTGTTTTAAAGCATGAAATAATAATCACAAAAAACAATTTTTTCATTACTTAATAAGAATTAAGCTAAGAATTATTACGAGATTATTGACCGATCACTGTAGACTGAATAATCACCCAACAAAGTTAGAAATTCAATCAAATTTAAACTGCAGATGCTGTAGAGAAGAGAGAGAAACTGTATACCACGTGCTTGGGGAGTGTCCGGCATTGATGCACAAGCGGAAGAAACACCTAGAAGGGTATTTCAAGGATCATAAGGATTCAAGACTTGAAAAGATAGGCCCTATACTATCTTTCATTAAAGAAATCGGACGTGGAGAAACACTCTAATCCGATTAAGGGGCGCAATAGATCCTTTAGGTCGCAATGCACGATCTCTTCTTTTTATAATACTAATAATAATAATATTGAATAGAACAGTTTAAGATCAAATAGTCAATCAAGATCTTTAGATTTTGTGTAGATAAAGCAGTAGCTTCCTTCTTGTATTTATTAAAAAATTACTTGACAGAAAAAAATTTAACGATGGTTTTAAGAACCTCAACAAATCCAATTCTTTTAAAGTTTTTTACAGAAAGCAAGCATTTTTTGGTAGAGTAAATGTTTTCATTGATATATTAATATAAATAAATCCCTTTATATATAGATACTAATATTAAAATTAGTGTCTAATTTATTAATTATTAATACAAGCATTATTGCACTTTTACTTTGCAACAGGGAAACTATACGAAGCAAATTAGTATCTATTAAGTATCTTATTTAACTTCTTTATAAAGCATTTTCTCTCAACAACATCAATTAAAGTTTAGTCTGCTTTAATTAATGAATTTAATTCATTATTCTGCTATTTTTATTACAAGAATATCTCCTTAATATGTGCACTTCTCATGTCTGCTTTACCCTATTCTGTTAAAATCCCTTTTAAATTTATAGCAACTCATCAAAAGTTTTTCTCACTCGATAGCCAAAGGGAAGAATAATATGAAAAAGTATAAAATTTATGACTCAAAAATAATTAAATAAATAATGAATATCATTTACTAACAAAAAAAAGCCTTGAAAAATAAAGACCCGTTCATATGTATAGAGTAACAGGAAGTAACAGCGTCAACGTGTGGCTTTATGTGAAAATGTATCCTTGCAGGCTATGCAATGCAATTGATACATATTCATATGTTCATATGTTTGAGCTGCTGATGATAGCAGTGAAGCAGTAGAGCAGTACACTGCCAGTGCCACTGGTACATGTTGCCTGTAATGAACTGCATATTCCATTCATAACCATTTAATCCTTACACATTTGTATGTTTCATATTTAAATGCTCTTTCATATTTTTAAGTTTTCCGTTTGCTTTCAAAGGTTCGAGGGATGAGGACTGCTGGCGAATACAAGGAAAATTGATGCTTACGGATTTCTGTGGAGACAAGTGTGCACCTCAGCGTAATTTTGCTACTCATGTCTACTTTGCTCCTACAAATTAAGTGCATAACATTAAGCGCGCAAACACTTTTGTATGCATAATAAATTAATAACATCGGTTAAAGGATATATATATTTTAACACCGTTAAAATCCTTTCATAATATATCACCACTTGCTCCTTATTTCGCTGGTTCCAATTGCTTCTCGCTTGCTTTTGTTGTTTCCAATGAATTTTCTTGATAGTCGGAAGAGTGAAATATTGCGACTTTTGTTTTAAGTCTCGGAGTTATTGGCTTTTGTCATAAGTTATCCTTATTTTAATCCGTATATGTTTTGTTCTTTTGCATTGCATTTATTGCAGTGCTGCAATAATCTTTTTCATACTTAAATTTCAATATGCAATTAAACTCGGTATTTTGATTACTGTTGAATAAATGTGATATAAATTTAAATATTTAATTAAGGGAGGGAATAATATATAAATTTAATTTCTCTAATTCTTAAAGGATTTTCACGGGAGTTTAATCTAAGTATTTTATAACAAATTTTTTTATCCATAAGTTTAATAGTCTTAAATCTGCACATTAAGTGTCCAGTAAGTAGTACAGTTTAATTTTGAATGAGACCAATTTAGTTTTAAAATAAAAAATTAAATTAATATTCTAACATTAATGAAATAAACTTTAACATCAAAAACTGCTTAGTTGATAAATGGATCGAAAGAATATCGATAATTTCTCTGCGACATGCTACTGTCAAGAAATTTTCAATACCTTAAAAACTAAGTTCACAATCAACGCTCTAACTATATTTCTTCTTTATTAAGAATCAAGGAGAATAATATAAACAAACAGTCATAAAATGTTCCGAAAATTCTTTTATACTGTGAATAGTCCCGTGGGTGTTAAATCTCAGCACTTATCATTCTAGGATGCCCGATCCAACACTATATGCGTTGGCATATTTCTTACAGAGAAACGGTTTTATCGTATTCCAAAGTTCAATAATACCACACAATTAGTTACGCCATTTGATCGTCCCATATTCATGTTTTGGTCCAAGCACTTTTTTGAAGAAACTTGCGACCACCCATATATGTTAACCCATATAAAAGCACAAAATTGAATAAGTTTTGAAAATTCTTAACTTGTTTTTGTTGAAGATTCACGAAAAGTTCCCGTTCACTCATATTTTGTCGAACCCAACTCTCATGAAAGCATTCGATCTTATTATACCTACATCTGCACTTTGATCATCAACAACCCAAGTTGATCCCAAGGAAGTGGAAGGTATTAAAGCATTCAATATTTTCACCATTTATTCTTACGAAACAGGCAAAAAGTTGATGTCATGACCTCAGACTATCAGTTTAGTTTGTAAAAATTCAATCTCCACCTTAGCTACTGTTGAATTAATGTTAGTGGCATTCACAATATCCTACAAGTCCATAATTGCTGTCCTCACAATATACTTTAATTCCTGTTTCGGCATATGCCTACAATTACATTGTGACATTATAGGTTATCGCATTATGATCGCATGGGTAAGAAGAGAGTAACAGTAACTCATTATAATGTATTAGATGCTAAAAATATGTGGATCATTAGTTATATCTTATAGTTATAATAAGTAATTAATAAAAGTTTATTTTCAGTTCATTTGACACCAAATAAATATTTGTTTCAATACCTTTACCACTTAATATAATTTTACTGTAATTTTGCAAAACCAATTAAGTGACATAATACAATAACCTCGAGTTTCATCAATCTAGTTGTAAAGTACTTAAAAAAGAGCTTGCCATCTTCGATTGTTCTTACTCGTTTAAGTGAAGCCAGGTGGCTAGACTAATATTGAGGTAAGGAAATATGGTGCTATATACTGCCATTTTTAGCCGCAGTGAAGCCAATCAAACGTTGTGGATGATGCATTCGTGGCGATTGAATCTCCCAACTGTAGGAGCAGTAATCTCTTATTTCAGAAACGTTGTCGAATTTCGACCTAATATAGCTTTCCTTTGCATACTCGTTCCAATGAAGCCAGATGGTGAGACCCCTTATTTTTTAGAATTAATCTCCCATTGAAGACATCTTTACCCGTGTCGTCTGTTTCCTTCATCGGTACGTGAAGATTATATTAAAAAAGCATCCCTAGAAACGAATGGAAGCAAACCCTTCTTTCACGACTTATTTTCACTACATTGATTGTAGATGGTACATAATTAGTAATTGTGTATTTTCACTTTAATTACAGTAATATTATATGATTTTAAACTAATCATATTATTCCTTTTATTTTTACTAAAGTTTTTCCATTAAAGCTTAAATGTATTGCACATAAATTCACATTAGCCAAACTAAATCAAATATAAATTTTCATATTCGCTTATATAAATTCGGAAAACAATAATTACGCAATCCTTTAGCAATTCGTTCCATTGCTATATGTTCTATGCAATCTCAAATTTTACACTCTCATTGGCATAATTAATCTTAATTAAACACACACTTTTACAGAATCCATATAATTAAACGGTCAAGGCTACTGAATTAAGCAGGCAACATGTTCCTTTAAGTAACCAACGTTTTGAGCAACCACATGTGCTGCCATAAATTACCAAACTCCATGTTACCATGTTACTACATGCTATGTCCTGTGTACATCGTAGTGCATATATGCGAGTATAGTTTTGTATTAGGAAATAACAGCCTTCGTCCTCGATTGCTCGGTTCCAAGCTACAACTTTGGTGCACCGCAAGCGTTGAAACAGAAAAAAGGCCACACTTGCGCTATAATTTAAATAAGATTAATTGTTTTCCAGTTACAAAATTCATTCCCTATTAATTCAAATATATAAATAGATTTTGGTATTTGGCTCCTATTTGAGCCAGTGGAAGTGGCTCACTTTCCACTGTTGAAGTCAAACGTACTGTTAATTATAGAAATTTAATAGAAATTAACAATTCAAGACGTGCCACATGCCACATGCCACATGCCACGATTTCCGTGTTTTTATTTATTTTTATTTAATTTTACGCCGGCCCTTTTCCTACTTGGGTTAATGTAGGTTACTGCTTCATGATTTGTATCTGAGAGTATCTGAGACGATGGTCTTCTGTCATGCCAAATTAGAAAATCATCGTCAATTAAAAAACAAAATGAGCAAAAAAATTAGTTCAAACGTTGAAATTAATTGATGCCAATGAGGGAAAAATGAGAGCTCCTGCTGCCGCCATTTTCTTTTTCAACATCGCCATCCGCCACTTCAGCGGAAATTGTTTTTTGCTGTTTGTGCTGCCGATTTTTCTGTCATTATTTGTAACAATTAGAAATTGATGCCAGTGGCATTGTTGCTAATTAGAAACAACAAAATTGCAGGATTATTCATTTGAAGGCAACTTGTTTTTACTGCACACCAAGAGGCAGAAATCATTTTCATTTGAGAAGATTTCAGTACAACGACCTTTGGAGAAAAAAATATGTCAGAAAAACAGGAATGTCTAAAAAAAATTTCACTGTTCAAATTAAAATTAAAACAAAAATTAAATTAAAATGAATTTTATTACTGACATATCACTTCTGAAAAGTAAACGCATTACTCAAGTGCACAATATAAACGATTTTGTGGTGACTTTAAATGAAACATTGATGCAAGGACCCGTGAGCCCGTAAGCGAATTGTGCAACCCTTCAACACTTGAGATACATCTGCATGACAATAAAATATACTAAATGTCCTATAAATTAAACATTAAAAAATATATTCGCAACGCACAATGCCCGCGTTCGTACGAGTGTGGTTGCAATGATAAATGTGCCAAATACTCACAATTTTATTAATGTAAATTATTTTTAATATTTAATTTCATAAACGCATAATTCATAAAAATTTTATTATACACTCAAAATGTTATTGCGTTATAATTTATAAAATCGTGCATTCCTACAGTACATTAACAGTGAACCAACAAAAAATAAGTACAGTGATGATTTCCTTGCTCAGAGAATGAAATCGGAGATGAGAAGAGCGAATATTGCCTAAATGTATCCTAAGACTATCACCATCAAGCCTTACTCTGCCTTTCAGTCGTGTTTTCTTTTTTTTTTGTTTACACCACAATTATCGTATTAATGAAAAATTAATGAAAAAGTATGACCCAACTGCATCATTTCTTTCGTACATCCTTCATTAAAGAGAGCACACAAAGTCGGCACATCTTCTGAAAAACTCGCTTCAGGCAGATTTAATAGTCAACCAAGTTCAAGCATAACGCTATGCTCTTAACAGTTGTGAAGTGTACTTCAACAATTATTTTCTTTTCCGGTGAACTTACAATTGACAATGACCACAGTTCTTAGTTCTGGAGTCTCTGCACTGAAGATATAGGGGACATTAGATTAGATTTTAAGATGGGTTGGGAACTTGTCATCACGTCTCTGCATCCTTTGAGGATTATTGTGACATACCCACTTCAGTTCCGTAGACGAGTAGCAGTTAAGAACGCCATTATGTCCTTTGGAGAGATGTTGCCTAATTTCGTTATAAGTGGATAGGCAGTGGATAAGTACCGAAGTCTGAGTCTGGTGAGACTCTCACAGTGTTCTGCTGTTTCGTTTTCTTCGCAACAAAGTCTGCAGCTATCGTCTCCAGTAATACCTAAGTTCGATAGATGCCTTTTAACTCCGCAATGCCCAGTGAGAAACCCTGTGATAAGTCGGATGCTACTTTTGTTCAGCATAAGTAGCTCTCCAGCTCAGGCTTTTGAACGATAGGGCATGGAGTCTGCAGGGGACAAGCTAAAGAATATAGGGGACATATTAGGCAAACTTCCTATGAAACTGGAGTCATACTCAAAGCACGTTTAATCTACAGTATCTCAGAACAATAGTTGCTGCTGTAGTTTAATCGTGCATTTGCTATCAGACAACTTCGTTCATCAACCAGTTTGCTAATGCAATGTAAGTCATGCTCCAACCTGTTACACACAAGGCTTATAATGTGATGAAATTCAAAATGAAGAGATTTCCTGAAGGAGGTACAGCACATCCTTAGATTGGAGTGCAAAATCTTCTCTAATAAATATGAATAAAAATATTACTTTATAGACTTTCAATATGTCTTTCAAGTATATAAGTTGTTGACTGCTGTTATTTAAATTCAGTAATCGAAAAAACACATTCACTCACGTATACAACATGATATTTTCGCTGTACCATTTTATTTTCGAGTCAGTGTAGAACACTGCAGCAAATACTTCGGGCAGTTAATTCAACTATAAATGCCGTTTGATGCGCGCCCATACACATTTCATTGCTAAAATAATTGACAATTTTGTGTCTCATTTAATGTTAAAAATTACTTTGAATAATTTATTTAACTCACTGTACTTGATACAACTTTATGTTTACTTTTAATACGTGTATATTTTATTAAATTAATTTAATTAAATTAACACCCGGCCGGAGCAGGAGAACGCATCATGACGTGACGAGTTTATTCTCATGCGCCCAATTCGCATAATTCAAACGCATTTGCTGCATGCATTTTTGTGGCTTTTGCATTATTTTATTTACTGCATTCGCGTTGTGCATAAGTATTTTTTGTTATTAGTTTTCCACTTAAAATTTAATTTATAAATTTTATATAATTTGTAGCATTTCACTTTGATGATTTCAATTATTTTACACAATTGAATTTTCACTCAAATCACAATAGCCGGCAGTTGTCCATTCATAAAAACTGTAACCAATGAAAATTAAAAATTAATTTTCAAGAAAATTGTTTTTAAATTGCAAATTACGAAAAATTATTAAACATATTAAAAATATTATCAGGTTTATTTGTTTAATTGGTGGCAATTTAGTCGTTGTTGGTAGTGACCACTATTAAATAAATTGATCAGTACAATGCAACTCATGTTATTATCTCAATTAATTAATTGTTTAAACTCACAAATTAAATAATTAACTTTTGATTAAAACACAATAAATTTTTAACGAAAAGTACTTTTCCATTTTATGTTTTTATTATGAAAATCTGACTAAAGTTATTCAATTTAATTATATTACATAAACAATATTGGAATTGAGAAATGTACTTAAGTAAATTAATAATTTCATTATTTTGTTAATTAAAAATATTGAAAATATTGTAAAATTTTTAATGAAGTGCTTATTACTTCACCAATTCTGATATTATCCAATGGCATTGGGCTGGAACGATTCTGCATCCTGGGAAAACCTACTTGCTCATTAAAAAGGAAAAGGAAAAACGGAAAAAGAGCTCAATAAAACTATAAGTTGCAGTGCAAAATTCGCCAATGTAATAAAAGAGTACCCCCTTTTATATGTATATCCAAAACACCTAGGAGTGTTTATTCAAAACTCCTAACAACCTAAAAGTGTTGAAAAAGAAGTGTTGACAGAAAAGAAAAGTGTTGATCAAAGTATCAAGTCCCAAGATTTACCTGAAACTTTGATTGGAAATAAAAAATTATCTTATTTTCCTAATGTGAAAGAATACAATATTGCACATTTGAAACAGTAATAGAAAACTAGTATCTTGAATCTAGAAATCCATGTAGACATTCTATCTCAGATATCTGTCTGGTGAGATATAGTCTGTACAAGATAGTCGTGAAAAACTTAAAGACTATGACCGATCACTGTCGCCATGACATATTTTATGTTGTTGTTGCAGTTTTGGGTAAACGACAGGTCTAAGATGATTTGGTTCCACACACCCTGACGAACGTCTAAACACGCTGAAAAGTGCAGCATTACAGGGGAGTTTAAAAAGTCTACTCAAAGGAAATTGGGTCAATGGTTATCTCCAGGCTGACATCTTTGGTTATGATTACAGCAGGAACCAAAAAGATAATATACTTTCTATATAATGGAATATAGAAAGTATATTTTTGCAAGCAAAGAATTTGTCATGGGAGCGACGAGTATATTTTAGTATAACTAACGTATACTTTATTTTACTACATTAGAAAGGTAAATAGTTGCTACTTGTGCTTTAACACAATTTAAATGTATTTGTCGATCATTGTTTAAAACAAATTCCGTTCAGCGAAAAGAATCAACGAAATCCGTATACTTAAACTATAAGTTTCCTTATTTATATAGTTAAAGGCTTTGTATATACATCTATTTATATCCACTGCATAATATATGTATGCACAAGAAAATTCTTGCTACAAGAATATCGTATGAAAGTATGGGTAGTACCCATACTACCCATATATTATTCTTCTCCACTCACATTACTTTACCAAGCAAATAATGTTATTTCTATTCTAAAACCCTATCTCACATATCGTGCATATAAAAATTACTATATTTAAAATGAAATTAAGTAATCAAAAATCCCTTAAAGCAATATTTTTTTAGGTTAAGCAGCGGCAACGTGTAATTAATTTTCACGCCCACAAATCGCGCATCTGTTCCGACAAATTTTTAATAATTTTTTTTCTATTTTTTTTCGTATTTCTCTATGTTAACAGCACAATTAAATCTGGAAATAGAAATGAAAGCTGAAAAAACGTGCAGCCACAGATACAATGGCGGCAACACTGCCAGGTAATAGTGAAGAAGAAAAGCTACTGTTAATTAAATTAATTGTACACTACAACCGTACTACAGGTAGCAAACATAAAGTTTCTATTCTCCGTTTTATTGCTAAGAACCGACATAACAACTTCCGGCTTATAATCACTTAACAATTACAACATCAAATGCCAGAAACGGCAGGAACGGCAGAAATGCCTTAACATATAAGCGGAGTGTCAAATGAGCACGCCTCCTTAGCGCTATTAAAGTGCAATATTAAGGATCGCATAGGCTTTAGTGTTGCTGCGGGCGAAATTTGAACTACGCCGACTGTCTTTAATGATACACGAGCACGCACGTGATTGTTGTACCTTGGTTCCTGACAAGGTGAAATGAAAGAAAGGCGCCTCACATTCTCAGCGCCTTGCTCCTTTTGTTTGCATACACATTACAGCAAAGTCCTTAAGCATTCAAATATTTGTTTTGAATTCTTAACTAAAGGTGTGGAATTGAAAAGGTTTTACTACAATGGCAGCTAAGCTTAATAGGAACAATAAAAAATGTACTAAGCCGTAAAGTCAAAGAAATGCTACAAATGTTTAACATTGAACGAGAAATTTGAAAGCAGTATCCTTCTAAATCCTTTGTGAGTTATATCAAAAATTTAATATGTGTAACTAATAAAGCTTAAAAATGTTTATTAAAAAAAAAATTAGGATAACGAATTATGCAAAAAATTAAAATAAAGTTTTCATGGTTTTTTTTAGTAATTTTGTGATAATTGATTTCATGGACCATTTACTCAATATTTGAATATTTCCAAAAAAAAAATGTTTAATTAAAATTAATTAGCTGTGCCAAAATTCTTCATCACCTCCAACCGCTATTCAAAAATCCCAATGCTAAGAACAGGAAGCTGTTATATAATCAATATAATGTGTAGCTTTCAGCAAAGCCTCAAACACTACTATTCTTCAGCTAAAATTTGCACAAAACCAGGCTCTGAGAAGACTTTTCACGATACCGTGGTACATTAGGACGAATGAGATTCTCAAAGAACACAAGATTGATCCGCTCAAAAAATACATAAGGGACGAATGACATCCTCAGGGACATCAAGATTGATCCGATTAAAAAAATACATAAAGGACGAATAACATCCTCAGAGACCTCAAGGTTGATTTGATCGAAAAATACATAAAATGTATACAAAAAAACTGACAGGCTAACTAACACCGCGTTATCGAATCTCAGCATGGTTATAGGCTCCTCGGGGAGGTATGCAGATCTAAGGTTAGTTATTGCTTATTCTGATGAAGTGATAAAAATAATACAGTCAAGGCGTAGAGAGGGGTAATGAAGAAACCACACAGTTAATAGAGATTAATACTGCTCAAGTGCACTGACTCTACTAGACTCAACATAAAAATTAAAATAATATTAATATTTTTATAAAAATATATGACAGTCATACGTAAACGAAAGTATACATCAAATTAAATAGATATTTAAGTTATGAGTGATGAAAAAAGAATATCAATGAAATGAAATAATATCCTGAAATGTTTGCAATTTCTACAATTGATATTTTCTCAAATTCTTTGACAAGTTCTTATAAATATTTTTATTTATTTCAAATTTTTTCTTATTTTTTGATATGTGACGGAGCAAGAAAAATATTTGCATAGAGCAAATAATGCAATTTAGTTTGATAACTGAGAAAAACCATAGGAGAACATTGCATTTTATGCTTTAAAGGACACAGCACAGTCTCTATGCGTATGAGGAGTGAAATTGTTTGATTTCATTGATATGCTAAATTCAATATTAAATCATCAGCATCAGCAATTTTGCATATTTTTCAGTAAATTCTTCCCAGCACGAGCAAATCAAATGAAACAATAACTTTGTTTCAAAGCAATTTAAACTAAGAAATTGCTTTTAAAGTATAAGGATTCACTTCACTGCACATTTCTTCCTTGTTTATTTCTTAACAGCACGAAAAAAAAAATTTAAATTACTTTCGCTGTCCTTCGAAATAAATTAATTTTGATTTTTATTTTCTTTATTGAAATTCAAATTAAAATTATGTAATGATTTTGGGACGGCATTGAAACAACTATAAAATTGATTATTAAATCTATTCGATTTCTTCTTCAAGTTTCCAACTTACAACTCAGGGACAAATTCTTGAAAACATTTTTTTATTGACTAACTTTAAAAATAACAAAACAGTTTATATTGTGAATTTATTATGAAAACCGTTATAATTTTGTCTACTAAATCATTTGAGAATACTAAATACTAAAGCCGAGGGAAGTGACAGTAATAATTATGCTATAATCTAATGATAAGTACATAAGTATAGATTTTGTAGAAACATACTGTAGCATAAAAATATGTTATAATTTAATATATTTTTCTTTTAAAAATAAAACTTTAAACATACATATATTCTATTTTTATCTAATTAGTCTACAAAATATATTATATTAAGCAGGGAATCAAAGTACAACTTTCTGGAAAGGTTACCAAAACTCTCACAATCTAAAATGCTGTTAGGGACTTACAACCTAAAACGCTTCAAAGAATGCATAGATCAATCAAAACACAACCTAAGAATAATCAAAGTTAGGAATTCAATCCAACTCAGACTGCAGATACTGCAGAGAAGAGAGAGAAACTGCATACCACGTACTTGGGGAGTGCCCGGCACTGATACACAAGCGAAAGAAACACCTAGGAGGGTATTTCATGGATCACATAAAAATTCAAGACTGGGAAAGGTACTCTATACCGTCGTTCATTGAGGAAATCGGACTTGAAGATACACTCAAACCCGAGTAAGGGGCACAATAGATCTTTCAGGCTAAAGTGCACAATCTCTTCTTTAATAGTAATAATAATAATCATAAGGTCTTAACAAATAGCATTAATTTGAAGGGCAATTTTCTTTATTTTGAGTTGAGTTCATAAATTTTTTGATGCTTTTTTGAAGCACGTCAATAATATTTTATAATATCGATAGTTTTTGCCTTCAATTATGGCTTTTTTAATTGGTAGTTCAATCATTTTTATATAAATTACTAAATAAATTATGACACGCATCCCAAAATATATATATTCTAATGCTTTTGAACTTACAATTCTAGTCACTGATAAAAAACATCAGTTTTTTTTTGTTTGTTTTTGTTTTGGTTCACTAATGATCGTCCTATGGTTCATAACCATCTGCACGCCTGATTCATACACGTTTCCTTTAGACCAATATGCCTTTTGATTTGTTTCGGTTTTGGGTTACCGATGACCATCATAACTCTTATAGATCTGAACCATATGTCCCTGATATAGATCATCAGACATATAAATGACCCATACCATCGATACGTGTGACTCATACATGTTTTGTTTAGGCACTTATGCCTACGAACACTAAAAGATTTCGTATTTTCAGCGTATATTTCTACGGTTAATGGCCTTATACAAGATCGAAATTTCATTGCATACCATCATCTGCTTGATCATAGAAGAAGAACGGGCTTTGCCATCAAGACGTTGATTAGTTGTTTCCATATTTACTTACATTATTCTACACAGAAATTAAAAATTTAGATTTTTTGCGAGTTTCAAATTCTAATATACTACAATAAACACTCAGAGCAGATCCGACCAAAAAATATATAAAGGATAGAGCATTGAAATTATTTACGAAAACTGATAGGCTTACCAACACCGCGTTATCGAATCTCAAAATGGTTACAGACTTCTCGAAAAGGTGTGCAGATTTAAGGTCATTTATTGCTTAGTCTGATGAAGTGATAAACAATAATCCAGTCAAGGCGTAGTGAGAGGTTATGAAGTAACCTCGCAGTTAATAGAGAGTAAAAGCCTCAACATAATAATTAAATATATATACATATATATATAGTAATCAATAAGAAAATATAATATAACATAAAACATGATTTTCTTTTTATATGTATATCTTAAATATAATATAAACAAGATATCAACCTTCATATCTAATCTGGAGTCCTGGTAGACTCCAACATGTTGCAAGCATGATGTTTATTTTTACATGAATTGGAAGGCAAAAACAATGTATAGAATATCTTGTAGATCATCTCTTTTGTGTATGCAACTTAATAGTTTCAGTTTCTTAATTAAATTTTTTAGCATTACGACGCAAAAATCCATTTGGTTCTGAGTGCTACATGGAAACTGAGTGATTTGGTTCAACCACTGAAACTATGTTATCCAAGTTGCTGTTTTGTTTTAATTTCCTTGTCTACTTGCTATTTATGGAGAAAAACTTTTTAGATGCACACCAAGCTGACATAATATTTTCATTACAACGACTTCACAGTTTCACGCACACGCTTTCACCAACCGCGTCTCATTCAAAGATGTCTAAATTGTTGGAGTTGGCTCCATTATGCGTCTCCATGTACCGAAGTGAGAAACAACTTGTTTTCAATTTAGTTACTTGCTTACCAAAGTTGTAAGCAAAAACAGAACCCGTAACATATTTCCGCTTAAAACTTTTAACTCGAGCTGAAAGATAAACTTTAGCTGAAAGCTGCAAATGAAGCACTGCAAAGGTGTCACTCTTTACGCCATAATGACGGCACCTCCATATAAAAAGCGAAAAAATCGGAATAATGAAACGTGCGGTATTTCGTGGAGCAATGAACCTCAGACAAAACATGGGCTGCGAGTGGAAAAAAGTTGATGGTTAAGTTTTTACATGAATTTCTAAACAATTTTGGTGAAGAAAATTTTTAAATACTCATACGTATGTATGGAAAGTCATAAATATATGAATGTGGTACACTTCTATGTATATAACTAAATAAAATACCTTAAAAAATACCTTAAATATTAGAAAATTTAAATGTATTTTCATAGTATTAATTGGTTAATAATTACCATTTGACGGACATATTATGTTGCTACAAATCTTAATAGCGCAATAATGCGCATTTCAGCTTAGCTCTATTGATAACCAATATTCTTCCTTATAACATATGGCACAATTTCAGTTTAAATTTAACTAATCACTTCAGATCCCATGTAATATGTATATAGCATATCGACCTGTTCAATGTCAACACAATAACACCACAAAGCAACAGCTCCGAGCGTGCCTGTAAGTACTGAACTCCCAAAATGTCGACAGTTGCATAAATAAGTCCGCAAAGCAAATTGTATTTTGGTTTTAGTTCACCTTTAATAGTAGCGCTCGTAGATTTAATAGTAGCAATTAACTTGGCATTAACATTTGAAAGTCATGTTAAGCGCAACACACAAATGAGCAGATGCAAGTACGCGTAACTAACCAGGATTCCACATTTGCCATATTTAGATGAATGCAACCCATGCACAACAGCTGAACAACCCCATCGACCTTCGATGTACGTAAATAATAGGAAACAAAAGGTACAAAACCAGCCAGCACAGCTGAGTAGAACACGCATATACAACAGAACTAGTTACGGCCATGTTGGCCATGTTAACCATTAACCAAGGATTTCCTTGCAGTTTTATATGCTCGAAACCCGCTCCTGTTGTATTGTATATCGCATGTCGGTTGGTATTGTTTCTCATTAGGTAGCAAAGTGAATACTAAAATAGCGGTCATTATCCTTTGCGCGGTTTTATTAACTGAAGGACGATACGTGCTATATCAAAAACTTGTTGAGAAGTGCGGTAAAACCCTTTATAAATTAAACTTTAAATTCGTGCACATAAAAGCATGTTAAAGCTTACTAGGATGTCAAGGATAAATGCAGTATTGATGTATTAAGTGCATCAAATAAATCTACTAACATATTTAAGTATTTATTAGTGAGTAACTTTTCAACTAACGTATGTATGGTATTGGTCATGACTCAGTTTGAAGAAAACGTATTAATTGTGGATTAAAGCCAACTAAGATAATAAAGAAATAATTGTATTAGTCACTAATTTATTAGTTTTTATTTAAATTTTTTAATTTAATATTATTTTTTAACATAAAAACTTCAGTACGATTTATCATAATACCACACAGTAGCACCTAATCCCAATAGAAATATCTTCTCGAATGCAAGTCAAACTAATTGAATAAGCTTATATACTTAAATATTAAGCTACAGTATTTTTTTTTAAAACAAATTTACTGATTAAGTTATTGAATTAAATAGAGCAGAACTCTAAGATAGACTTCGAGAGAATAAAATATGTAAAATACAAAATTCCAAATCAAATTAAATATGCCCACATATGGTTGGAAAGAAGAAATGTTATAGAATTAAATTGGAATAATTTCATTTTACTTACAAATGCAAATGAAAATGTATAACAGAATAATGAAAAACTAAATCCTGTCACAACACATAATCGTCAGCAACAACACGATGAGCAGAAGGAACTATCACAGCAGGAACAACTGACGGCGACGTGTAAATTATTCAGAACATTGAAAAAGCAGAAAATCAATTGAAAATCAAACTGAATTTAAAGATGCTTGACTGTCTTGGCTTATGGAGACGGAGCACAGATACAGCTACAGCTACAGCTACCGCTACCGCTACCGCTACAGTTGCAGACACGAGAACTACATAAACTTCAGATCTCATGTCGCAAACGGAATTTCGTTACTGGATTAACACAGCATTTTCATCATGTCTTTCATAATCTGATCAATGTGTTCGTATGGCAAAATGAGAATGCACTGCGATATAAACGAGACGATAAGGCAAAACTCATATAAAGGATATGAAATGGAATTGTGGAATAGGAATGATGATGAATGTTAACTGCAGGTGTACCGTAGTGGCAAATAACGTTTTGCCGCCATGTCAGTGCGAAACCAGGGATGAATTTAGTCATAGTTGATGGTGTCTTCGTTTTCATTTCAACAAGCGTCATCCTGTCGTAAACTCAACTGTTGGGAGCATAAACGATATCATGAATTTACAAAACTTAATTCAATTTACACTTGAATGAGCAAATAAATACTAAATTCAGTTGAAACACTGAACTTTATATATATATATATATATATGTATATTTATGTAAATATATTTAAAAACAATGTATTTTTTATATATATTCTTCTATATATTCTATGCATAAAGCTGTGATATTTAATATTCGAAAATCTTCTTTACTTTCATTCGCGTCACACTTTTTTGTTAAAGTAAAATTATGGCTTCAAGCAGAAAAAATCGGATCAAATTTCTGTGCTTAATGCAGTTGAAATATTAATAAAACATCCTTTATTTAATCAAAAAAAAAAAAAAAAAAAATACAAGGAAATATTTTTAATGAGCAAACAAGCATTATAAAAATTATTATTTATCCTAAAAAACAAATGAATTTTTAAATTTAGTTTATTTTATTTTTTACATCATAACATCAAAGTATTAAATGAAAACTTTTATAATATATTTTTTATTAACAAATAAAAATATTTAAAAAATTTAATTTCGAACGTTAAAGAAAAGTAAGTCTATTAAAAATGTAATGGTAGAGAGCCTTAAGGTTCGATTACTTCAACCCTTCAATAAAATTGAACTGTTTAGTCCTTTATTGGCCCTGTTTATGCTATACTAAGCATATACATATATCCTCATTTATTACGTTTTAATGGAATGAGTTATATAAACAACAAAATTAAAATTACCATAGGTATATAAACGGAATATCTAAAAAAGTACAGACCAGAGACGGCACATTCAGTACCATCCCTGCAATAAATAGTCTATCCAACATATGTTCACACTGCCTTAAATGTCTATCTTTTATGTGCACATTAAACCTATTACAGTGTTTATAAAATGACATCGATCTATAATTGTTATAATATCGTTCTAAAATCTTTATAATTTTCTAGAATGTTTATAAAAGCGTATACAGTCAACTAACGTTACTTAAACTTCTTTGTATTATCACAACAGCTTTACTTCTTTAATCATAACTGACACAGTCATCTATCGAAATTCATACTTCATAAACCATTGCAATATTTTTTACACGCATTTCTATGTCTTTATATTGAAATTGTCAATCTTTACCTGAATGAAGTGTTATATCATTTTAATCGGTACTTAGGTAGGTAAATTGTAAGGAGAATCAAGTCCTCCTCACAATTGTTTAAACAACTAATTTGTAAGATAGAGAGTTGGGCATATTAGATCCAGTCGGGTGAATTGCTTAATAGAGGTATTTAACAAATACTAATGCGGAAAATATTACTGGATACATTTAAAGAATAGGTGCCCAAAAACTTAAGCCTGATTCCGGGATATACTTGGTCTCGGTACGTTCTCTCCAGCGCTCTAAGACATATTCTACAATATATTCGACAGGTTAATCCCGGCTTCATGACTTCATGCCCTCTTAAAATCCAGTATCCAGTTATGGTATTATTTTAGATATATCAGATTTACTTCTATCGATAAAGCCAGAGCTTCAACATTTGAATTATATGTCGTTCTTTTTGTTGACCTGTCACTAAAAGTGATCGTTTGTTAACTTTCATCTTTTGCTGGCAGCATTAGACATTGTAAGGGGAGGTTCCAACAAAGAGGTTTCAAGTCTTGCTAGTTTACTACCGCACCTGTTTCTCATTATAAGAGTTCTTGGATCCCCTACCTAATAAGTTGATAAATCGTATATCTTCGTGCATTATTCTAGACGAAATGCAGGTAGCTAAAATAGTTTTAATAGCTACCTGTCTATCAGTGAGAATATAAACATCGTTTTCATAAAAGTCCATGTTCACAGCAAGAGTACAGGCTGGTAGAATGATGAAGATTTCTGACGAAAATATCAAGGTGGATCTGCATAAGTGGTAATTCTTAGACCCACCGAATAGTTTTCGGTTTCTGTCACTCCCTCGATCTTGGATAACTCTAGCTTGTTTTAGCCAAAAGTAATGAGTTTTTATAATATTATATTATATATTATAATGTTATAATAATAGTAATGTTATTAAATACTATTATATATAATATTACTGTGTATCTACAGATTGCGAAAAAAAAGGGTTTTCATTGCAAGTGCTATAGACTTCTAGAAACTGTGAGTACTTTAGTTAGATGAATGAGATTTCTGGATTATTGAAATATAATAATTAGCTTTTGCACCACCATAGCAATTTTAGACTTATAAAAACTTATGTTGCACTCTTAACCATAAACTTTTAATAATTAGTAATTTTCGGAGTCTGAAAATATAAACAATTATAAAATTACTTTACCCTTTGAGGTGTCCTTAATACTTTAATTTTATTATGTAGAATATTTTTTAAAATCAAAACGTCTTCCTTGATAACATTACCTTTGAAATGGATGTATAAATGTTTGAAATTACTTATGATTTCTCGCAAAGTATTAGTTTATTTATGAGTGCCCAAAAATTAAAGTCAAGAATAATCATTTATTTTCCTTTAAACATTTTTGCATCAAAATCCTTGATTAGTTGCCAGTTTTATACCGACGGTTGTCTTGTTTTTAGGTTAGTTGGCACTTTCGTTAACAATGTTATTGAAAATTTGTATTATTTAGATTTTCTTCGCTCTACTTAACTGGAATTTAAAATTTTTTCAAGGTAAATATTACCACAAATTAAAAAATAAAAACCTTCCAAAAAGAAAAACCTAAAAACGCTCAAAAATTAAGAAAATTTAAGCAATGATGTAAAGGATGCACGCATTATCGTAGTAGTTTAAAGGAGTGAACATACTTTACATGTGTTAAAGACTAAAATATATTATCCTTTCTTCATAATACTTTTAATGAATCCATCCAACCTCCAAATAATTTGCATATTTTATTTAATCTACGTCGCAACGTAGAACTTTATAAACTGCAAACAACGTCAAACAATGTCAAAAGTAAATTTCACTGAGATTTAAGCATTTCTCGGGAAATTCACGCGTTGCAGGCAACAAGCAGCAACAGACAACAGCATAGCAGCATAGCAGCACGATGACACTGATTTTTACCAGCTACTTTTCCCACTTTTCCAAGAGTACTCGTATCCTTCACAGATTGGCGCCAAGAAACCTTAAGATACATGCCCGTTTGCATGTGTTGAACACGCATCAACACATGTGCTGAGTGTGGAAACTAATTTTATTCACTTAACTTGCATCCTTTTACCGTACAAAGTAATATGGTGCGTAGCTGCATCTTCCTTATCCTGCATTGCATTGCCACGGTTGTATGTGTGCATGCACCTTCCTTTGGTTTTAAAAGGGAAGTTCGCATGAGTATCACTTTCTGTTGGTAAACTCTTTTTCTATTACCTTACATACTCGTGCATACAGCACATGTTTCTAGATAAATTTCATGTTTTATTATATCTGCATGAGCTTGTTTTGTTCAAAATTAATAAAATAAGATACCATTAAATAGCTAAGGTACGTGACTCTTTGAAGAAGCGTTAGCTGGGTGAAGCTTTAAGAAATTTAATCAGAAGAAATAATGGAAAGAAAGTAGATTAAGCTTATAATATGTTGTGTACTTCTTGATTAATTTGTAAAGTGAAAAGTTATTGAATTGAATGCACTTGTTTTAAAATAATTAAATTAAACTAACATAGTAAAAACACTGTAAAGATGGTTTAAGTGTTGATTGGCGCTTAACAATTTAGAAAAATAACGAAATAATAATGATGCAATGAAAACGATGGTTATAGCCGGATTCTAAATGTAACTCCAAACTGTCTATATGGGATGACACTGGATTTTCAGATAATATTTCTGTCGAGAAACGAATGAATGCGAAGAAACTTTCAAGCAAACTACGATGTATTAAGTTTTACTGATGGCTCAAAAAAGGATTGTGATGTAGAAGCACGAATTAATGCGCCATTTGCAGACCTAAACCACTCCTTTGAGCTACCTAATGAAACCACAGTTTTTCTAACAGAAATTTAAACGTTTAATGAAGCATATCAGCTAATCAAATCATGGAGATAGTGTTACCATTTGTATTGACTCTAGTTAAAGGGTATAAAGAAGCTAATACGTGCTAGTTGACATCACATTCGTCTCAAAAAGCAGACGATTTGATACGCCTCGGCGTTTCCCTAGATGTATCTTATGTTCCCCTGGAAATCGTTGAAAGAAGTACTTATCTTCATTTTCTTTAGCTAGCGAATTATGTTATAGACCTCATGTAATAAGACTAGATCTTTGGAATCCATTAAGAGAAACTACGTAAATACTGTTAGGCTTTCTTTAGTTCTCTCAGTTAATAGTGTAGAGTAAACCACACAGAGAAACTGCATATTCTTTTTAATACTTATTAGTAAAATGGGAGCTGAACACTGGTTCAATAACCCTGCACACGTATTACTTATCTATTAAGTACAATTCAGCAATAATAACAAATTAATAGTTAAAATTGTACTACTCATATCCAATAAAGAATGTTTTAAAATAAAATTAGTAAAGTGCAGTTGAAAAAACTAAACTATAAAGCATTATTCTTTGTAAATACACGGCATTGGTCTCTAGGATAAATAGGTATTTAGTGGAATACTTTTTTAACAGCCTGTCAGACAACTGTCTGTTTATCGGTAAGGACAAAAGAGCTATTAAATTATCTAAATGCGAGGGAATGGATTTAGTGTTTATCTTTTTATATCTTAAAGTAAATACTGTCGTAAAATGTTGAAAAATTGTTCAGTGAGGTTAGCAGATACTTATTTGCTGACCTGCTACTGCAACTACCCACCCAATAATTATAGAATGATATATATTAAATTATATTAAAATAAACTGACCAATAAATGCTGTAATGCCTTCTTGGAAAATTTAATTTACTTTAAATTTACAATATTTCCAATAGGTTTTTTGAACTATTAAAAAATTTGGATAACTTGTTTCTTTGAGCATAATATCATGAATACTTTTTGTATTTAAAAACGAATTTTCTTTTTTTCTGAACTTTTTTCAAACCACAAGAACTTAGTCGAAACCACACTGCTGACGTATTTTGCTTGATAACCTGGAAAGTTTTAAATAAAACATAAATAAACGTGCAACTCTTTTCGCGTATCCAACAGTCGAAATTCTTTTCATCGTGTATCTGAAATAGTTTATTCTAACAAACCCAACATGAGCTTATGCTAATCCATATGCACAAAACGAAATATCCTTTCCCCCATTTTCAGCTACATTTTTGCCTGCGTTTCGTTTCTTTGCTGGTTCATAAATTTTGGTTTTTAGCCGTTTTCCTCCTGCTTGAGCACATGCCTTGCTGCATTCTCAGTTGTGCAGCTGCTCGATTTTGAGCTACACAAAAACCATTTTTATTTGCGTGACTGTGCTTCGAACACACACGCAACACATCTAAATGCAACACAGAACAATGTTGCTTGTTAATCGCCATTTTTAAAATTCATAATCTATTGTGAATGTCAGCGCTGTTGACACGCATTTAACTGTAAAATGTCTGAGCTTTTGGTAATACACAAACTACAACACACTCTCAAGCCAAGCCAAAGCCGTCCAACGTGGTGTGGGTATGAGTACGGCGGGCGGGGTGAAGTGCGAATGCGACTGGCAATGGGAATGTGAATGTGAGCGTGAAATATGTTTTTCATTGCATGTCTACGTCTCATTTTATTTCCCTTTCAGTCATTTTATTACATTTTGCTCATATTTTATTGAAAAAACGTTTAACAAGAAGAAGCAAACTATCAAAAAATGTTGTCGCCATTTTTGTTGTTGTTTTCACTTTTTTAATATATTTTTTTTATTGTTGTTGTTATTGTTGGTTATTTTATTATTATGTGTTATTGTTAGCATTGTTGTTATTGCTGTTATTGTTGTTATTGTTATTATTGTTGTAGTTGTAAAAGTTTTGAGTGTTAGTATTATTTTTATGTAAATTTTTCGAGTTAGTTTTTTTTTTGTTTTTGTGTAGCTTTTTATGAGTTTCCTTCTTTCTATGTTTGTGTGAATTTTATGTAGCGTAAATAAGTAAAATGTTACAAGGATACGGAAAAAATAAAATCAGGAAGTGCACACACTCAGCAAAGAAAAACAAGTGCAAGCTTGCATATATCTATGAAAGGACTAAAGTAATGCAAAGAGGTTACACGGACAAAAAGAGTAATTAAATAAGTGGCCATTGCTTGATAGTGATATTTTGAACTTCCTGAAAAGTAGGTTACATTGTTTAAAGTTGCCGACTATAGAAGCATTAAATTTGCTGTTACTTTTAATTATTTAAACTTTTTATATCAATAAACTATCAATTAAAAAAACGATTGCAGTTCAGTTGCATTCTGCTACACTTTATGTAATGGTTTCAATGAAAGGCTTCATAACATAATTAATTATATAGGAAAATGGAAGTGGGTTATTTAAAAGGTTTTTAATTTTAAATTAATACGTCATCAATGTAAACATCGTATGCAGTTAATATATACAATAAGTTTTAACTCCTGTGAGCATTCCACTTAGCATACGGGCAATTCTAATACTTATTTTACCATAAACAGTACAGATCAATAGTTCGGAAGATCAATTAACATACAATCAGTATATATATAAGTAGTATATGACCGACAGATTTTACTTATGGTTCAACACTTCTAATGAACGGCAGACACTAAAGTAAGTCATCGATGCAAACTGTAGATTCTGTGTAGAGAACGAGGAGTCGGCCACGCATGTGCTATTAGAATGCCCTGCGCTAATGCACATACAGAAGGCTCATGGGAATATATATTCTTACGAAAGAAGCAATAAAACTCTGTAAAGTAGATTCTATACTACAGGGTGTAGAGACCTACTCTAAACCCAGAAAGGGGCACAATAGACCCAACGCTCGCAGTGTCGCATTCGCTAACAATAATAATAATAACGAAGGTAAGCCGTCTCTTTTATGTAGAATATATTTGATATATATGTAGGTGTTATATGTATCATGGTAGAAGATGATGACATGAACTTCTACAACAATGAAGTACAATGAATAACAGAAGCGATAAAATGGCGAAAATATTATGAGATCTTATACCATAATTAACAGCGATTATGATGAACTGCATACGTTATAAGATAAGAAGCTGATTTGCAAAAGACGAAAGTTCCAATATGGCGAGCGACAGCGTCGTTCCGCAAAATATAGAAAGAGTGTTAATAAGTAATTCGATAACATGCTTATCATTTTTACTATAATGTCAATAGTATTTTGACTTTTGAATCACATAGATCCGGGGACCGTTAGCACACCAATAAGAATTAACAAATCATCTGATTTTTAGATTTTTATTCTTAAAATTTTGATTTTAAGATTTCGATTTATTCTGATTTCTTTAAAATCCTTTTTAAGTTAATTATGCTCAATTTTTCCATAACCTTCAGCCAAAAATCTCCCTACGAATTAATTCTTTGTCTGAAAAGCATTGTCAATAAGGTTAATAATCATCCTGTAGTGCAACAACCTAAATTTCTTTTCTATTATAATGGCAATCCCGACATCAATAGTACTGTGACCCATAGACTCCATTATCTATCTACAATTGTTAATTCGTACATATTTTTCACTAGATATTTGTTTTTGAATCTCCTATATTAAATAGCGAAGTCATATGAATGTCTGATTCGTATATCCTGTGGTTCATTCCTATGCGTTAACCTTTACCAACTGCCAATGTTGCGTTGCCAATATTATGTTCAGGCGCATTCATCGTATGCCCATTTCGAATAAAGTAGTTATTAGAAACTTGTGAAAGACTGAAAATTTTATAAAGAACTTCTTTTTTCCTCCCTTTTACAAAGTCATATTTGCCATCACTCTAATTATATTATATTTTAAAACAGTAAGATGAGACTCTTTTATGGAAAACATAAGCATATTATTTTAAATACGCTAATTAAACAAAACTAGGAAAACTATATCGGTTGCTAATTAGTTTACTGAAAGCAAATGTCTTTTATTTACTAAAATAACAACTCATTGATAATTTTCAACGTTTTTCCAATAGCGAAAACCGGCGGCTGGTCGATTGTGCTTTTCATCCTGCGCCGGGCCGTTTAATGCTCTTTATGCTTTGTGTATGCTGAAATTGATAAAATTGTTTATGTTGCTATATTTCAAGTCCACAGGGTAAAATTTCATTGTGCTCAACAGTTTTTCTGTAATTGAATACTTTAATTGCCTGTCAATGTCAAACAGACAAAACAAAAATTCAAAGAAAGTCTGTCCGGAACAGATAAGAAGTCTTATTACTGCTTCATTTTCTTTGGTGCCTTTCATTTTGGTCAAGCATTGATTTCTTCCCAGAATTGCGAACAACAAATGACAATTTCATTTACTTTGTTATTTGATGGGCACTACAATGGAACTCAGTACCGATATTCAACAAATTATAAAATTTCGTCTTCTGAAACGAATTTCGTTTTCTGAAACATTAAATCGCCGTAAGTGTAGCAATTTAAATCGCACAAATATTTTACTTTTTTCGAAAAGAATTCTAAACAAATGAATTAATTTTGAACTACAATGCTCGTATATGAAATGACTGAAGTTTACTTTTCTAACAGCTTCAAGCTACATTAGTGCAAACTATTAACATTTTTCAGTGGGGAAAATTGCACTAATAATTTAAGGAAAGTGCTAGCGCTTCCCCGCAACAGTCCACATGGATGAATTCGTTTCACTGTTTATGCATGCATTTGGAAACTTTATATATTACCAGCACTTGTCAAAAATTCCTCCCAAAGGATATAAAAACATAAAATTACACTAATTACTGCCTACAAATAAACAAGAAAATTGTCTTTTGGCCGAAAAGTTTTCACACATAATAAACTGATATGCCAACTTAAGATACACACAACTCCATGCGAACATTCCCACAAAAGCATTTGTTACACAAACATTTGAACTTCTGTGTTATCATTTTGCACAGCTGTGTGTCTTTGTGTCTTTGCCTTGCTTCGCCTTGTTTGTCTTGCATTAAGGATATTTGTGTAAAATATCTCTGGAGCATTATAAACTTTAAATAGCAAATGTTTTAAGTTTTAACCAAATATTGCGCTCTTTCCGAAATTATGTCACTTGACATATTTATGCATTTGCTCATATCCTTACACACTTACACACCACCACTTACACACACAGATACACACATTTAAATGAAACAATAAGTTGAGTAAGATATTTTTAGTTTTATGACTTAGTTTCTAACTTATTTAAATAGAATTTTAGAAAGAGTTTCGAAAGCATTTCTATATCATAGGACGATATGATTAGATTTGAATAACTAATTTAATACTTTACTCAAAATATAATATAGTTTACTTATGTTATTTAGATACGGGAGTTAAAATTACGCTTCAGATTACTACAATTGATTTTTATATAAAAACCATACAAAAATGTGCAAATGATAATTGTAACTTAACAGTCAATATTAGTGTACCTAAATCTAGTGTTAGACAAATTTACGCTTTCATAGTTGTGATCACAGTATGAATTGATCAGAGCTGTAATTTGTTTATTTGTAACTCCCTCTAGTTCAAGTTCAAGATCAAATACCTTGCAAACATGTGAACTCTAATGTAATTGTGGCCATATCATGTTTTCTAATAAAATAAAAGCGCTTCTCTGGAAATACATGCGAAAGATCTACAATAATAGGAGTGACATTAAAATGTATTATGCCAAACTACGAAGACAAAATAACATAAAACTTACGATAAAGGAAGAAACATGGATGTATAAAAAACATAGTGAAATAGATTATTACCTCAAGCATATGCTAAGTGGACCTGGTTGTATTCATTAGTATTTACATCGGTTTCATATTGGTGACGACTAGTTCTGTGTAGATTGTCCCAGCGACATCAAAACTGAAGAATACATTCTTTTTAACTACCTTTATTTTAAAAATGAGAGATTAGCCACCTACGAAGTTTTCAAAAAAATTCCCACACTAAGAAAGCCCATGTCCAACATATGCTAATCCGTAAAAAGTGGCTGATACTTCACTCAGTAGAAGCAGAAATTATGACTCAGCTCTGACCATCAAAACGCCATACAGAAAGGCAAAATCGCAACTTATTGAGAAAGACGTCAATCGAGAGTGGATAGCGATGAACTGACCAATTTTGACCTAATCATTTATAGTGAATTACCTAACGGTCGTTTCAGGAGAAACTATGCATCGGGAAGAAGGGGTATGCTTAGAGTGTTGAACTCATATACTTTGTCAGAAAGGCAAAGTCGCAACTTATGGAGAAGGACTTCAATCAGAAGTGGATAGCTATAAACTGACCGATTTTGAGCTAATCGTTTATGATGAACTACCTAACGGTCGTTTCAGGAGAAATCATGCATCGGGACGAGAGAAGATGCTTAAAGTGTTGAACTCATATACTTTCTCAGAAAGGCAAAGTCGCAACTTATGGAGAAAGACGTCAATCAGAAGTGGATACCTATGAACTGACTGATTTTGAGCTAATCGTTTATGATGAACTAGCTATCGGTCATTTCAGGAGAAACCATGCATCGGGACGAGAGAAGATGCTTAAAGTGTTGAACTCATATACTTTCTCAGAAAGGCAAAGTCGCAACTTATGGAGAAAGACGTGAATCAGAAGTGGATACCTATGAACTGACTGATTTTGAGTTAATCGTTTATGATGAATTGCCTAACGGTAATTTCAGGACAAACTATGCATCAGGACGAGAGGAGATGCATAAATTGTTGAACTCATATACTTTCTCAGGCTTTCGATGCTATTCGATGCTATTTGGTTTGTTTGAAAGTTATATTTCTTTAAAAAACTCTCTATTCTTATGTAAATTAAAACAATGAAATAAAAATCTATACTTTTTTATGAAATAATAGAAACTTTAACAATAAACTGATTAGAAAATAAAAATATAAGTTGTAGTTGGGCTCTTAAAAAACTTGAAGTAGTACTAATTTAGGTACCAAAAGTTTCCTTCTCATTATTTTCGTTAAAAAGTAAACCGCATTATTGAGTCAAAACTTTAACGCCACGTTCCTACCATCCTACCATTCAACACACGCGGTTTACCTATCCGGGCTTCTTAATGCAAATGAAACTTCTGCCGAACAGTAGAGCTGCGTGTGAAGTTACTGGTGAAATTTCTATGAAACAAACTATGAAACTTTTCCAGTTCTGAACGACAGGAGCAACTTAGTTTTAATTAAAAGACAGCAGCCAACAACAAAATTTACAAATCACATGTGGAATTCTTAATTAATGGAAAACAAAATATTTCAAGTGGAGGCAAATATGAAAATTTAACCCATTTTCTCTGTATAACTCACAGCATTCCCTCTGATGCAAATTAAAGGCAAACATTAATAACGCTAAAATCATAAGGATCTCAGAAAAATACTCTATACATAAATTTTAAGTCTGAACATATTAATTAGTGAACTCATTTATTAATTAGCGAACATGCAGTAATAAAAGTTCAATGTCACTCATACGTCAAGTACTGTAGAGAGTAACGCAGGTAAAGAGGAAAGGAACAAATACTTGAAATTTATTATTTTTATAAATAAATTGTTTGTTACATTTGTAATTTAGTTTATTGTTGAGTTATAAATGATCACCGCAGCTCCACCATTTTTCATCTTTAAAGGTCATGGCGTGGAGTATGCAAAATAGTTGCGTGCACCACTTGGCTGTCCGAAGCTTAGTAGTAATCTCTTTTACCGGAATAAAAGGAGAATACGGAAAAAGAATTATACTTTCCACAATAGCACAAAGTAGCTTTGATAGAAATAATGATGCTATGTGGTTGGTTATGCATTTTGTTGCATACTATGCATCGCACCCCATACTCTGCAAAAGGTTTTAAGAATATTTATAGAAAGTAATGTTTCAACTGTAACCACAAACACAACGAGAACAATTGTGAAGGAGCATAAAAATATACGCGTAAAAGGATATAAACGGATTTTAGTATTTTAATTCACTTCCCTTCACTTTTTCTGCCATTGTAGTCATCCTCTTTTGTGCTCTCAATAGCAGTTTTAGTTTGCATGGAAACGCGCTCAAACGTCAATGGAAATATCGTATTGTATAAAGTGATAAAAATATTTGTATACTCGTTGCTTTACAAACGTAATCCGATAAATTCAAATATATTAAAATAAAAAATAACAACAAAACTAACACAACACATTTGTAAGTAGGAATCACCCATTAGTTTTATTATGTATTTTTTTACTATTGTTATAGAGAGGTTTCGAACTACAACAACAAAAATTTTTATTATATTTTTTTAGTTTTCATTGTTATAGTAATATTTCATCCATCAGCAGCTTATAGCTTCTGCATTGGGTTTAAAGTTACTTCTGCTATTTTTTAAACTCTTATATGTCGTTGTAAAAAAAATCAGCTGGCCTCCTGGATTGTATTATGGAATGATTAAAAGTTTTCGATGAGGAAAGTTCTTCTGTATTTATTCAACAGTTTACTGACAATACTATTGCCTTATATATGGCATTGTTGGTATGTAGTCTCCAAAATTGTCACAAATTTTCCTTAAAGTGAGGCCATTTTCGGATCTAATTATATAAGCGAAGATTTATTCTGTTACGAATTCAATTGTAGGACCTTAAATTAGTTACAACAGAGTACAATACAGGGGACATAAAGATTGTCTTTAAGGTCAGGGAAGCTACCACTGTTGAATTCTGTTTATAACTCTGACACCTTCTATTACACCTCTAATTATACAGCATGTTTAATAAAACTACGCTATAAGTATCCACATTGTTCACATCTTTTATCATTTAACTTCTCACGTAAGTTACTTCAAAGATTCTTCTGTGGTATAAAGTTTTAATAAAAATGAGATAAATGGAAGAAAACAGAATGGGCAATTAATTCGTCATCTCATGTGGAAGAATTTTGGAAAAAACAAGCAATGCCCAATGTGGCAATAATTTTAGGAAAGATGTTTTCTTTATATTGATTTGCTAAATCTGCTTTAAAAATAGGTGTAAAATTCTAACGAAAAGAACTAATAATGATTACTAAAAATTAAAATAACTAAAAGAAGTATTATAGAGTTCATAATATGTATATTAAAAATGAAACAACTATTTATAGTACCTAATGTCCACACTTAGAAACTACCCAATAAACACTCAATAAAGGATATGCTAGCCTTCATTCAACATGCTCAATATATTCTATATCGTTTAAAGTAAGTTACAGTAAAAATATACTACTATAGTAGCAATGCTCTACTCCTCTGAGATTTATTTTCCCTCTTGACTTTCTTATCTTTCCAAACATTTATGTGTTTTTACCTGTGTTCTCTATAATAATGCAGTTTCCATTTAATTTAATTAAATAAGTTAATTGGAAAGAATAATTAATATTTTAATTCAATTAAAAATTATTTGAAAGTTTTTAAATACTATTTGACATAGAAGAGCTTGTCTTCTATGTATCTTGATTCAATTTCTAACTTATGTTATCACTACTACTACAAGTAATAATTATAACACTTAAAAGTCTTTCTGAAATATTTTATCAAATAAATTTTAACAGTAGCTTCCAAAGCTCACTTATCGGTCTTTGACCGCGTTTCAAACTACCTCAACATTCTACTTGGGGCAGTCCAAATTCATTCACTAGGTTAGTAATGCCAAAACGTACTTTGTAACAAAAGGGACTGGGAAGTCACTTTTTAAGAGACAATAAATGCAAATTGAAAACAATTGTGGAGAGAATATAAAGCTTTCGTTATTATTTTAAGAGTTTTTAATAGTAATGAAGATACTTCTGAATATTCGAAAAACAAACTTGAATATGGAGAGACTTTATTTAAGAGAAATTCTTCTCAAAAGAGAAATTCCTATTTCGAATTTTATCAAAAAAGCCATAACGCTTTTTAAGAGTATGGACTTGGAAAAGTTATTTGTTCTTTGACTTCAAGAGATAATGTTTAGAGATAACAGGACTATTATTATTACAATTTGACAAAATGTAAACAAAAAATATGTAAGTAATAAATTTCAATTAAAATTTGGAAGGAAAATTGAAATTTATTATAAAAATTATAATGTTAATATTATCCTAAATAGGATATTTTCCAATAGCCAATAAGTTCTATTGTACCTGATTCTGTTAATGTCTTAGATATAATCCCATATCAAAGGTTATCCATTCCTTGATTCTTTTTCAGTAACTAGTGTCAAAGATAACTGTCACTCAAGGCAGCATATATTAAGTTTAAGATGCACCATTTTAATATATAGATGGATTAGCATACGTTGTGTGTACTGAAATCATAGCAGTTTTCTGCAGAAATGACGTTAACTTTAAGCATCGCATTTACTTTAGCAATCAGGCTAGTTTTACAGTTCGTAGATATACCATAAATGTTGGTTGACGCATCTGAGACACTAATAAATCGCAATGTTCTTCAGATATGGTCCTTCAGAAGACCATATCATCCACAAAACGTCACTGCATGATTTGAGATCAAATCTGATTTTGTGATGAGCCAATAGCTTCAAACTGATCTCTACAATATGATTAACAATTTCTTTAAACATAAAATGGAAGATATGGATACAGTGTCAATAAGATAGTACCACGAGCCATGCAATACATTATATTTTTACTTTTTAAAGTTTTAAACAATTATACTTACGGTCGTCTTCAAACAGAGAATCATATAAATATACTATTAGATGACAATTATGGGCTATTTAAGAAACAGAAAACAAAATAGTACTTTACCAATTCAAGCTGCACTTTTCTCACAATAGAATTATTCCTGCTCAAACGCTATTTACTTCAATATGTACATTACCTTGTTCTGGTGTTTCATCTGATGTCTGTTATATGCTTTAAATGAAGTGCTTTGCTGTATATTGTTTCAATAGTTCTTACTTCTTACTTATTACTTATGTTCACCTCTTTCCTGGGTCATCTTTTAATTAAATGTTTTATTAGTTATATTTTTTGTCTACTGAATTACTACCAGTAAAATCATTTAAACCTATAGCTAACGATATAAATAAATATTGGACCATTTATAGTTCAATCAACATTGTACCTCAATCTTTTTCGTAGGTGATTAGAATTTTATGCACTATATATATGAGTGAATAATGTATGAATTTACTTTAAAGAATATAAATTTTTTTATAGAAATTGTATCAAATACTTTGCTACTCTTTAACAAATTTTTTATTAAATTTGTTATGTATAAAATATACATTTTTGAACCAATCATCAGCAAAAAATACTGAAATATTTGGAATATATCATTTTTAAAAAAATTTATTTAATTTTTGGAATTTATTTCAAATAATCTTAATTTAATATTTCATATTATTAAATAACTAGTATAATAAATCTTAGGGATTAAAACTATAAAAAAATACTTTTCGAAAGGATCATAATTAATTGCTTTTAAAACAATGACCATTAATCACACCACATACATTAGATAGTTTGAATAATTGAGTGCCATCTTAAGCTTCTCTGACAAAATTTAAGACTTTATATATTTTATGTTATTTCGATGAAAACTTCTTGCCATTCACATTGATGGTTAATATAAATCAAATATGAAATCATTCTACGAATGTCAAAGTACGAGTACTTACATTCAAAAAAAAAAAAAGCAAAAACTGAAGGAAAATATCACAGTTTTAAGTCAACATCACGTTGCGTTTTTGACAGTCTTCAGCACATCCACCTGAAGCTGAAGATGCGTGGATGCAGATACATAAGAGCTTTGAATTACATTTGTATGCGAGTATATGGGAGTATATGCGAGTATATACGAACAAATATATGTAGATTAGATAAACGGCAACAATCTCATATGCACTTTCGTATGCACTATTTTATATGTTCACAAACTAAACACATCCTTAAGGATATATGATATTTTATATCAAATAGAACTGAGATTGTGTATGATTAAGTCAACGTACATTGAATGCTATCGGAAGATGGATTTGGCTTTGCACGTTTATTCCACTTTCAAAACGAAATTCAATAAGAAAATCTTGTCTTGGTTCAGTTTCAATAAAAGTGCAAAATGCAAATTTTGTAACTCAAAAATGAAAAGTTGAAAAAAAAACTTAAACGTTTATATAAATTCTGTTTTACATTTAAATTTGAAATAGTTTTCATCGATCCAGGTTTTGCTTGAACTTAAATCAGAAGAAACCGTAAAATAAAATTTTAAATTGTTCCAAATTTAAATACTTCAAGTAAGTATCTATGTGACTTACTTAAGTTTACTTTGAAGTAAAAATAATTTATTAACTTTACTATTTTATTTTTTTTATATTTTATTTATTTTATATTTTATTTTATTTATTTTATTTTATTTATAATACGTTGTTTTATTATTTCAAAAACATTCAAGAGATATATGATTTTTTATCTCTTTCTTAGAAATTTTTTGTTAAGAAGTAGTACCGACTAAACCTAGTAATGACTTACACAGTGTTGTGATGACCTATTTCTGCAAAAATCAATTAGATATTCTTAATTTAAGCAGATACTGATGCAATCCAAACATTGTAGACTTCAAATTGGATTAATTCTAAAAAAACATCAAGAAACTATAGTCTATCAAGACTATAGATTTCCTAAACGTTAGAAATCTGAGGTGAATCTCACATAGTCTTATACAAATTACAACACATCTTGTGTTGTAATCTTGTGTTGTAACTCAACTTTGTGTGTTTAACAAAGTTGAGTTCAAAATGGATGCTACATTACCAGTCTGGTCAATAAAACCCGATTTTATTAAAGCTTACTCCGAATTTAACCGATATGTATAGCAAATAGGGTATACATTATATTGTGATGCAATATCAACAATGGATGTAAATACTGAGATTTTGAACTAATTGTCCAAAAATGAGATGTCCTATACGTTTTTGAGATTTCTGCGAATAGCAACTACATTCTCAGTCATGGAAAAAAAAATTGTAATTCAGTGAGTAAAGCAGTTGATCCAGGTTCATCAAAAAAATCTAACAGATTAATACCAAAACTGTTTCTTTTTGAAGCTAGAAATTTCGCCAAGTCAAGTTAGTTCACTTTCAATTGAACAGAGGAGTCATGTCTTTCTTGGCCACTGTTGTTCTTACCACTGCACAGCATATTTGAGATCAAGTGGACTTTGAACCGTCATTACAATTTAACCTATCCTGTAAGCTACCTTCGACATAAGTTTTATTAACCTAATTGCAACAGTGTTCAGTTTGAGCACAAATTCACTAGAGTCTCGTAGTTTCAATCTAAACAAAAGATGTATGGAATTCTAAATAATGGAATAAGTCGAATATATATACACCTTTGAGGCACTTTGTATAAACAATTATGTCAAAGTCAAATAAGTGAAAAATTTTCAATAATTTTTTGCGGTATGGAACTTCACTTCTTTTTATATGTACCTAAAATTTAATGCATTCTGCAAGAGGCTCAAATATAATATATGCAGTATGAAGAAGGATAATTAAGTTATGCACACCCACTACACCGCAATCTGACGCATATTTTCATTGAGAGGAAAACTTGAAGACTTCGCCAAATACCAAACACAAAAACCGAAAGCAAAATTGTCAAAGTCCTTGCTCACTCCGAAATTTGGTGCGCTTGTGTGATTGTACAGGAATTGGGTTTATGGTGCTGTCAAAAGAAGTGTGTCGCTGTTTCTTTGTGAAATATTTGAGGACTGGTAATAGCGGCGGCGGCAGCAGCGGCCTCAAAATGAGAAGTGGAAGAGTGCTGGAGTAATGTGGCCCACTGCATTAAACGCTGACTAAGGAGAAAAATTTTTCTGAATTTTGTTTTATTTCTTCTCTGAATTGTTTTGTGAAACATATAAATTTATTTCGAGATAAGCAAAGTTTTTCGTATTCATTTTTCTGTTGTCACATTCATATTTCACGGAGTAACATTTGTCAGAAAATTTTTCCATATATTTTTTCTTGTTTTCTTACCATTTTAATATACAAATGTGTTTCCATACATATTAGTAAATATATATTCATATTTATATACATACATATACATATAGAAATTTTTTTTGGAAAATTTACAATGAACCGATTTTTATCACGTTGTCAACAGACTCATCTGGTAAACGAAAAAACAAAAAATTGTTTCTCAAAATAAAAAACTTGTGAAGAAATGGGAAATAATTTAAGTTTGGATGACATTAGATGAAAACGAAATTTAAACTGCGGTTAATTTAGCTAATAAGAACTTCTCTGAGTTAACTTTAAATCTAAAGTCTGCTAAGTCAAACAAAAACTCTGAATATTCTATACAGATACCACTGATTTAGCTATACAATTCTGTGAATTAGATGATCCACAATTAGGTAAGTTAGATTAATCTTATGTAAGATTTCTATAAAGTTTTCTTATAGGGTTCAAATGCGTCGATATTTTAGCATTTCTTAAATATTAATGGTTTAGAAATTACATTCGTGAAAGTCCTTCAACTTTTTAAACTGTAGATTCTTTAAACAACTTATTAATGTTTGTAACAATGCGAGACTTATGTAT
>NC_051846.1:209736858-209741639 GCF_002237135.1 Teleopsis dalmanni
ATTATCTAAATGCAAACGAATGGATTTAATGTTTATCTTTTTATATCTTAAGGTTTCTTGCTTGATTGATTGATGTTAGCATTGAGGTTAGCAGATACATATTTGCTGACCTGCTACTGCAACTAATCAACCAATAATGATAGAATAATATATATTAAAATAAACTGACCAATAAATGCTGTAATGCCTTCTTGGAAAATTTAATTTACTTTAAATTTTAAAAATTTCCAATAGGTTTTTTGAACTATTAAAAAATTCGGATAACTTGTATCTTTGAGCATAATATCATGAATACTCTTTGTATTTAAAAACGAATTTTCTTTTTTTCTGAATTTTTTTTCAAACCACAAGAACTTAGTCGAAACCACACTGCTGACATATTTAGCTTGATAAGCTGGAAAGTTTTAAATAAAACATAAATAAACGTGCAACTCTTTTCGCGTATCCAACAGTCGAAATTCTTTTCATCGTGTATCTGAAATAGTTTATTCTAACAAACCCAACATGAGCTTATGCTAATCCATATGCACAAAACGAAATATCCTTTCCCCCATTTTCAGCTACATTTTTGCCTGCGTTTCGTTTCTTTGCCGCTTCACAAATTTTGGTTTTTAGCCGTTTTCCTCCTGCTTGAGCACATGCCTTGCTGCATTCTCAGTTGTGCAGCTGCTCGATTTTGAGCTACACAAAAACCATTTTTATTTGCGTGACTGTGTTTCGAACACACACGCAACACATCTAAATGCAACACAGAACAATGTTGCTTGTTAATCGCCATTTTTAAAATTCATAATCTATTGTGAATGTCAGCGCTGTTGACACGCATTTAACTGTAAAATGTCTGAGCTTTTGGTAATACACGAACTACAACACACTCTCAAGCCAAGCCAAAGCCGTCCAACGTGGTGTGGGTATGAGTATGGGGGAATGTGAATGTGAGCGTGAAATATGTTTTTCATTGCATGTCTACGTCTTATTTTATTTCCCTTTCAGTCATTTTATTACATTTTGCTCATATTTTATTGAAAAAACGTTTAACAAGAAGAAGCAAACTATCAAAAAATGTTGTCGCCATTTTTGTTGTTGTTTTCACTTTTTTAATATATTTTTTATTGTTGTTGTTATTGTTGGTTATTTTATTATTATGTGTTATTGTTGGCATTGTTGTTATTGCTCTTATTGCTGTTATTGTTGTTATTGTTATTATTGTTGTAGTTGTAAAAGTTTTGAGTGTTAGTGTTATTTTTATGTAAATTTTTCGAGTTAGTTTTTTTTTTTTTTTGTGTAGCTTTTTATGAGTTTCCTTCTTTCTATGTTTGTGTGAATTTTATGTAGCGTAAATAAGTAAAATGTTACAAGGATACGGAAAAAATAAAATCAGGAAGTGCACACACTCAGCAAAGAAAAACAAGTGCAAGCTTGCATATATCTATGAAAGGACTAAAGTAATGCAAAGAGGTTACACGGACAAAAAGAGTAATTAAATAAGTGGCCATTGCTTGATAGTGATATTTTGAACTTCCTGAAAAGTAGGTTACATTGTTTAAAGTTGCCGACTATAGAAGCATTAAATTTGCTGTTACTTTTAATTATTTAAACTTTTTATATCAATGAACTATCAATTAAAAAAACGATTGCAGTGCAGTTACATTCTGCTACACTTTATGTAATGGTTGCAATGAAAGGCTTAATAACATAATTAAATTATATAGAAAAATTGAAGTAGGTTATTTAAAAGGTTTTTAATTTTAAATGAATACGTCATCAATGTAAACATCGTATGCAATTAATATATACAATAAGTTTTAACTCATGTGACCATTCCACTTAGTATACGGGCAACTCTAATACTTATTTTACCATAAACAGTACAGATTACTAGTTCGGAAGATTCATCAACATACAATCATGCTAAGAAACTGTCTAAGTAGTATATGACCGACAGATTTTACTTATGGTTCAACACTTCTAATGAACGGCAGACACTAAAGTAAGTCATCGATGCAAACTGTAGATTCTGTGTAGAGAATGAGGAGTCAGCTACGCATGTGTTATTAGAATGCCCTGCGCTAATGCACATACGGAAGGCTCATGGGAATGTATATTCTTACGAAAGAGGCAATAAAACTCTGTAAAGTAGGTTGTCTTAGAGACCTGCTCTAAACCCAGAAAAGGGCACAATAGACCCGACGCTCGCAATGTCGCATTCCCTAACAATAATAATAATAACGAAGGTAAGCCGTCTCTTTTAAGTAGAATATATTTGATATATAGGTGTTATATATATCATGGAAGAAGATGATGACATGAACTTCTACAACAATGAAGTACAATGAATAACAGAAGCAATAAAATGGCGAAAATATTATGAAATCTTATAATTAACAGCGATTATGATGAACTGAATATGTTATAAGATAAGAAGCTGATTTGCAAAAGACGAAAGTTCCAATATGGCGAGCGACAGCGTAGTTCCGCAAAATATAGAAAAAGTATTAATAAGTAATTCGATAACATGCTTATCATTTTTACTATAATGTCAATAGTATTTTGACTTTTGAATCACATAGATCCGGGGACCGTTAGCACACCAATAAGAATTAACGAATCATCTGATTTTCAGATTTTTGTTCTTAAAATTTTCCATAACGTTCAGCCAAAAATATCCCTACGAATTAAATCTTTGTCTGGAAAGCATTGTCAATAAGGTTAATAATCATCCAGATCTGTAGTGCAACAACTTAAATTTCTTCTCTATTATAATGGCAATCCCGACATCAATAGTACTGTGACCCATAGACTTCGTTATCTATCTACAATTGTTAATTCGTACATATTTTTTACTAGATATTTGTTTTTTGAACCTCCTGATTCGTATATCCTGTGGTTCATTCCTATGCGGTAACCTTAACCAACTGCCAATGTTGCGTTGAGCCTTGTATACCTCATTATGGTATTTCGAATGCGGTAGTTGTCGCCAACAGCCAATATTATGTTCAGGCGCATTCATCGTATGCCCATTTCGAATAAAGTAATCAGAAACTTGTGAAAGACTGAAAATTTTATAAAGAACTTCTTTTTTCCTCCCTTTTACAAAGTCATATTTGCCATCACTCTAATTAAATTATATTTTAAAACAGTAAGATGAGACTCTTTTATGGAAAACATAAGCATATTATTTTAAATACGCTAATTAAACAAAACTAGGAAAAATATATCGGTTGCTAATTAGTTTACTGAAAGCAAATGTCTTTTATTTACTAAAATAACAACTTATTGATAATTTTCAACGTTTTTCCAATAGCGAAAACCGGCGGCTGGTCGATTGTGCTTTTTATCCTGCGCCGGGCCGTTTAATGCTTCTTATGCTTTGTGTATGCTGAAATTGATAAAATTGTTTATGTTGCTATATTTCAAGTCCACAGGGTAAAATTTCATTCTGCTCAACAGTTTTTCTGTAATTGAATACTTTAATTGCCTGTCAATGTCAAACAGACAAAACAAAAATTCAAAGAAAGTCTGTCCGGAACAGATAAGAAGTCTTATTACTGCTTCATTTTCTTTGGTGCCTTTCATTTTGGTCAAGCATTGATTTCTTCCCAGAATTGCGAACAACAAATGACAATTTCATTTACTTTGTTATTTGATGGGCACTACAATGGAACTCAGTACCGATATTCAACAAATTATAAAATTTCGTCTTCTGAAACGAATTTCGTTTTCTGAAACATTAAATCGCCGTAAGTGTAGCAATTTAAATCGCACAAATATTTCACTTATTTCACTTTTTTTCGAAAAGAATTCTAAACAAATGAATTAATTTTGAACTACAATGCTCGTATATGAAATGACTGAAGTTTTCTTTTTTAACAGCTTCAAGCTACATTAGTGCAAACTATTAACATTTTTCAGTGGGGAAAATTGCACTAATAATTTAAGGAAATTGCTGGCGCTTCCCCGCAACAGTCCACATGAATGAATTCGTTTCACTGTTTATGCATGCATTTGGAAACTTTATATATTACCAGCACTTGTCAAAAATTCCTCCCAAAGGATATAAAAACATAAAATTACACTAATTACTGCCTACAAATAAACAAGAAAATTGTCTTTTGGCCGAAAAGTTTTCACACATAATAAACTGATATGCCAACTTAAGATACACACAACTCCATGCGAACATTCCCACAAAAGCATTTGTTACACAAACACTTGAACTTCTGTGTTATCATTTTACACAGCTGTGTGTCTTTGTGTCTTTGCCTTGCTTCGCCTTGTTTGTCTTGCATTAAGGATATTTGTGTAAAATATCTCTGGAGCATTATAAACTTTAAATAGCAAATGTTTTAAGTTTTAACCAAATATTGCGCTCTTTCCGAAATTATGTCACTTGACATATTTATGCATTTGCTCATATCCTTACACACTTACACACCACCACTTACACACACAGATACACACATTTAAATGAAACAATACGTTGAGTAAGATATTTTTAGTTTTATGACTTAGTTTCTAACTTATTTAAATAGAATTTTAGAAAGAGTTTCGAAAGCATTTCTATATCATAGGACGATATGATTAGATTTGAATAACTAATTTAATACTTTACTCAAAATATAATATAGTTTACTTATGTTATTTAGATACGGGAGTTAAGAGTACGCTTCAGATTATTACAATTGATTTTTATATAAAAACCATACAAAAATGTGCAAATGATAATTGTAACTGTAATAGTCAATATTAGTGTACCTAAATCTAGTGTTAGACAAATTTAC
>NC_051846.1:209741739-209775360 GCF_002237135.1 Teleopsis dalmanni
CGTTTTTATGAGACAATCTTGCAGCGATTATCCTTTCAATATAAGATTAAGCATTTACAACACATTTCGGCACACTTAATTGCACAAAGGCGTATGAGTGGCTGAAAGATGTAATGCCACATGTCTGTGCGGGTAAAAGGAATCAATGATAGTAATTCCTTCAAGGGCGCCATTTTGACTCTTTTTGATCTTCTGTTTTAAGGATATCCATTATTTTGATTCGACTAACACGTACGATTATAATTTTTCCCTCCATGTCGTGGTACGCCATGGCCTTGTCATTGTGCTTTTTGCATTTAGAAAATTGATTTTAGTTCATTTGGAGTAATTTTTTATCACTTTGGGCTGTTTTTCTAGGAATTGAATAAGTTTTGCTGCTTTTTCACTCTTTTTTTCCATAGTTTGTCTGATTTGTAGACGTTTCTGTAATCACAGTGGACACGTTTCACTAGAAATTTTATGTTTTGAGGACAATCAATCCGTTCGTTTTGTATTATTAACCCTTCTTAAATATTACCTCATCATTGGCATTCAATTTCAATTATTTGTGCTGATACGACAATACTTTAATATATCTTCATTTTTTTTTTAGTATCAAACGAATATAGTTTTCTAAGAGCTCTTTTCAGAGTAAGTAACGACGATTCCAAGCATGATAAAAATTTCTTTTATGTAGTCTAATATATTAATTAAATTAATGCTTATAGATATATGTAAAGGCAGCACAAAAGATAAATAATGGTCGCTGTGCTTCGCTAGAAATCAGTATCCCTAGTATTATATAAACACTTCTTCTGATATATGCTTTAAGTTGAAATTTATTGTTGAAATCAATTTTCATATAAATTAAAATATTAAATTAACCTTATTAAATAAAATTTTTCTCTTAAATATCATAGGAGGAAACCGACTCTATCACTCTTTAACTGTTTCCGGATTTACCTTTTAGCATTTCCTGAAAATCGAGAACTCTCTATATGTTCACGATTTCAATTAAAATTGCTGGCTTCATAATAGCCTCAAAGTTATGTTACGCCGCTACTGAAGTTCTTCGTCCCATCAACCGTACCGAATATTCACAATTACAACTGGAACGTAGACTATTAATATGGAATTACTATTCTTCTCTTTTTTTTGCTAAGTATTGTAGCTTGCTTAACATTTTTTGGGTAAGCTTCTGGGTCATTTATTGCTAGCACCTCCGTTTTTTCGATATTTTGTTAGATACTATAGTTGTTAGAACGTTTAACTTTTTTTGCATATGTTCTACATTGAGTGGAATTAGAATGAGTGAATTGACTCTACGTAATCGTCACCTATTGACGGATGCAACAGAATAAAAGATGGAGCCTAGTGTGAAGACAAAAAGTAAAGAGAAGAATTCATTACTCTACTTAAGACTGATTTGACTGTTAGAACTTCCTTCTTTGTACAACGCTAACTGTACACTCTCCTCAAACTTTTGGAGCGATTGATAGTTTCAAAAGCTTTCGATATAAATAGGATGAATTTTCAGGGAGTCGTTTCAAAACTGAAACGACTTCAGTTTTGTCACTGAAGTAAGATGGTCTTCTAGCATAGTTAAACTTCATGAATAACCCCTACAATCCTTAGTCCACAACAGTTTGGATTTTAAAATAAATATCATTTTAATCATCATTTTAATCATTTTAATTTTAAGCTCGTTATGAAATTTATGACCCATTTTCATTTTAAATAAATAAATGTGTGGTTATTCGATCGTATATTTCACAACATAATCAACTTAAGAAATGAAATATAATTTCAATATAATTGTTAAATGAACTGTTTTTACTTATTTATTGCTTCCAGATGAAGTGCATAAAATCATTCTGATCTTCCGAATTACTTCTAAGTTGTTTGGATTTCACATTTTCCAATATCAAAGATCAATTGTGTTGTCTACAACTGCAGAGTTTGGTTAAATAATTTCTTACTTGAGTACAATTAAATGAAACCTCTACGAGTATTTGACAAGGATGTGTAAATAATCCTTTTGCAATAAAATCTACTTACTAATTTTATTTATAAAATGTAAACATGTAAATAAATGTTTTGACTATTAAATAATTTCATTACTTCTGTACTCGTATTCATTCCGTTCCCACCCACTGTTGACCTTAAATTAAGCTATACTTACATTTACGGTCGATATGGCAAATATTTAACTAGAATATAAATAATTTATTTAAATTGCACCAGCAAATAAGTTTAAGGATTACTGCCTAACTTATAAGGATATACTGGAGTACTGGCGCTTCTCTATATATATAGTACTATATGTTAATGCTTTGTTGACATGTATGTGTGTGTGTGCATGTGTGATGAGAGTTTAGTGTTTTTACACATGTCTGCACATATTAAAATCAATTTGCATAAAATAATTACGAAATTTTGTATAAAAACAAAAGTATTTGTGGCAAATGATAGACAGGATATTTGTCTAAGCATGTACGAATCTAAAAATATCGAATTACTCCTACGTGAAATGCGTTGATATGTTTACGGATTGAGGATTGAGGATTGAGAAGGCAATGAAAGCTTGGAAACAAACTTAATTTAATATAAAATTAAATTTCATTTATTTTCTAGAAATACTTGACGAATGCTACTAATATATTTTGTTAATTATTTTAAGTTAATTGATTTGATTAGGCATTAAAATCAATAGTAATAAATTGATAATTATGCACATTAATTAAAGTTGTTTAATCACACAAATAAAATATCAAATTTGAATTTGATATTAACTGAATAATTATTTGTCCAAAATATTTTGGACACATGTCTATTTCAACTCACAGAATTGGGAATCATTGGATTAAACCAAACTCTTAAGTCCTTTGTGTATACTAACGAACAGTTATTTAAGTTATCCACTTTGGTTCAATATTGAGGTTTACTATAGACAAAGTTTTACCAAAAAGGACACTTTTGGCAATCCTTATAGCATATTTACTTAAACGTTGAACTAACCTACTTTCAGCACTAAGAATATTACCATTGTGCCTTTAGTAAATTTTTGAGTTTTTCTTTCACTTTTGCTCCTTTTAAAGTCCAATTCGTTAACTTTAACAAAAACGTTTAATTAAATTCCAACACAAAACACCCACACCCTACTCACCTTCGTACGATACTCATGCATATATGCAAATTGTTAGGCGACGACTACGTTTACCGGCAAAATTACTTTGTGTCACACCAAATATATTGACTCAATAAGGAGAAGTGATAATAGCGAAGCCACCTGCTCCGAAGTTCACTTTTGTCTGCGTCGAAATGTGTTGCCAATGGAAAGAAATGGCCACAAACCACATTATTAGTGCGTAAATGTGCAGGAACTCAATTCAAAGTGTAAAAATGACAATTTTATGCAAATAAAATTGCGCTCTATAAGTCCTTCGGCTTCCAAAAACTAAGTTCAACCAAAAAAGGAAGAAAAATACCAAACAACTAAGGAAATTTTCAGTTTTTCTTTTCTTCCTTCTGCAACACAAATTTGCTATTGTTGACTTGTATTCCTTCTTCGGTTCTGTGTTTTCTGGAACACCTTAGATTGGAGAGCCCAGGAAATGTTTTAAGGTGAAAAATTATTGTCTTAAAGTGGCAAAAAAAAAAAAATTACTTAACCAGCTGCTGTTGTGCTTTAAATGGATTAAATTTCAAACTAATAACAAAAAAGTTACGAACTGAAAAAATTATTTAAAAGCTTTTGAAGGATGCAAACTTAAACTTTTAAAAGTTACCTCAAAAATACTTGCACCTTTAATACTGAAAAATTGTACCTTACTGTTCCCTGTTCCCTGTTCCAAAATGCAGGCGAAGCCAAATCCAAATCCAAAGTAAATCGTAATTTCTAATAACTGCATAAGGCAAAACAATTTTTCATTGGCCTGCATTGGCAGCAGCCTGCCAACAATAACCATTTTTCTTCTGCTCTCACTGATTTAGAAAAATAATGCAGCTAAGCATTCCTCTATCTTGTATAGTGCAGATGTATAGTGTAGCTTTGGCAGAGACTGGTTTCATAAATTTCAAGGCTTATTAAAATCTCTTCGGAATTCCATGGAAATATGTTTGCCTTTATTCGCTTGCCACTTCCTTGCTGATTTAAGCTGTTTTGCCTTGGCTTACTTCGGGCCAATAACTGTGCACTCAGAAACCAACTCATTTAAGTGCTAAATTGATATATGCGAAATAAGTAAATTATTTTGCAGTTACACCTGCAACTGCTATTGCAATTGCCATGGCCAAAGCAAGGAATTGCATAAACAATTACGAAAAGATTTTCGTTAAGTGCAATAGAAATGCACTATTTCGATTTTGGAGTCAAATTGCAATGTGAATACTGGCTTAAAATTAAATGGTGTTTTAAAGGAAAAAGTTTCGGAAAATACTTTGAATCTCTTACTTTTAAATGAGACTTATTAGGAGTGTTTGAAAACTTTTTTGCACAGTTTATAAATGAATTTTACTTAAATCTATTGGTCATGTTTATTTCCTATTGCAGTCTGCCTTTAGGTTAGACCAAAAGCACGCTTCTAAACATAGTAATCAGATATTAAACTAGAAGACTTCTTTTAGTCATTGTGAAGCCCAATAATTTACTATTCTTATTCGTCTTCTACGATAAGCTGAAAAGTTCATATACGTCTGCGTCAGTTATATCTGTTAGGTTAGTAAAGAAGCAATTTTTTAGATATTGAAGTCGCTTCGTCTGTAGCACAGGACAAGAATATAGACAATAATTGATGAAATCCATCTCATTACCATCAAATCCGCTTCGTTTGTAGCACAGGACAAGAATATAGACAGTAATTGATGAAATCCATCTCATTTCCATCAAATCCGTACAATAGCACAGTAATTCGTTAGGAACCCAGTAGTAAGTTTAACTTAGGGAATAGACATATATAAACCAAAAGAACACTCGTTCTTTCCTAAGTCAACTTGCCTAACAATAGCCTTGTGCCATCACAGAACACTCAAAAGTATAAGTACAAAAACACAGCTGATGTTAGCATAGGGGATAATAGAACGCAATGATTTAGTTGATATCTTTTAAGGGCTTTAATAATTATAATTGAATTTATTTTATAAACAAATATATTAGTTTATATACGTACATATATTGTTTTTTTAATACAAAATATTGCGAAATTTAAAATCTAAACAAATTTAAACCAGTAAATAACCTAAAAAAACTAGTTAAGCTCAACAAAAATCGCAAGCTGTGCAAATTCGTTAAAAGAGCAACAACAGACTTTATTATTGACATGGAAAACCTCTCTGGAAACAAAAGAATTTTTTCAAGTATTTTCTATTTACGAATTCCAGAAATAACTCCATTCTTGACACTCTTCCTGACATGCACCTTCGCTTTTGAATGCCACTCAAAGTGCAACTGATCACTTCAGATTTCCATTTGCTTACACATTCAACAGCGCTGAATCCTCACTTGAAGGCTCACCTCCTGCGGTGCCTTAACCGCTGAATGGAGTGCAACATGATTTTGTGGGAGTTGATTTCTATGCCAATTCATGAATTTTCCATTTGCAACGCGCATTGAGTATCGCTTTTGTGTTATTTGTTGACTTTCAAACACAATCCAGTGTTATTTGCACTGGGAATCAACTCGGGTTTTAGGTCAAAAATGGTTTTCGCACAAATTTCAAATCTTTTGTTGGCTGCTATTTACAGAAAATAAGAAAATAAAATTCCTACTTAAACCACCTTAAATCGTATAGCAAATGTTTTGCAATGTTCTTACACAACAAAACACTTCAGTTGGTTGGTGGTTGGTTCAGTTGTAATTAAAAATTGGTTCACAAACAATAAACAATAATGTTCCATAAATATTTGCGTACTTTTTAAGTAAAAATTATATGAAAACTATACTTCTACCTTTGAGGCAAAATAAAACGGAATGATTTTGTATACGAAGGCATCGCGTGAACAGAAGACCACAAAATGCTCACAATTTACGCATTCAACTCGGAATGATTTATGAAAATGTGGTGCATTTACGCATTCGGCAGCGCAATTGCGTAAGGACTTATTTATTAATATTGCCATTGACAGCGGCAGCAATGCCAAGTGGCCACAATATCAACACGCCGCTTGTGGCGGCGACTACCATGACAACGACTACTTCGATGACAAAGACTATAACTATGACTGTGACTATGACTATGACGACGACAACGACGACGACAACGTCGTTGACCAATGTAATGACAAGGATGCGTATCCGAAAAGCCTACAAAAGGACGCGTTGTACAATTTTATTAAAATTAAAAATGCAACAGCGAAACAACAAAAAACCATTCATATATTTCCCAGACTCGGTCTGCATTGCTAGCCTAGTGAGTTGAACTGAGCAGAATACCAATTTTTTATGCATTGCATTAAAAATGTCGGTTTAAATTTACATTTAACATTAAACTATAATAATTTAAGAGTTCAACGACAATTGCGGTTGCGTTCCACTCAATGAAAACACAACCCAATGGATATTTCTCCTTTTTTTTGCAAATAATTGTGTCCTGCAAATATGTAAATTTTCCTCACTGAAGATTCTTAAACTTAATATAATTTGTATGCATTCTGGACTATAGATGGAAGATGTATATTGGAAGATATAATTTCAAAATATCTGTTGTTTCCTCTGAAAACTCTATAAAATGACTTAGCTTTACCTAATATATGTTAAGAGGTGACTGCTTTAAAACTATTTAACATATCTACAATCTTTTTGCGAAAACTCTATAAAATGACTTAAGTATGGTATGTCTAATATATGAATAAAGTGGAGAGTTTTTTAAAACTATTCCACATGTCGAGAATCTTTTAAAACATTACAACAATATATATATATTACGACATTACTTACAAAAATATAATTGTTGCTAATCGCCGGCTATATCCTTTATGCTATTGCAAATATTGTTGGAGCCATACACAATTGTCAAGTAGCTATATCTTTAAATAAATACAGAAAAAATTATTGGTACGCTCGATGTAGTTTTTGGATATATGAACAGAACATCGATTGCATTAACTCTTTTACATACTAGAGAAGCATCGTAATAATTCAAAGTGTAACTGATGACGAGTACAGTACTTATAAGAGAAGGAAAAAACTGCCTTGGAAAGAGAAACAGAAGCTTACATTCGGTACAAAAGTATTTGCCGCTTTTGGTAAAAAACCTAAACATATGTTATCAAGCACTAAACTTTTTGCCTTTAATGGTAATAATGCTAAATATAATAAGATACCCACCTGACATGGAACCTTGTAACTTTTCTCTATTCGCGAAGCTATGCCCTTACGAAGGAGGCGTTTAGAATTGATTCAGAGCATAAAAAATGAATCGAAATCAAGTTGTAGAAAATACTCAAATTAACCTACCATACATATATGTAAGCGGGTTAACCAGTAAAGTAGAAGTCGGTGAGGCAGTCATGTAGAAATCGGTCAAACAGTAGTAGTGGTTAAGACAGCAGTTAGCAGTCGACAGTCAAAAAGTGCGGTCGTGATTACACCGGGTTGTATACACAATTATCTATGTTTAGAGTAGGTCTCCAAGCCCTGTTGCGTCAATAAAAAGTAATATGGAACCTACTTTACAGAGTTTTATTGCCTCCTCCATAAGAATAGACATTCCCAGAAGTCTACTCCGTATATGCATTAGCGCAGGACCTTCCAACTATAATTTACTTTATAATTGCTTAAAATTCTGCTATTTAAATAGAATACACCTTTTCAGTTATATGTACAGTATATGCAGTCCATCATATTTTTATTCAGGCATTCTATTCTGTTTAAGCGAACTTAAAGCAGATGCTAGTGTTCAATATAAAACCGTTAAGCGGTGTGAAAAATATACATCTTCCTCATGCTTAAAACCATACTTAAATAAGAATTTAGCATTTATTTTGATGGAAATTTGTATTGTATTACTCACTCCATTCATAGTTGTAGTGTATTATATAGTTTTTCGTCCATTTCTATTTTTATTCTTTGTCTTCTAAACTATTCCACTTGAATTTAAAAAGGATAATCTTCGAATTTCAAACCGATATTTTAGATGAACACCAAACATTTATTTTCGACTTTTCTAAAAATATTTCATTGCACTTCAATAGAGGAAAATGCAGTCAGGAATTTACTATAAATTGAAAGCATTTCTCCTAATTCAAGGTAAATTTGTTTCGCAATAATACCTTTAATCTTCTGAAAATTTCACTTAAGAAGATTTATTTTCGTTTCTCTAATATACAGAAAAGATGTTCATGTCCTTGTAAAAACTAATTACTGCGTTAGCTAAAAACTTTCACTTCCTCTCGCACTGACCTAAATAAAAATACGGTCAAAATAAAATTTATACGAGTACATATCGAATATAGCAAAATTAATTTTATAATTTAAATGATATATTTCAGTAAAGATACTTAAAAGTTGTTTTGGCATTTCTTTTAAATCACTGATACATTAAAAGGTCAAGGTTATGGATTGTGCCCCTATTAATAATATTATTTTTCTTCTTTAATGATAAATTATCAACTACATTCACTTTCTTGTGATTCTCTGTAAATTTACATTGAAATTAAAAATAAATTTTAAGCACTAACCTCAACTCCCAAAACAATTTCCTAAACCAATCCCAAAAGTAATTCAAAAAAAATATATAAACTCCTACGAAGGCCACATAAGTGCATAGGAGATGAATAATGTTAAGCGCTGGTACATACGTAATGTGCTCGTTTATAAGAGAAATCATTTTTGAATATAAGAAAACTGAGCAGCTTGAATTTAAATTGAAACCACCAAAATGTATCAAAAATCCTTCCAAACTGCAGAGGAAGGGAAAAGATTTTTGTTCCTTGACAGTACCTGCTTGTAGCGAACTAGTAAGATCCCAGCTGCACTGTGTAACATAGCTGTATTCGTCGACTGTATAGTCGACGCACTTCGCAACCAAAATATGCAAATTTTCCCACTTCAGCTACTCCAAAATCATTTTAATGGTAATGGCCACACAAAGGATGTGATGATATGCGTAAGTATTTCTTCTTTCCAATTCTTGTGCATTCAATGAATTCACTCATTCTTGCTTTGTCTATTCACAGAAGTGGAAGAGATGCTTGAAGAGTTAATGCAAGTAAATGTACCGAAAATGGAAAATGATTTATTCCCCCACAACTATGCAAGCAACTGCTAAAACAATTGTTCATTTATATTTATAGGAAATTTAGACTTCATTTTCATAAACACACAACTTTCATGGCAAATGAATGAAAGCTATATCAATGACGTGTAAATGGGAATTGGAATAAAAACTCCAAACAGTTGGCAACAAGAAAAATCAGGCAGATAGGACAAACATACCAGTGATACCTTCTTTTCATCAAATACTTTAACATCCCACTTTAATAGAAAAATCTTTAATAATATCGGCAATGCCATTTATTAACTTTGTTTAATCTGTATTTATTCTAAAAAGTTTTTAAAAATTTTATTGAAACAATCAATTCTTAGGATGTATAAAGAAGTTTAAAGACAATCGACTGGAGCTCCGCGGTTCTGGAAACATTTAAGTTCTGTCAACAACCTTCAGCATCAATAGCGATAGATTACATTCCATGTTTGTCTTCATAAATTTTCGTAGCTTTACTATCAGTAATCCTAGGAGACGATATTGTGAAACGATATTGATAACAATGCAGAGCAAGTTAACGTTAAAACTGGAAAAAGGCACGGGAGTCGAAGACTTACTTACTTACTTAGTTGGCCATTACAGACGCGTGTCGTCCTTGGCCGCGTCGAGTAGCCTCCGCCAGTCAGCCCGATTAGTTGCTTTCTGACGCCAGTTGGTAGTACCGAGCGCCCCCAAATAGTTGGTCACCTGGTCCTTCCACCGAAGATAAGGAAGTCCTCTACCGCGTTTTCTACCTGCGGGTACCGAATCAAATACCTTTCTAGCCGGAGCACTTTCTTCCATTCGCATGACATGATCAAGCCAGCGTAGCCGCTAAATTTTTATGCGCTTAACTATGTCAATGTCGCGGTATAGCTCATACAGCTCATCGTTCCATCTAATTCGATACTCGTCGCCAACGCGTAAGGGACCATAGATCTTCCGAAGAATTTTTCTCTCGAAAGCTTCTAACGCCTTCTCATCACTGTTGGTAATTGTCCAAGCTTCTGCACCATACAGCAGGACAGGCATGATAAGGGATTTGTAGAGTCGAAGACTAGGAATACATAAATTCGATGCCTTACTAATCTACTTCAATGTTTTTAGAGTAAGTGTTCGCCATTATAGGCATCATCGTTTCGATGGCAGCCAGATCAAGGATGACATGACTTACATCCTCCCATTTCAGAATTACTGATGTACCTCACAAGAACAATATCGAAGTGCAAGTTGTTTCGGTCTCTGTTAAATGGCGTCGCGTAAAGTGGAGTTTAGTGCAGAGGAATCATGACAACGTTCGTTTGATAATATTGTCATCAGTTTTTCTTATTATCCCTTCCTTCTCCTGATTTCGGTAGCAAAGTCAACATGGTTTGTTTTTTCAATGAAGCAAAGAGATTCTTTTAGTAAGAGGTCAATAATTCCAGAATTTCCATAATTCCAATAGACCCAGATAACTGTCGATGAACCTCTGATGGTGTCTTGCAATCATTGAAATAAACTTCAAAGTGGTTCAATCATATAGCAGGACGATGAATACTAAAGTATAAGCTCCAAATTATTTTACTTGTAAATTTCTTATCATGTAGTAAACATATTTATATATCGCGTAACTTTAACAAAAAAATCCTTAAGTTAAGGAACACATGTATGAATTTAATTTATTAAAATTTTTAAATATATTGAAATAATTTTGGTCTTACAAGTCTATAAATAAACCCCAGACATAATCAATACATATAATTTGTTTCTCGAACAATGTCTTAAGGTTCAATTTATTGCTTGCAGCCACATAAGTGGGAGGCGGCCAATAAACTTTGAACGACAAGGATTTCTTGTGTAACGTTTAAACTGCAATTGACATTAAAATATTATTTATTCATAAAACAATAAAGGCGACATAATTCTGTACAATCATCTATACTCCTGCCAGTTTAAAGTCCATGCAAGCAAAAATATTCCAACGCATCAAAGACAAAAGACTGAGGAGGGCATAACTTGTGATTAATATTCACTTATGAGCTAGTAAAAAAGGATATGAATATTAAATAATTGAAGTAAACTAAAACAAATAAAATTGTTAACAAAATAATTTAGCATTAAAAATGTAGATTTATTATTCTTCCTTAAATGTAATACCATATATAGGTAGTGCAATTTCTGTAATTTGCGGTCAGAAAAGATGAATTAAATTTCTTCTATATGTCCTTGTTGTATTTCAGTTACTTGACATTTTATTTTGAAACTTCAATTAATATAATTGGTTCCTAAAGGCTGGTTATGTCTACATTTCGATATTGTAGATGAAATTTTGTAAAACAGTATTTAATTTTCTTCTATACTGCCATTCAGCGCAACATTTTCCTTAGAATTTTTTTTGAGTTTTGACAAACATAATCATCGATCTGGATTTTGAAAAATAAAAATTGTTGATGGGCTCAGCAAGGACGTTGGAGAAATGATGTTTGCAAAAACTAGCCCTGAAGTGGTTTCAAACAGAGTTACAAGACTTCAAATCAAACAATGTTTTTACAGTTGAACTGACTCACAAAATGTATATACCAAATGTTAGGGATAATTAAAAATCCAAAACTTACAGCCTTATAGAGTATAGTTTTGGAATACTGTGGCTTGTTTTACTTTGTTTTTACAAAGCGAAAAGTGTCACTTTAAAGCACTATACTACGATAAAGAAGCCAATGCACACATTGGAAATTTTTAATAGATACTTAAGGTGGTAAGAACCTATAACGGGCAATGATTTACAAGTACATGGCACTGGCAGTATAAATTATAACCGCTTTCCTCTTCCTATTTTTGCTTGCTACTTCGATATTGAGAAGGGAGTTCATAAGTGCTCGGCATGATCCAGAATTCAGTAAGACCACTTCATAATGAGGAAAATATTAAATTCTGAGGTAATTACAAGAATTTCAATAGCAAGGACCTGTATGTTTCCACTCTTTAAAAATTAATATTAATCTTTATCTACAAAGGCTGCCGACATATTTTAATTGTAACAAATGATTAATTCCGTAAATATTGAGCCTTCCTTGGTCGACTGATGAAAGTCATTATGCCGTGGATTAATTATTTTATTAAGTTAAATCATCGTTTAATGATTTAAGTAATTTCAGTAATATAAGCTTTATGCAGGTTCAAATTTTAAATGAATACGTAAGAATACGTACGTAAGAAAGTATAATTTAGTCACAATATATTTAACATATTTACAAATATATTATAAATAAACATTATTTAAAAACAATAATTTTTTCATATTATGATAATTTATTTCATATAATTGTAATATTAAAAAATAATTATTTAATTTGTGGTGTAAGTTGTCCTTAATAAGGCAAAGAATTGATAGGACCAACTTATTACCTAAGAAGTATATAAATATATCAATACTCATGTTTTGTTAACTAATCCTAAAAGATAATTAATATACTAACTCTCATGTAAGTAACGAAAGAAATCGGTGGCAATGTAGGAGCTTTTAGTGCCGCTGGCTTCTGAGAACGAGCAATTATTAACAAAAGAGTTCGCTTGTATTTATTACTCATACCAAACCAGTCCTGATTAAAGGCTGCTTCACCAACTCCATTGCTCTATAATTGAAGATTCCATGTAAAAAAACATTAAAACAACATTAAACAGCAAAAAATGTATTTTCTTTTTAAATATTTACAAAACCTACTTTAAAACTATTAAGATTTCTACAAATTTGTGATTAGTACAAAATACTAATTCTAAACAAATGTTCCAGGTTCTTGCGAAAAGTACGTCATTACTGCTCTATTCAAAAAGTAGCTTACAGGTTGATTAGTCGAGTCAGTAAGGCTCTCTTTCAAAACGGTTCTTTCCAAAACCAAGTGAATGGAAGTACGTAGACTTCCACTCCTCTAACGTATTCGTGAACCAAATCGGACTATTGACAAGGTACTGCAGGTATCATCTGAACAACGTTTGTTTCGTGGACACCAGTAGTTCTCGCTTTTGTAAACATGTGATACTAAAACATGTGAATTTATAAACTTTGTGAATTTAGACTAAGCTAAATGAGCCTTTCCCATCTTGGGCACAGATTGATTGCCCTCACAACATATAAAACAAAACAAACTGTCATTATAGGTCCAATGATCGGATTACTATAATAGCTCACCTTAGTGGTGGTATATAGTTTTCTTCGCTTAATATTAATTATAATTACATTATTACCTTACCGTTGTAATATGTCACGGTGTGTTGTAATTTTCACTAAATAATGCCAACAATTTTATAATTATCTTACCGCTGTGATCAATTTATCTCCGTAATAGCATATCAAGAAAACTTGCACCAGTGACGCAGCTAAAAAAATACAATACTTTATTATATCCTCAGCGGTTGATGTCGTCACTTGGAAGCCCGTAAAGCAAATATTCAAAGACGCAGCCAAGAAGTTAAGCAGCAACGAGAAGCTAAATATGGAATTCAACTGCTCACTTATACTGAAAATGTAAAAATTTAGTATACGTCTTAGTAATTCAGGCAAATACACACTCCAAGCATTCGGCATGATACATAACCAAATTATTTAAAAATTTTATATGTTCCATATTCTTCTTCACGTCCACGTCCTTCACCTTAAAATTGTGCAACTGTTCCGACATATAATCAAAATGCATAACGAGTTGAGTAGCTGAAGCAATAATCAATAAATCAGCGGATAGGAACGCCACACCCGCCAAGTAAGCTGCATGACCCATAGAGCAATATGTGGTCCAATAAATACCTGCTGTGGCAGTGGCGTTAAATGGAAACCAAACATAAAAACCGAAACTGCGTTCATAGTGTTCAGCATTCAGAAAATAATAGTTAACAAAAGCTTTGATTGCCGGATAAAAGCTGAAAGTGGATGTGTAAGTCAAGCAGAGGAACGCAAAGATCGTCATAACACGTCGCATGATGTGCTCGTAGTGCTGCAGCCTGTAAGCCATTTGCTGAGTTCTGGTCAATGGAAACAACAGCTCAAGCTTATCGAAGTGTTCACGTAATGTGTGCTTATGCACAGCCAAAGCAATTTGCTTGAAATTCGCCATAAACGAAAAAAACATGCAAGGCGCCACTCCGGTAGCTTGTAAGATGGTTTCACGCGATCCTAGCGCTTTCGAAAAGAAAACAACCTCACCGAACACGTAAAAATTGAAATTCAAGAAGCCAAAATAAAAATATAGTTTATAGATGAAACTACGTAATTTGTTGTTCGAGCGATGTTCGTAGAGTTCCTCCCCAATGGTTTTGTAGAACACCTCTGGCAAGTACATAAAGTCTCGAAAAGTACGAAAAGGCGTCTTACTCTCACACATCCTTAAGGACTTGCTATGTTTTTGTATTTGACTTGACTTATGTGGAATGTTGCTATTTTATAGTTTTTGGTGTGGTGTGTATACATTGCGTTACAAGCCATTTCAAATCAAGATTTCATTCTAAAATAATTATGAATTCATAGCAAGGAATAAACTTATTAAGCCAAAGTCGTAGTGGCAATTGCTTTGCGTGAAAAATGTGTAAAACAAAAGTTTTTCGAAAAGTTCGACACATAAATCTAAAGGGCGCACAATCGACACTTTTATTTAGAAAAAGTTTTATATAAGAATTTTTATTTTCCCATTTAAAAATTTATTAAAACATTTTTATATTTATTTTGACTTCCCTAAAATATGAACAACAAAAAACCAAAACTTTGGCGTGACTCTTTGTATGACTTTTTCTAATTATGTCCGCAAAATTAAATCCTTATGATGTACTTTTATTATTTATAATCGACACGTGCTTATTTTTTATTCATTAAATGGAAAATTAATATACACATCACGATTTTCTTTTAATGCTTTTAATTTTTAAAACGATCAAATAAGCTTTAAGACAATTAGAATAGCTGGAATAAATTATTAAAAATTTTAAATATATATAAAATTAAATATATAGAATTAAATAGCACATTTGTTTTAAACACATCACATGGGGAGTACGTTTTTTTACAGGAACATTAAATTACTTCATAATCATCCCGCAAGAAATATATAAAAATATGATTAGTCATAATCAAATGTGAAATTCATGCTATAAATTTTTAAGAACTTTTTGGACCAATAATCGTCCTTTATTGTTTAAAACTGTTGTATCACTAAAATTAGATTACCAGATTACTAGATTAAGATGCTTAAAGCTCATGACTACAAATCATCCTATGTCCCCAGCAAACACTACTATTCACCAGCTAGAAATTGCACAAAGCCAGGCTCTGAGAAGACTGTTCAAAGTTTCATGGTACAGTAGGGCGAATGACATCCCCAGGGACCTCAAGATTGATCCGATCAAAAAGTACATAAAGGTTAGAGCCCTGAAATTATTTATGAAAACTGACAGACTTACCAACACCGCGTTATCAAATCTCAAAATGGTTACAGGCTCCTCGGAGAGGTATGCAGATCTGAGGACAAGTATTGCTTAGTCTGATGAAGTGATAAACAATAGGTCAAGGTGTAGAGGGGGGTTTTGAAGAAACCTCGAGTTGAAAAAGACTGCACTAGCTTAAAACAACTTCAACATAATAAAGCTCATGACTACAAATCATCCTATGTCCCCAGCAAGAAATTAAGAGGCCCACATATAAAAGAGAGTAAAGGTGCTGGTTACACTAACTCAAGCAAACCGTCCGTAATTGAATAATTCCTTTATATATTAAAATATAATGAACTATAAGCATATTTAAATGGTTTATATATATTTGTTATAATAGATATAGACACAGAATATCTATCTACTTCAGCAGAGTTGTTGATATATTAAACGAAGTAAATATATCAATAAATACGTTAATTAAAAAATGATGAGGAATTGCGGAATATTTTTCATTAAGAAAAAATAAATTAAAATAGAGATTAAGTAAAGACTTTATTTCTAAGACCCCTTGGTTAAGAACCTTTAATAACGCTAAGTACCGCGTAGACTTACTTTGTTGCAAATCTGCTCAACTAAATTAGATGATAGGAAAATCATATATGGAATTGACTATTACCCATTTTTTCAAAGTAGACAATGTGTGTGGAAAGAAATTAACAAACAAAGAAAACTTTACTAGCATAATCTACCAGGGCTATCAGAAGCAAAATCCAATAGAATCTAATAAAATAATATATCAATAAAAGTAGCTTGGTAAGCATTTCCTGTGAAGATTGGATGAATAAATAAGACTTGGAAATTTAGGTTCAATACTATAATTTATAGAGGTAGTCATACTTGAAGAAATACTCTAAATTTATAAAAATATGTCCCTTTTTATGGATTTTATCTTGAAGATATACATTGAGTACGTAATACGAAATCAATCGACATAATAAAAATATTTACCAGACTCGTTCAAAACTTCAATTTATTGCCAAAATGCGACAAAATTCTCCGTCCATCGACATAACAGAAATAATAATCAGAATTGATAATGTGGGTTCTAAACTTCACTTTATAGAGGAAGTGGGACTTAGAAACATTTTCTGGATCCATGAACTAGGCACAATAGATCACAGACTGCAGTGCAAAATGCTCTAATATAATGTTCGTGACTAAAATCAGTTAAATGGGTTCATCAAAACGTTGAAATTTGTTGTATATAATAGTATTGTAAACAAAATGAAAAGAAAATAGCGTTCGATGTATATTAATATATCTTTTAGTTGACTGAACGGGGTTCAGTGAACTGACTATATTGTTTAATAAAAACAAAAATATATTAATGCATAAATTTAAACATATAATAAGTTATTATTTTATTCAATTCAATTCAATATTCAATTTTGTTATTTATTTATGTTGGTGTCGATTGACACCTCTATTCTATTTTATAAGTGTTGATAGAACATTATAATATTATTATGTATATTGTATATATATATAATGTGTAAATATATTCATATATTGTTCATACATATATTTCCATTACTGATAACTTTAGTACATCCTGCTTTAGTTATTTCCATATATACTTAATCACTTGAATAGGTGGTTCTTAAAAGTGCAAAAAATTGATACGACATGCTTATAACCTAAAATTAAGAATAAAAAGTCTGTAATGAAAAATATATAAGATATAATACAATATACATACTTTCATATATGTGTTGAACGATATGGGTGGAAATGTAGGGGCTCTAATGGATGCTGGTCTTTGACTACGTGCAACGATTAATAAGAGAATTTTTTTGTACTTCGTACCCATATGAAACCAATACTGATTATAAGCAGCGTCACCTACACCAAAGCTCTGAAAGTGAAATAATTAAAGTTTTAAATAATTGTAAGGAACTTTTAGTCATATATATAAGTTAAATTTCAAAAGAGTGTTTATGTTTATAATTCGAACAACGGTGTTCACCTCTATAGATAAACTACAAATGGTCTCAATAGAAACTAAACACTATTAGACAAACTATTAAACAGAATATGTCAAAATGAAAGCGTTATGACTTGAGCTCTAGTTGGCACTAATTTCGAGATCCACATAAATTGGTTACCATTATCTCTATCTATGTTAGTTACGTTCTCTAGCGTACACAAAGAGTAGGTGTGAGTAAACAGAGAGTACGATAGAATACGAAAATATCTTAAACTAGAACTGATTGTTATCATACATGTAAGTTGAAATTTAGAACAAAGAGTTTGACAAAATTGTATTATTATATTCTAAACATTGAAGGAATAAAATAGCCATACGTACCGCCGTCATTAATTCGTCTCCATAATAGCAAACAATGAACACCTGCACCAAAGAGGCAATCATGAATATACAGTACATTATTATGTCTTCGGTCGTTGAAGTGGTCACCTGGAAGCCAATGAAGCAAATATTGAGCGATGCCGCCAAAAAATTGAACAGCAATGAAAAGCTGAAAATCGTATTCACTTCTTCGCTGATACTAAAATGAAATGAAATTTTTTAATGATTAATATTTTTCTGAAACAAAATTGCAGTAATTAAATAATCCCACTTTAAGCATTTGGCATGATAATCGACAATTCCATTTAAAAATTTAATATTCTCGACTTCTTTTGCGACATTTCCTTTGAAGTTTATCAGCTGCTTTGATATGTAATCGAAATGCATTACCAACTGCGTAACTGAGGCAATCAGCAACAAATCCGCACATAAAAATGCAACACCTGCTAAGTACGCTGCGTGCCCCAGCGACCAATATGTCGTCCAATATATGAGTCTCGTTGATGTCGCATTAAACGGATACCAAACCAAAAAACCGAAATTACGTTCGTAGCGAGGAGCATCCAGAAAATAATAGTTTACAAATGCCTTGCATGCAGGATAAAAACTGAAGGTGGATGTGTACATCATGCAGAGCATTGTGAAAATGACCATAACGCGGCGCATAATGCGTTCGTAATGCTGCAATTTGTATTCGGACTGCTTTTTGCTGGTTGTGGGGAACAAGTCCTCCAACTGCTTTAAATGCTGGCGTAGTAAGGGCTTGTGGGATGCTAATAAAATCTGCTTCAAATTGGACATAAAGGAAAAGAACATGCAAGGTGCCACGGCGATTGCTTGCAGAACGGTTTCACGTGTGCCCAAGGACTTTAAGAAAAACACAATCTCACCCATAACGTGAAAATTGAAATTTATAAAACCGAAGTACAGATACATTTTGAGAAGAAGACTTTTAAGTTTGTTTGTGGAACGATGCTCGAAAAGCTCTTCGCCAATGGTTTTGTAAAATATTATAGGTATCTGCATAAACTGCTCGAAACTGTGAGACTGCGACATTTTCCTCAAAATCGATTGATGAATTTTTAAAAAAATTACTTAACTTCACTCCACTTTGAAACTTATCAGATTATGCACTCTTATATAGGCGGAAGTGCTCCAAGTGACAAGAGTTTTGCAACTGCACTTCCATCAAAGCTGCTTTCCACTTAAATTGAGTAATTATATTCAATTATTTCATTCATTATTCAGCGCAAAATAGTTCGAAACCGTGCCAGTTGGTGTTAATTATATAAATATAATTTTTAGCACCGCAAACAAAATAATTTATGAATGTCTTTCAGCGTGAATTCTGTGGGAGTTTTAACACCGATTTTCTAACCGAAAACATATGCAAATATTTACAATCTATAAAAAAATTTTTATGGCCAAGCAAATAAATTAAAAAGTGTATATTAATGGGGTGAAGAATTTTCCTATTTAAATATACTAAAATCATTACAGACAGATTAACTTTAAATAGAAAATATTTATGCATAGTTTTAAGAATCCAAAAGTATTGATTTAGACAAAAAATTTTAAAGAATTCGAATTCTAATATTAGAATATATATATTTGCAATTACAAATAATAAATTTATTACATATATATATTATTTAATCATATTTGATGTTTCGGTTTCAGTCATCCAGATACTCAAACGTGAATTTGGCGCCTCCACATCCCATGCTCCTGCTGCAGTGGCAGGGGTATTAGCCGTGGAGATATGGTTTCGCTGTGGTTTTGATTCATGTTTGTTACGAGTATATGTAAAAATTAGTGAATGAGTGATGGGTTCAAAGACTATGGTGACCCGCTTTCTTAGTGAGTTCTTGAAGAGTTGTTTGTCCTCACCTACTTCCTGAGACGCTATGATGTTCAAAAGCCATTCAGATTAGTTGGTCACATTCACTCCTCCTTTGGCAACTGGGCTTGAGATCGACTACTGCGGAGGCCCTATACTCCACTTAGGAGAAAAGGACAGCAGTAAATAAGATCACATACGGCCTGCGGCTAATGTTTGTACGGCCCGCGACTACTATACTAGTGAAACCATATTATTTTAATTTTATGGTATATCAAATAAATGAATTCAAATTGATAAATTAATGAAATTAAATTTAACATTATAACCACATTTTTACCTTTCTCCAAAACAACTATGAACGTATGTATTTGTTTCTGCGACCCTCCAATCTGTACAGTGATTTGTATTGGCCGCGACGGCATCTGGTCTGGATAATCCTGTTATATATAATTACAGAAAATATATTAATATACAAAATAATATTATGTATATGAAACATAATATATCCAAATCAGTGCCGTATTCAGGATTGTGACAGAGAGAGTCGGATGAAAGTTATATTAGAACACATATTTTACTAGTGTTTTTGTAGAAGATTATCTGTCGATTATATTGGCAAGGGGGATTAAATTTCCTTATACTCTCTTACCTATAATGTAAAGTATGTTGTCATCATTATCTACGATAATCCGCTATCATTATGGACTTGTAACATCTTCTTTAAGCAGTAACTCCAGATTTTTCCATTAAAATTTGAATTTTTATGAACTATATTATAAAAAAACAATATGAAAGCAAAAAATTTATACAAGAATTGATATAGCAGCAGCTATTAATTACCTTCTTAAGATATTTTTTTCTAAAATGTAAGCAAGAAAACTTCTATTCTCTTTCCATACCCTTTCAATATAACCGTTCCAAAATTGGAATAAAAAATTAAATAAAAAATCCTCTAGCTCTGTGAGTAGTTAATTATGAAGAAGCATATTTATTTCAAAATTTTTAACTAAATTATACATTAATGCTGTATAAAATATGTTATATTTTTTTTAGAGAAAATGTTGAATTTATAAAATGAAAAAGCTTAAAAATAAATTAATTTATTTTAATAGCAGGGAATTTAATTTAAAATATCTATTTTTAAATGAATTAGTAAGCGAAAACTTTTAATCACCAATAAATAAAGTGGAAGGCTATTCTAGGATTTCTACTTTATGACGACGGAACTGCGGAAGAGCAGAAATTCCGAACATAAAAATATCTTCAAAGTAGCAACAAATGAAGTTTTAGGGAAAAAATGCAAAAATGCTAAACGTGCAAATTCGCTAAAATACGCGCAGAAATGTTAATTACATTAAGCAAATGTTAGCGAAAATTAATTTCCAAGTAGAACTCTTATTAGGAATTAAATACTCGTGGCGAAACTCTGCTCAAATATTAAATTCTGTTGACACAGCAAATGGCAAATCTCTAAGTGACATTGACTGCGTGGCTGTTTGCTGTTAACAATTTATTTGCCTTGAAATGGAATTGGCTTTGTAATTCTTACCACAGCAACGAATTGGCCTAGGTGAAATGCCACAGCCGAACCGAAGAAAAGACGCATTTCGAAGGAAGTGTCAGGACACATAGACACGCACATTCACACGCTCAAATAGTGCACCTTGAGACACGCAAGGATACTTGCTCAGCTCTAATTTTCAATTAGTTTTAATTTCATTTTAAATTTTCTTATCTACACTTTTGCAGTTGGTGGCACAAAGGAACTGGAAAAATAGGTGAGTGAGAAAAATCAGAATACCAAAAAACTATAATCGATAATTGAGACTATTATTTACGGCATTATATCATAAAAAATTATCAACAAAAAAGAATCACGAAGAAAGCTTAAAGATATAAGCAAAAACTACAATCACCTCAATGTATTATCACCTAATTTAGCACATTTAAGATGATTATAAATAAGGTCGCCTTCCCTATTAATTTCTCCATTTGGTCTGCAATCTCTTTCACCCAAATGGAAAGAATCCGCCTACTTGAGCAGAAACTTTTTCGGGATAGCACCAAGCCTGACAAAAAGCACATCCCCATCTCTGTTCTTTATGTGTTGATTTCTTCATCTCCAATACTCTCCCTGAAGACTTCATTCAAACCTTGCGCTACAAGTCCCCCCAGTACTTGTTCCACTATTCACAAAGTTTGTCGCTAGTCTCACCCCACCCCCTTTACCATCACCCAATCTCCCTAATTTAAGCCCCTGCTATTTGGCTTAAATGAACCTAGCTCGCTAGGTATTAAGCCAATATCTTCACATCTCTCTCGCCTGATTACTAAAATGAAGTTTCCTCAATGCTGTGGAAATCTTCTCCATTTATTCCTATGAGATGGTTGAGATGCTCTCCACTCACTAGAAAACATAAAAATAAATCTTAACCATTAAGAGTTAACTATTTGTTATTCTTCTTTTTAATCTTATTTCTCTTCCTTTACGTAAAATAATATGACCAACCACTTCAGTAGCGCCTAAATGCTGACTTTTGTCTAGGACTTTGTAAAATTCTGCAAGAATTCTGTGGAAAATTCTTTAACAATTATGAAATATGCAACACAACCAAGAAAAAGTTATTGTAAGTACTTTAAGCAGGACTCCTAGGACATAGTATTCTGGTATTCATAGTAATTCATTGCATTTTCGACGCAAATAAACAAGAACTTAGTAGTAACTGTCACAAGGTTTCCATTCTTCAGGTAAACATTTTTAATTCCTGTTACATATTATTTGCAATCCTTTGGTTAAATACGTTGGATTTTTGTCATTAAAAAAAGAGAAAAATATATAAAATAATTTCAAATATTTAATTTTCTTTATTTAGTGAAATACTAAGTTTTATAACTAATTTGCCAGTCCCTTAGTATGAAGGTTTAAATCGTATAACCATATAAATGTTGATTAATCTGATTTTTAACATATAATTTCATTAACTACATAATTTATAAATAACAAAAAATAGATTAAACTGAATTAATAGATAAATTTCTTTCTTACCGTAGCAGTGTTATAGATTGTTGTGCAAAAACCTTTGTCAGTTTCAGATTCAGATTTGCAGAAGCTGCATCATGCTTAGCGCAAAGTTCCGGACATTTATATACAACATGGTTTTGGTGCTTCTCTAGCCAGGCAAGATCTGTTTAACCACAAGCATAGAAAATACAAGCATTTGTTAGTAGATGTATTCGAGACATCCTCAAAAACACGATGTGCAATACCGATCCCTTGCAGCAAAATGATATGGTAGTCTTAATAATCAAGATATGTGTCCACAGAGCAACAGAAAAAGTCAGCTAACGCCGTACTGCGTTGAAAGAGACGAAAGAATCAGAATGCTTTTGATACAAGATAAAGCGACTTTTACAAAACCACAAATAATTGAGATATTTAAACATAATCCTATGCTCTTGAAGATCATAAAGGAAACGGTGATGATGATAATGATGATGAACGACTTATAAAAATTCAAATCCAATCATATACCTATAGACTTTGAACACTGCAGTTATTTGGAGCCTTAAAGGGACTTAAACATTTCATATGTTATATTAATTCCATCTATGGATTGTTTGTATCTTTGAAAAGGATATGGACTATATATATTTTAAAGGAAGGATTCTATATTTCCGTTGAAATAATTTTATTTTATTTTTTGTTTAATATTAATTTTTTAAAAATATGAATTGAAGTCATAAAATGAATGTGAAAAAAGTGCTAAGTACATCTGGTTTCGAAAGCAATATTAATTGCAGAAATTTACAACTGACATCCTCTCTATTAAAAAATATTTTCATACAATTTTTAATGCGATGAATGGAAGACATTCCAAATATTCATGAACCACATAATTTAGATAATTTTAGTTATCAAAATCAGTCATATTATTTCATTTCACTGTGATCATAAAAATACTCGTAGAAATATAAGAGGTCTTCGAAACTCATCTGTGGCAAAGGAACTTCGCATCAAATCAATTAATGACGTCAAAGTCTGCTGGCGCAAAGACTCATTCTTGGCCGTAATGACATCGTCGCACACGTTAAACACTAAACGGCTAATATATCATATTATGAACGATTCATTAATTTACCGTCTGTTACCGCTGCCACAACTTCGCTAACCCACCCGGTACACGGTACGCGGTACAGTAGTGTCTTAGCGCGTCTGTCTCATATTTATGTCGCCCGTTGCTGTTCCTGCGCTCATTGCAGTCGTGTTAATGACATTGTCGAGCTTTATGTTGATTTTACATACGAAAAATTACACCAAATGTGATAATAAATGAGTTAAGTAATGCACAGCTGGGTATCCTTTATCCTTTCAATATGTTGCCGTTTGCGATTTGCCTGCACGTGTAAGTCCATGTGTGTGAATGTGTGTGAATGTGTGCGCCCCGGTATTCTCATCGCTGGAGCGCACCAAGCGTAAATTATGCTCCTTAATATCCTGTTGAATAGGCACGTAGACTTGATATAAATACAATTTTATATGCAAAGTATTTTAAGCACTTTTTCCTATTCTGCACGTTTTTGTTAGTTATTTTTAAATATTCATTGCTTTGTCCCCACATCAGACAAACGACAAAAAAAATGTACTTCAAAAAGAGAAAATATGGTGACATAAATATAGAAATATAAACTGCGGGTCTGACATTTGATATTATCAAATCAAAAAGTTTAACTTGAAAGAAAATTTTATACAGTATACAGTATATGCTGTTATGTATAGAAAAATATAATATTATGAAATACATATGTTATTAAGAATCTTAATTATTATATATTATAATCAGCCAAAGTCTAAAATATTGAAATATCTAACAACTGATGTGACTTTAGACAGTCTACAGCATTTCAAATCCCAAACAGTAGGCAAATTTTGTTCAATTTGGTTCATGTGCCGATTTTGGATCTTTCTATTATTTTGAATGTCATATCATTTAAACGAGGTCCTACAGGAATCCACTTGTCTGATCATGTCACTCATGCCACGAAAAAAAAGTTTGCCTTAGAGTAAATTTATGTTATACTTTATCAAGTTCTTTCTTTAGTCCTCTTCTGCTATAGACGAATGGGCCGGTGTTATTTATTAGTTATAACATTTGTTTTTCGCCTGTTTTCGATCCTCATGATACTTTCATAATTCCTAATTTGTCGTATAATCCTACGTTTTCAAATGATGTTGTATATATTCTACTGTTTTTTCTGATATTTATGTTACAGTCATCGTGGAATCATTGTCCACTGAAAATATTTTGTTAGTTGATATTTGTGTTTACAATGATCACTCCTTAATTCAATGTAAGTGACGTTTGATATGTATTGCTGTCTACAGCATCTCCTGCACTAATTTTGCTAGTTGGTATTTGTGTTAACAGTAATATCTCTTTAATTTAGTTCAAATGATGTTTGATATTTGCTGCTACTTCCTAATCCTCATTATATAGTCTAGCGAATGAAAGGAGATAAATTAGCCAGGAATGCCGCGGAGTCATGTTATATGGGACCACAACTATTCTGCGGTCCTTCATGGATCCTTCATTGTTTAAATTCAATATTATTGAATGGCTGGGAGAGCAGCTCAGACTGATTAGAATAATGCAATTGTCTGCAAACAAGCTAAAGAATTCATGCCGAATCGATTAAAAGCCAGAACAAAGGAGCTTCTAATGCTGAATAGAAAAGGCTTTCTCACTGGATATATTGCTGGGTGAAAAAGAATCTATTGAACGTAGGTATTGCAAGAGACAATAGCTGCAGACTTCGTTACGAAGAAGAAGAAATAGCAGAACACATTCTGTATCACTATGATATTCTCACCAGACTTCGACTTCGGTATTCTCTTAAACGGAATTAGGCAACTTCTCTTTAAAGCATTTTTAACTGCTCGTCTATGAAACTAAAGTGGGATTGTCACAATAATCCTCAAAGAATGCAGTGATGTAGTGATAAGTTCTGAACCCGTTTAAAATCTAATCTAATCTAATCTATATAGTCTAAAGAATTCATCATCAAGTAAACTGAATTATCATACATTCTTACGATACATTCACTTTTGTATCAATACATATGAACTTATACGTTTATTGGTTTTTTTTTAATAAGTCAGTATAACCTGCATAGAAGTACATTTCATATACCATAGAGTCAACAAATCTACCCAAGTTTGTGCCAGTGTGTACTTATACTGCCATATTAAAGTAAGATTGAAATTATTAAGTGATTTTCATGAAACTTGTAATGGCTACATATATGCACCATTCAATACTAGCTCATATCAAAGACTTTATTTTCAAATAAAAAAATTAGAAAGTTCATAGATAGTTTCTTTTTAAAATATGGTTTTAAGTTCAACTATGGTACAATGTGTACAACATTTTGCGCAATATTAATTGAAATCGCAACGTGAGGACGCACTCCTGACACAGTTTAAGCTGCAACATTAATTTCAATTGCAAATCAATCAAATTCGAATATCTGCAGTAACGACCTCGTTTGAATGATTTGTTGTTTTAATGGAAATCTCATTATAAACTGAATGTACACAAAACCTTTCACCACTAAATTGCTGGCAAGTTGACAAGCGTTTATCATCGACGTCATCATAAAATAATCACATTTAAGGCTGCATAAATACGCAATCGAATGTAGTCATTTCGATTTGCAAAAAAGCAGCATTAAAAATGGAGAAACATCGACAGAATAAACTGAAAATATAAAGTGCCAGAATCAAAATATGCCCGCAGCCATGAATCAATGTTTAGGAGCACACGAAGCTATAAACAATTTCCGCTCTTTTGAGATTTAAAAAAGCAGGAAATGAAAACGTACTCTGGCACTATGACCCCAGAACGCGTACGCGGCATGGAAAGTGCATGCACGGCATACCAATAGCCAAACACTCGAGTCCTTATTCGAGGAGATCCGCGTATGTGTGTGCGTTGATGTGCGGCTATGTGAATGGGCGCTGCACATTTTAGTTGCAAATTATGAAATTCTACTGCACAATCTAAGCCATATAAATTAAGCCCGCTGATAGTTTGTGCCAGTTATTCCGATATTGGGATTGCTGAGTTTCGAGCAAGGATATTAAATTTCATGAGCTATTTCCTTTAAAACTCTGAAACTGGGTTATATTTTATATTTTTCGATAACAATTAGCGGTCGTTGAGTTTTTGATAACAAATCGGAATCTTAATATGGCACGCTAAATATTTCATTTTTAGATTAGAAAAATATAAAAATAAAAAAAAAAACAACAAAAAACTTAGATGAAGTACAGTTTTATTAAATTTTATAATGTTTTATTATTTAAGGATATTTATACTTAATGTTCTACTTACTTATTACATGTAAACACTCACATATAAAAACTTAAATGTTAATTGCATGAAAGTATTACAAAAGTGATATCGCAGTCCCGAAGTACAAGCCCTTCGCTTTATCTCTCTGCTTAAATGTATCTTTCGACATAACAACCAATATAAAAAAAATTCAGACGACAAAGTGAAATTGAAATTGAAAATGAAATCAGTGACTCAATTTGTACGTCAATCGAAAAGGACACCCGACAAATTCCTCTGATATTTAAATTGAACTACTGCACCAAGGCGAACCAAACCAAACCAAGCCAAGCCGAACCAAATTCAATTCCAATTGTTTTTATGCACAATTTTCCAAAAATAAAAAGGAAATAACAATTTTTTCCCAGTTTCGTCCCACTTTTAACTGATTTCGTCATTGGTGCTAAATTTTTGGCGAGCGAAAGTCCCCAAGGGAAACTGTTGTGGACATGCAAGCAGAAATGGTGTTTCGTCAGTTGAGCTCCATTCGATTTTCAGAACTATGAATGCGTTCGATTTGTTTGAGTTTGTTTAGTTTGCTCGGTACATGGCAGGATAACAATATCGTAGATGAGATTTGCTTTTAATTTAAATGATTTAATTAGAATTTTTGCCTTATGTTACTGAAATAGATTAATTAAACATGTATATTAAACAAGTGATACTGATAAACTGATAAACCTTTTTTCAAAAAAATTTTATTAAACTTAAATTCTTATAAGGCACAAACAATGTATTATTAAGTTTAGAAATCTTTTTCAATAGTATTACTTGTCTTCCCATGAAAAATATGCAGAGGGAAAGAGGCTGCTTCTATATAAATCCTTACCGCAGTGATATCTGTGAATAAATGATAGTGACTGGTATTCACTTTATCTGATTTCTAACAAACTTTGATCGTATCCGCTTGAGTTTTCGTTGTAATCCCGACAAAATTGATTAAATATGTCAGCAATTTCAACTGATGTTGAAAGTGATATTTGCAGTACGAAGGAAACCAAAACGTCAGAAAATGCCGTCGAACTCAGCAAAAGAACCAAAAGTTAGAAAATTATACTTTCAGAAGAGAAAAATCAAGACAGTTCTAAATATAATTTTCTTCGATTCGATTTTTCGATCAAATATAATTGTTCACAGTGAATTTTATATAGAAGAGCAGATGCTGACCGCCAAATATTGTCTGAAAATTTTATAACGATTGTGGGTCAAGACTTTACCAGTTCAATAGGAATATCTAAATCCATATATTGGATTCTTATTGCTCAATAAAGTATCATTGTACAAAGCCATCATGATATCTAAATTCTTAATAAAAAAAATGTGTTGTTCTTGCCGATCATTCACCATACTCACCATTTTAATTCTAAGCGGCTTCTAGATATTCCAATAACATCCCAACCTTCTAAAACGTTCGACTAACACACTGAAGGTAATTTCGAGTGACGGGTATTAAACGGTATTTAAACGAACTTACTGAACTTGTTCACCGCTGTATTCATTTAGATGACAACTATTTTCAATAGGTAAGGATAAAGAGACTATAGTCATTGGACCGATGATGGACTATTTAGATATAAATATTGCTCAAACTTGCCGAATTTCAATATAATTAAGGTCTAATTAATATAATTAAGGCCCTTCTAGGGAAGAAGAACCATCCTTAGAATTCTGAATTCAATGGAATTCATTTAAGTAAAAATAATGTCCTTCAGTAAGAATCCCAACAAAAATACTGCAAATATTATAAACTGTGGACATCATCTTAGTCTCTATTGCACAAAATATCATTTGGCATATTGCAGTGTATCAGGAAGAGATGTGATACAACGTGACATTACAGTGATAGTTGAAAGACGTTTAAGTTCACTTATTTGATACTGTGAATATTAGCTTATATACATTTACGAATTTAAACTGTAACTGCACTCAGTTTTATAATGATCATCTGTTTATCGATTGTAGTTTACATTAGTATGAGTACAATGGATTATTAGTAATAAGTTCTTGAGCTGACGATATTTAAACAGGGATGATTTTCTGTCATATATTAAAACTCAATTTTTAATTCCATTTAATTTAATTTTTCTTTATTTCTTGATATCTAGAAAATATCTTTATGCAATTAAAAAGCTACTTGATACAATTAATTGACAATAATTAAAATAATGCATTAATTTATTATTAAATGTCTCATATTTTTTATGAACTTTTGTTTCAAAAAATTCCTTTAACTTTCCATTTTGGCTTATTAATCCATGAATATTCTCCTCAAAACGAAGTCTCCATATTGCTCACACCATATAAATTTAATTTGCATTTTCATTACATCCAAATCAAATCAAACTGCATATCTAAATGGAATTACAAAACTGAAACTATTGGAAAAAAATTTTAATAATAGAGAGCTTATCTATACCAGCATAATAAAAATCCAGCTCACGACCGAGAACGTTTTGAACTTGGATTTCTTGACATTTTTATTGCAATCACTGCAAAGCAAATAGTTGCTCCAATCATCGATTACAACGACATATCGACGACACCAATTTTTATGGCTTTTCACCTTCACCTTCTTGGCAGTCGCAGCAGGGTTTTAACATCACAGCGCTCTTCTTGCCTTACAAAGAATATAAGAGGAAAACATTGCTCGCTTCCTCGTATTGCATATTTAAAGTAGAAAAATAGTACAAAAATTGGAGAAACGTAAACTTTACTGCCACACCATAAGGGACATCAAAATGACTGTTGGAGCAGCAAGGACGATATCAACTGATGAATTTTTTATATATATACGCTGCCTTTTCGTATTCATGTGGAGTGATTTATGGATATTCGCATGTAAAAGGCATGTTAGCGCTATCAGGCAATGATGCATAATTTCTTAAGGCTTTGCAAAGACTGTAGAAGAAGTCTTAAGACGTCCTTGCACGAATTACGTGAAATTTCACCTATTTAAATTTAAAGCGTTAAAATGTATTTTCTTGTTTAACTTTTAAAATAAAGAAGGCAATGAAATCTTTTTCTGCCAGATTCTCATGCTTTTCCCAATCGTCTCGGTTAATTGGCTTATGCCTGCGCTTAATTCCGAACTGTTGCTGTGCCTGAGCATACTTCAGAGAAATTTATCGTATTGCCTATTAGGCTGTGCGCGATAAGGTAAAGAAATTAGTGCTAAATTACCACTTAAATTCATGTTTTTACTAATTACGCCCGGAGGAATTATTGCCAAGAAAGAAATTAGGGCTTGTAAACAAATTATTTTGGCCGAAGGCATTGCACATTTCACGTTCCTATACAGACAGTAAGCATATGCTGAGCATTGTGAATAAATAATTGATAGGAATAAGCAATTTAAGTTATAATTACAGACAAGTTGCAAATCCTATGTCTAAATACTCCTTTGTTGTTATGAAAACTAAAAGTATTACTACATAGAAATGTATAACCCTCCCTAGGTCTAGCTGTAATAAGTTTGTTGTTGTATAAGTGCCTTCGAAAGTGCTTAATATCACTTAAATTTCGACAACATTGTATTAACAGTAAAGTATTGAATTGTACTTATCAAAAGTACATATTATATTACCATAACTTATTCTTACCAAATTGCAAGCACACTTAAAGGAAATGAAAGGATTTCCATTCAACAATAAATTTTATGTAAACTGATTTTAAAATATTTTAAATCAAACACTTATATTTTCATCAGTTTACGATTTTATTATACCGAAAACGCTTCAATAATATTTATGCTCAACAACCAAAAGAAACGCAGGACTTACAATATTTCATGAGCTGAAACGGATATAAAAATATTACCCACAGCTTTCACTTTACGTTTACCTACACAGCTCACATTTCCTACACGTTGGACCACAGTCACCGAAAAATGCGAAAACTTCTGTATGCATGGGTGAAAGCAAGCCAGAGCCAAAAATCGAGTCATAAATATGAAAACCTTAAGAAGCAATAAATTTTCGAATTTATTGTATTTGAAGGATGTGTTATTGCAATCAAACTACAAACTACAATGTCATCTACCGCTTCCGGCTGGGGGTATTCCTGTGTAACAACGAAAACATGTTTTAAGCAGGGGATCGATCCATAGTAGTTCTTCATGAGAAGCAACAACAACTGCTCTCCAAAAATTGCTTTATTCTTGATTGTTCTTAAGAGTCTTAAGGAAATTTGACTTTTATTAAACTTATAAGATTGTTTCGATTTAAGCACTTTTATTTATTTTCTTTCGATTTAAATTATGAATTTCAAATACAATTTCCTCCTCCATTGAAACTTCGAAACAAATGTTATGTAGAATGTGTGTCAAATACATAATAAAAATATGCTTCGCTTGGAAAAATATTTATATGTAAATTAGTTGGTCTTTACTTTAGGTAAGAAACTTCAGAAGACGAGAGAAACTATAAAAAATCTTCCATAATGTATTTTTCTTCAAATAAAGTTGACATAAACTGTTGTTAGCGAGGTCAGGACAGAATAACTGTTTAGAAGAATTCTCAGGAACTCATTAAAGGGCTAAGTCGTTTTGTTAACTGATACCGTGTACATTCCTGAATAAGTTCTGATGACGTCAACGTGAGAGAGAGAGAGAGAGAGAGGGAGAGAGGAAGAGAAATTTCAAATCACTATAGAAATATACAATATACAATAAAATTCTTTGGGATATACCAGTGTATCTCAAAGGGTATGTCCGCAGGAAGGACAAAAATCAACGGTATATATCTCTTTAGATAAGTAAGTTACATATATATCCGTTTTGATTGTACACTACGACATGGAACAGATTTTTTGGAAAGTTCTTTCTTGACAGTCTATGTTATCAGATAAAGCATTAGTAAGAATAAAAGATTTGTTACACTATATAAATTTAACTGGATGAATCTAGTCTATTTATAGACGTATCAGCCGACCAGTCACTGAAATCAACCTACTAATCAAATCTTATCTTTTTATTGTTCGTTTTGGAATATTTGGAACAGTTTGAACATTACATAAACTATATGATTTTGGTCAATCTCAATAAACACAGTTACAATTTTGGTCTGCCATAATAAAATTTAACCGCTTAATTATGGACACAAAATCAATGCGTCTGTAAATGGTTTCATTGGCTTGTGGTCTCTAAAGTTATCATTGTTCACGGGGTTTTCATCTTTTGTTGCGTATTGACCTCATATAAAATATAAACCACATGTACGTTTAAGTGAAAAATTTTAGCAATTAAACATATTTTACGATTCATTCACTTTAGTTATTAACGAAATCCCTCCATGCATTTAGTAAGGATAATTTAAATTACTGCAAAATTTAAATTAATTACATTATTTCATATACTAAGCATTAACACATATTTAATATTTTTGATTTTTAAAGTAATATATGACGAAAGAAATTATGAAAGAATTTGAATACGGAGGTTTTATTAGTAGTAAATAGCAACAACAAAATTTTATTATTTTTAATTAGTAGAGGTTTTGGTTCGAATATTGCGAAATATGCTTTATAGCTCTTATTTTTTGATATATTTCTTATATTTATTTATTCGTTAATACTTTCTGAGGCTGCAAGTACCAATGATTGCAAGTACCAATGATCGTATGCTGCCAAATTTGAAGCTCAGAATCAATGGTATAACTGATAATTATAGTTAAAAAAATGATCAATGTTTTTTTAAATGAATTATTTCAGATATTAACATTTTAATTGAAAGAAGAATGAATATTTTAAATATGTATTTAATATTTTTTGTTATTATAAAAGAAACTCCGTTTGGAAAAAATCTATTGCGAGCTAAAAACTGAAAATTATTACTAGGTATCTATTATATATACAAATATAATCAAGGATAAGCATCAGCAACTCTGTGTGAATTTAGAAAAACCGCTCAGTATGATGTTCGTTCTTTCTTATCTTATCTAACAAAAATGATTAAAAATTGGTTGCCCGACAGCTAACACAAAATTAAACATTTAAATAAAAAAATAAATTCATCAATAAACCAAAACTCTTAAAAGCAGAAAAAACTCTATTAACAAGAAACCGACATACTTCAGAAAAGTGAGTTAAAACTTTGAACGATGAATAAAAAGACCATAAATTCTGTAAGAATGAGAAATAGTGCAATACCAGCTTTAGATAAAAAGTCAACAAAAATCAGAGAGGACTTACAAATTTTATTTAATCTGAAGGATTTATATAGATACATCCTCCTAGTGAAACTATAGACATTTAGAATTAGTAATACTTAACTTATTAATTAGTGAACTTTTAATAAAATTTAATAATGTATAAAGGAACAACAAACACTTCGACTAATTTCGGTTGACAATAATTGAAGCCATTTATATAAATACTTTTTAGTTTTTATATACTTGGTGGGCTAGTTTT
>NC_051846.1:209775460-209829845 GCF_002237135.1 Teleopsis dalmanni
TACACCTACAATTAAATTTTAAAATAAAGGTCCCAAATTTTATTAACTTACCATACATTCCCTTATAAATAACTATTCAGTGCAATTTGAATGAACTGTATATACTCGTATGTACCAACTGCATCAGTAAAAATCTTCATTTCTCTTCTTTAAAAATAAATTTCAATAAAGTCAATATGAAATCAAACTGAAAATACAAAATTCATTTTATAGAGAAAAATCGAAAAATCTTAAAGTTCAATCATTCAGAGAGAGAAAAATCATTAAAAATTAAACAAACAAGGATAAATTGAAATTGAACCATTTATCAATGGTGCGCTTTTCGTGTGTGTGTATCTGCACAATTCCATCAAACCCACATTTCACAATTATCCTGGGATTTCGGCGTTTATTACAAGTATAAACAGTTTCGAATTGAAAGAAGCAAAGAACACCAATGAAAGATTATAAAGAGAATAATAAAAATAATGCGAAACCAAAAGCTTTAAAGAAAATGTTTTAAAAACAAAAAATCAACATCTCCGAAGACACCACAGGCACCACCACTTAACGAAGGACTAAAACAGGCTCTGTTTTTAGTCGGAAAATGGTAATGGAATAGACACACATGCGAGTATATATTTACATCTAATTGACTTCTTCAATTTTCATTATATACACCATAACGATATACGAAACGCATATTTTAATAATATATGTAGAGATTTGTTTAATCAAATGAGAAGGCCTAGTAAACCCTCACGAGCCTATTTAAGTTGTCATATTAAGCATCCTCCATGGGTAGCTTTGATTTTGTAGCAATTGTGATTTTTATTTGTCATTTGTGTTTCTGTGGCCACCATTTTTTATTCTTGTTTTAATAAAATCATGTATAATGATATCCTTAGAGATTTGTTTCTATTCGTTATGAGCATCAGGATTCAAGTTTTATTATTCAGTTTCAAATTAATACCAATTGCAAATTATTCATATAAAATTTGGATAATTATTTGATTATTATTGGTTTATAAAGTTATTTTACTTCTTACAGCGATAATACATATTGAGATAGAGATAATTGCCGACCCATAAGCCAGTACGTTTTCCGATATTTTGAGTGTAGCACTTTTCTTTTAAATAAATTCGTAACGTGGTGGTTGATTAATTAGTAATAAAGGAAAGTATTGTTTAACTAGACTCCTATTTATATATGAGCGTATGTTATTTATTACAAATATGATATATCGTACAATATATTCAGTCGCATTCTCAGCCCAGCCTTGATCTGAACCAGGAGAAGTTCACTATATCGAACATTTTTTCTATCATTAAAAAGTCCTCGGTGGCCGACATTCTGACTTTCAGTCGGAAGGTGGAATGTCTTCTGTTCGGTTAGGGTCTGTTGCAGCACAAAAGATCAACCATGGTCGCAGTGCTCCGCTCCGTTGGGAGCTGGTACCATGTTTATTCCTATTCCTAGCGTACAATATATCCAATTTCATTTACAATATTTAAGTTGTAAATGGAACACTTTAGGGTTCACAAATATATATGTGTACATATTTTACATACCTGATATTCTCTTCAATATAATTTTCTCATATATTTTATATTGACACAAGTGTGTATAAAATTTTAACAATTTAACTATTTATTTACACAAATTTTTATTAATTGCATGCAATAAGTAACAGTTTTCCATATCCTTTAATTACTGCTCGTATACTTAAGCACTTCTTAATTAAATATACTTGAAGTACTTACATTGGTGCTTGTCTGCACATGAATTGCCATTTGACCTCAGATTACACTGTCATAGTACCAATAAAAATTTATGATTTTATTTCGGTATTTCTCTGCACTTCAACTTTAAATGGAGCATTTTGTGTCTTATCTTGAGCTTGAACTACTTGAAAACTACACTTAACACTAATAAAATGGTCGTCACATATCCCAGCAATGCACATGAAGAGCGGATGATACCATGCGAGTCATGCTGCAGAGTTGCGGAGATACAGAAACTATTCGTACTAAAAAGTACAATTGTAACTCTTTCCACAAAACCTTCATTATTATTGTCATTTGGGTCATAAAACTTGATAAGCTGTACAAAATTTCCAACTTATATGAAGTACTTTTTGTTAGAATGTTCGTAGCCCGAAAGTTGACTGGTCCGGTACTGACTAAATTGTCAGTACCGGAAACTTTCAATTGTGAAAAATATTTAAGTATTGTTTTTGTTAAAAGAAATAAATTGTGAAACTCAAAGTGAAAGTGAAAATTATATTACACAATATAAAAATTTTAATTTTAAGTACAATAATTTTCAATATTACGATGAATAAAATGGGTAAGCAAGGATTTGTGGTTTGGAAGTGAAATTTTTTTCAAACTGTCAGTAATTATAGTAAAAGTATGAATTATATATTATTATGTTGAGGCTAGTTGAGTCAGTGCACTTGAGCACTCTTACTCTCTATTAACGGCGAGGTTTCTTCATAACCTCTCTCTACGCCTTGACCAGATTATTGTTTATCACTTCATCAGACTAAGCAATAACTGACCAGATCTGCATACCTTTCCGAGGAGCCTATAACCATTCTGAAATTCGATAACGCGGTGTTGGCAAGTCTGTCAATTTTCATAAATAATTTCAATGCTCTATCCTTTATGTATTTTTTGATCGGATCAATCATGAGGTCCCTGAGGATATCATGGTCCGTATGTACCATGGTACCTTAAAAAGTCTTCTCAGAGCCTGCCTATGTGCAATTTCTAGCTGACGAATAGTAGTGTTTAAGGCTTTACTAAACCCTACACAACCATATAAAAGTGACGGTCGAATTATTTGATTTTATAATAGATTCTTGTTCTTAGCATTAAGATTTTCATTTTTGAATATCGGTTGGAGGTGATGAAGAATTTTGGCACAGCTAATTCTTTTTAGTTGAACATGTTTAAGTCATGTGAATCGTTTGTCTACCGTGATGACCAGATATTTAATGCTATACTCCCAGTTTATTACCATATCTTCCACTCTCACTCTCGGTGGGTTCTGTCTTCCCTTACGCGTAATAAACAGAATCTTAGTTTTTTCATTATTGATTTTTATTTTCCATTTCTTATTAGAATATTGTTTAGCAGATCAGTAATGTCCTTCAAACCTTAGAAGCGTTGGGAACAGTTGTTCAACTGGTTAGCAGTTAATTCAATTGGAATCTTTGAATGAATTTATTTTGGGTGCGTTATAATTATAATTAACAAAATTTTACTAACGATTAATTTACATATTATATCATTACATTTCTAGTGGCGAAAATCCAACGTAGCAAAATGAATCCATTAAAATATAAGTTGTTATTATCCTCATTGAGAGGCTTTTATATCACATAAGCAGAGCTATTCACTTAATCCCTTTTAAAGATATTATAAGATAAAATGTGCAACCAATTTTAGGCACTATAATTATTATTGCTTCAGTTTCAAATCAGCTTTTACTTCAACCATTTATGAAGTCGTACCTCATTAAGTCATTAAACTATTCACATATTCCGTGCCTCATATCTTTACAAATATTTCCATAATACCACGCACGTTACGCATCTTACGTTGTTCTCATTCGTAGATAACATAAGCAGAGATAGTAAATTTTCATTTAATTGCTTTAATCCTGACGAAACTCTTCTTAACCCACAAACAACAAATGTTAACAATACCAAATATGTCAAGGAAGCAATCAAAAGAGCTCTACTCTAACACCAGAGTGCTTAGCTGAAAATTATGAAAGTCAAAAGGATACTTTTGACAAATCCTTAATATACAAAAGTATTCCATTGCAATATTGCTACCAAATGTATTTGTGGAAGTATTTTTGTTTTATATTTTTGTGTTTAATAGACTAAAGCAGCATGTGTCTCATGTATTAGCAGAGATATATATATGATTAAATGTATATATGCTTCGCCTCACATATACGAAAATGGAAAATAAAAGAAGCGCACGCAAACGAAATAAGTAAAAGCAATAAGGATATATGGAGGAGTATTGCTACAGACGTGATCCTGTTTCTAAAATTTCTTCACTAATTTTTTTCGGTTACTTCATTTCTTCCCCAATTCTTTCGCAACAAGTTTTCCGTATTATAGCCGATTTGCTGGCGTAATCTTTAAAGATACACTCGCAGAAATATTTGCTAAACATTTTTACATAAATTTATGAACACATGTTTTTGATTTTATAAGCAACAGTCAACAGACAAGAACATATGTACTTCATAGCAGAGGAAATCCTTGCCATTTAGAATATTTCACATAGATTTCACAAGCTTCATAAAGGCTTGAGTTCGTATGATAAGCTTTAGGCTTATAACAATGACAAATAAAAATCACATGCGAAGTATGGGGAAGTACGAGGCACAGTCTTCTCCATGGTGCATATGCATTTCCGATTCTCAGATACACATTTCATGTTCATCATACACTCCAGTGAACGCTTTAAATTAATTTAAATTTATTTGGAAATAATACGGTGTTTGAAAATTTACTGAAATATATTTAAATATTAAATATATGTAAATATGGCAAATACACCTACATATAAATAATATGTGCTTATATAGAGAGAGATACGCAATCCAACTTCACTTTTAATGAATTTTCAGAAACGGAGGCGTACGCGTATTTCGATTATTATCTGCGCCAAAATTATTTAATTTGAAACGAATTTAACGTGCTTGAGTAATTAAATTATTTAAAAATTTATTTTATTGCTTCTGATTAGATTTTCATTTTGTATAATTTATATACATTAATTAAAAGTCACGTATTTCATTTGTATTTAAAATAAATTGAATTTTTTTCCATATGGCTCTGATATGTCAGCATCAATTTGGTTAACCACAATTTCTAAAAAAATATATAAAAAATACTTTAATCAAAAAGAATTGATAAAAATAATTTTTAAACAATTAAGTAAAGTATTAAAATACTTTATTTAATAGCTTTAAAAAAATATTTTTATCAATTATTTTATAATAATTTTTACTAATTAAATATATTAACCGCAACTGTTTGTAAAATTTATTTGTAAAAGTATGAAAAATATTTACAAGCTTAAGCTTATTTTATATATGAAGGGTTATCTATTTGTTGGTCTTGATTTGGCAGCAATGTAATAGTAATTTGTCCAAAGCACGGCTCGCGAACCACATGCGGCCCGCGGCTAATGTTTGTGCGGCCCGGAAAATGCTTTTAATCTACTACTCTATTACTCATATTTACTACATTATTCTACATTGTTATTTATACAATATAAAATCTACAATCATAATAAAAATCTAAAAAATGATAGTTTTGTTTTAGAAATACTCGTAAAACTTAGTAGCGATGTCAATAAAAGAAATCGCTGCATTAACTACCGAGAAAATTCACAAGTATCTTTCAAAAGATCATTGAGTACACAAAAAGACACTCTATGATGTAATATATAATAAAGAGGTGTGAGAGAGCCATTCTTTTTCAAAAAGTCCAAAAGTGTGATCTGTTAGTTCTGTTTACAACAGTTAAGAATGGAAATTAACTGGCTACTAGCTCCCAACGGAGCGGAGCACTCTGATCATGATTGATCTTTCAATCATGAGTCTGCAACAGACCCAAACCGAACAGAAGATATTCCGCCTTCCATATGAAACCCAGAATATCGCTCGTTGAGGAGCTTCTAATGTCAGAAGGAAAGAGTAGTTCTCAACCCAGTGACCTCCTCCTAGCTCAGATCAAAGCTGGGCAGTCACAGAGAATGTGACTGGAAGTCTCGTCTGCTTCTAAGCAGATTCGACAATCTATCTCTTCTGACAGACCCATTTTGTTAAGGTGATAACGTAATCCATGGTGACCCGTTAAATATCCCACCAGCAACCTCAACTCTGTTGTGCTGAAGAAAGATACCTTACTTTAACTGTAGGGATGAACCAGCTCTTTAGCCTGACAGTGAGTTAGCTATCAAAATCATGCTTTCTGTCAACATTGGACTTTTTTGTCGGTTTAAACAAAGAAGTATATTTATAAGAACAATCATGAAACTCTTGATGCTTAGATATATTTTGACTTACATACGTCAACACGTGTTTACTATATGACAAGATATTGAAAATTTCTTGAAAAGCATCCAATAATGTATTGTGTCCCATTAAATTTAAGATCTAATGATAAGATTCAAACTATGCATTAAAATAAAAGCTTAGTCAAACTCTTAATCATAAGTGAAGAACCTAATATTACTATTTATTTTTTGTTTCGCGGATTGATTGTTAAACAAGGATTAAGCTGAATTAAATATAAAATTTTTAATAATGAAAAAAAAATATCTCCATTCAAATATTGAACTGCAATTAGGTAAATAATAAAATTTTTTAACGAAAATGAGTGTCTAAATAAGCACAAATGATAGTAGAGTTGGAATATAGGTTGAAAAAAGATACAAAAATATTCCAAATAAACTCTCGTGTCTGTTAAAAATATATAAATTGTGAATAATTTTTTAGTTTAAAAAACTGTAAATCAGAAAAGAATTGATTTGAAATTTCTAATAGTAAAATCACACTGTAATAATTCCCGCAGAAATTAATTTGAAGTACAAAGCAAAAAAAGCAACACGCTCCACTTAATTCCAGTGTTATCGTTACAAGAGCTAAAAACTATTCCGATTAGCTTTGGAATAAAAAAAACAAGTAAAGGAAATACTCGTATTTTTGTAGCAACCACTCAAATATTGCAGATGATGTGATAATAAACATCCAGCAAATGTTGCCGCAATTATGAAATCGTATTTGCGCCAAGTCAAAATAAGAACCGCAAACCCAAATATGCGAACATTGCATGCACCAGCATTACACAGCCAAATGCAATATTGTATCTATTTTAATCTCGCACAATTATTTCCAAAGTACGTGCATCCTTACCGAAAGCGCACAGCAAAGATCCACAAACTGCATTCCACTGCACTGACGAAATTTGTGGGCATTTGCTCTATGAAATGTGTGACGTGCATCATTATTAATTTGACAAAACTGCAATGTGGCTGCGCCCTGACCCATCTTGACTGCAGCAGCAGAGTTTGTGCTTTTGCGTTATTTGACAGTTGTGGTCAAAACAGCTTGACACATGTTTACCGAGTTTATTGCAATTTTCATGGGATATTCAAAGGCTACTTATCGAACTGCAGCGGTCAATTTAGTTAGGTAATTTAACTGGAGAGAAGTAATAGAAAGAATATAAATGGTTCTGATTTTTCAAATTTAATATCGTTATAACATATATCACATATATATGCTATTATAGTAAATATTATAGTTTCGAATTGTATTAATAATATTCTCACTCTTATATTTATACAGTCTCTGTCAAAAAATTTGAAACTTTTATCAACTTAATTAATAAGTCATCATCATCATTATTAGTGGCGCAACGATCCTAGTTTGAGGCCAATATTCCTCCACTTATCTCTGTCGTTTGCAATCATTCTCCAGTTTCTTTTCCAAGCTGTTGTGTTGTTTAGTCCACATTGTCTATCCAGCGTAAACTCGGACATCCTCTTTTCCATCTTCTTTCTGGTGCATATTGCTATATTTTTTTTGTTGGGTTATCTGCCAGCCATTTGTAATTGCTTTAGTTTTACTCTCTTACTTATTGCTGGTTGTCCTAGCTCTTTTTGAAATTCGTCATTAAATCTAAGCCGATAGGTGTCGCCTTCTTCTCTTATTGGACGAAGTATGCGACGTATAATCTTGCGTTCGAAGATATCTAGCTTATTTTCATCTATTGGTCATCATAGCGACATATTTTTTTGTTTTTTTTTTTTTGTTTGGCAATTTGTTATTAATTAATTTGTTATTGAAGATATATTACAATAAATCACAATATTATTACAAAGTTATTCTAAATGGAAGTTTAGCTGATATTTCTTTCCACTCCACAATAGAGAGCGAAGAGATGTTAACTTCGTCTGTTTTTAAAAAATCATTATTATCACTCGGGAAACTGGGTGTTAATTAGAAGAATTTGTAGCACATATATCTGCCATGATAGCAGACTCTGTTCCATTTTGATGAATTCTATTCTACCCTCGTCAATGTGAACTTACATTTTTTATTGCATTTTCATTAATTTATATATTACAATATAAAACCCAGTAATCATTGAATATATCAATTCAACTCAAAATTTTTTAACTATTTTTTTTGAAATATGGAATATTTTTTCAGCAATTTAATATGCAAACACTTGTTTTAATTAAAGTTTTCATATTTTGTCTACAGCAAGTCCTATCAATTAATAATCCGAAATTCTTTTTCAAACAGAATCCTTGCCAAATACATTGCGTCACCACGGCAAAGGTAGTAAAGCACACATCCTGCATTTCAACCGATGTAAATATGACAACTTCTTATATTATAAAAGCTATAGAATAATTGTAAAACTATGTTAGAAAATCCTAAAACATTTCAGTACAAGCTGCCTCCATGTAGAGTTTTTGCCTACGATATAAAAACATTTAGTCAAGTCAATATCATGGGACAATTAATAATTGGACACAATGGACTACGTGATCGCATCGCAGAACACATGCACATTTCACATATGACAGAAATGTTTTGGAGCGAAGAACTTGAAGCAATGGCCAAACGGTACGCATACAAATGCAATCCTTTTCAAGATGACTATTGTGCATCTATTGACTCGGTTTTTACAGAAAGTAAAAAAAATGAGTCAATTCAATTTTCGAATAAAGAAGTTTCGTTTAGTGATCAATTAAGGAACAGATCACCTTATGCGTTAATACGACAGACTCGTTTCTGTCATAAGTCTGTGTTTTTTCCAAATAATTTCATTCATATTGCGTTAAGTACTTGGTATAATGAAAGATATACTCTACAACCACCGGAACGTATGAATACTTCTACAGGTTTAAATAAGCAGAGATTAAGGGGCGATAATAATTTCACCATAATTGCGGATCCAAATGTTGACAAACTTGGCTGTAGCATAGCAAAGTAAGTCTTTACAAGCTATATTTAATATGGTATATGATACGTGTATATATGAATTATTATCTGTTATTGGTTTATTTTTAGTGTTGCTAAGAAATATTTTTGTATATTTTGCAATTATTTTAAAGTCAAGCGCGTACAGCCGGAGATGCACTTCTACTTAGGACACCCGGCAACGGACTGTCCAAGTTGGGCACCACTCCGAGACAATTATTACAAAAATCTATGTACGATTGATCCAAGACTTAACAAAACTGGAAAAGGAGTTATGGATGAAACGTTATTATTAAATTATTTTTGTATTTTATACATTTTAGCACTGTATTGTTTCTAAACTAGCGATATTATGTCATCAGCACTTGTTTTTTTTTGTGTTTCTTTTTAATAAAAGAAGTTCATTTGCGACAACTGTTTTTAATCCTTGTATCGACTTTAATTCTTATCAATTTAACCACCCGAAAGTACTAAGTGTGCTGCTCATTATGCACGCATCAAGTGTCTTCCATGCAACACACTTCATTTAACATTAAATAGACTTTAATTTGGCCGAAATAGCTGCAGCGAAAGTATCTGCTATACAATTTGTGTCAATGGGAGAGCACACTTTTTCCACTCGGAAACAAAGTAGATACTTTTCGATTCACGACCAATTGAATGAAGACAATTTATGATGACACACTTTACTGCGTTAATGGCGCTCATCCTAAGCTAATGTGTTGTTGCTGTTGGAATTAAGCATTCGACAATAAAAATTGATTTGACATTTAAGCAAAATGAAATTTAATTAAGATAAGTGAGATCTTGAGTAATAATTGATACATATATATTATCGTATATATAATATATATATTAACTTAAAAATTATATATTTGAAGCGCAACTCAAAATGTCACTTTACGAGAAATACGAGAATTTTCTTTAAACAAAAGCAAACTTACATTTCAGACTGATGGGGCGACAAATTTTGAAAGGAAACTTTTTTATATAATAGCTTAAAAAACTTTTAAAACCTCAAAGTTCCAGAGAAATTTCCATTTTCCGGTTGGCAATAAACACAAACATTGTTGAAGGCCTGTGAAAATGTTCGCACCAAGGAAGAGCAGCTACACTCGTAAATGTCTCAAGAGCGTAATTGATTTCAATTTTATGTATGCCGCAATATGCGTTATTGTTAAAAGTGTTATAATTTACCTCCTGCACACCTCCCCTATCATGCACATATACCCCTATCCGCTTGGCTTCGTTTGAGGTACGCACAATGGATCCGCAGTAGCCAGCACCAGCGCCACACCAGAACCAGCGCCAGCACACAAGCGAACCGAAAGGAAATGTTAATTGCTCCATTGTCATGTAAAATGGCTAAAGTTTAACTACAAAAAGGGTTCTCGATATTATTTTTCATTATTTATTTGTTTGTTTGTTCACTTGTCGTTGCTGTTTTTTATTTCCAGACTCAATTTTCTTTAAATGGCATATGGCAGAATAAAAACATTAAAAATTATTCCACTTGTATTGTGTTGTGTTGTGTTGTGTCTTTTGTTTTCCTTTCATTCTCCACTTGTTAAGAATTTTGAGTATGTTCTTAATGTCTCTACTGTACAGTGGCACCTATAGTTTGAGTGCTTCGGATTCTTTGTAGTTAAAAGAACAACAAACCTTGCCACCTGTTTTTAATACTTTATAGAGAAATTAAGTTTTTTATGTTGTTTTTAAAGCAATATACAATCTTACTTTACGGAAGTTAATTATTTTTTAATATATTTTATTATTCTATTAATACCAGTAGATTCTGTAACTACCACTCTTTCATTAATTGACCTTAAAAGGCGTATGTAGACCTTATACATATACATACGATTGCTGCACATATCCCCATATGACGGCATCGCAATTAGAGCTATCTGTACAGCAGAAAACTAGCTAAAGTAAATTTGAATAAAAATGACGACAACAACGGAGGCGGTGTTGTTTATAAACTGTGAATTAACGGAGAATGTGGAAATAAAAGTAGAAAACACCATCTAAGCGATTGTCGTTTAATTATCAACTACAAAATGTAGTAGCGAAACTATCGACAATATAAAGATATCGGCCTTAAACGCATTGTGACAAGCATACATGGTCCGAAAAAATCTGATTATAAAATTTTGATTTCTGATATCCGAGCTGCATGTTAGTCGAGTATCTTATGTGAAACCCTTATATGAAGAATGTTAAACCCAGAAAAATGTAACATATAGGCAAAGAATTGAAAACTTATGCTATCTATGTACGTAAAGAGCAGTTACCGGATTAACAACCTTGATCGCATTGTGACGAGCACACATAGTCCAAAAGAATGTCTTATAAAATTTTGATTTCTTATATTCGAGCAGCATATAAGTCTATTAGTCGAGTATTTTACATGAAGCCCCAATATAATGTCAAGCCCAGAAACAAGTAATTCATAGACAAAGAATTGAAGATTTATGCAATCTGTGCACGCAAAGAGCAATAAGCGCCTTTCAGACAGTATCTAAAGAAGCAGTCTTTCTTGTATCCAAACTGATGGCAAACGAGTTTTTGACTATATGCCACTGAAAAGCTAGTAAAACAGCTAGAATTGATAGCACGGAAACTATAATACTAACAATAGATAGACAAAAAGTATCATATCAGATCTCAAAGAGTGACTACACGACCAAGTAGACTTTAACTAAAAACAGCTGATAACAAGACACGACTGCTTTGAGTCATACCTACACAGATTTGGATATGAGCACAATTCCTACTGTAGTTAATACTACAACAACATTGTTAAAGAAGTATATCACATAATCTTTGCATGTAGAAGATACAATGCAGTAGGTTGTAGTACAAGACCACCATTCACCACTATATAGAACATATGATGACTTCGAAGTACAAATGGAGGGTGATATCGAATATGATCACTATTGTAATAATGAAACAAAGACAGTTTAAAGCCGCACTCTTCTACTTCGAATTACTTTAAGGGACCGTTAAAAATTATGTTAAACATAAACTCAAGAAGTATATTTCAAGATCTACTATTCATAAGAGAGAAATATGTTATGATGAGTTGTGAAAAAAAATAATTTAAAATTGTTCTAGTATTAAATTTAAATAATTGTGACTTTATTAACTAAAATGAAATAACTTGCTTCATGCAAAAAATGTTCAAAATAATAAAAATTATTGAAAAATTTTATATTTTTTATATGAAAAATGTGCATAGGAAAAATTACTTAATTGCCGAGGTCCTTTAATGGACAATGATTTTATTATCGAAAAGTACATTTACCATTTTTTTTTTGCGGGCTTTATTGACTTGGCCCAATGCTAACATGTCAGTAATAAACCATAACGACTTCAACTAAATTAAATTGTGCACATAAAAACTTTTTACACACCAGCAAGAAATGTGTTTTGGTGAAGAAAAAAGCTTGATTTAATCGGAACAAAAAAGTAACCATATGGGCACTTTAGCATTAAACGCATTAAGCCATATTTCATATTTCGTCCTAATACATTTTATGAAGGCAATTGGCACAGTTTGTGGCACTTCAAACATTAAAAAAACAAAAAAAAAGTGGACTGGTAGTACATAAAATAGTACGGAAAAGCGGCGCACACTGGAATCAGTGAATAAAAAGAAATCCCCCCACAATAAAAAGATTATATAGAAATCGAGGGTAAGGAAAATGTGCAACATCACACCATTTAACATGTTTTTTGACGGTAATAACAACAATAGGCCTAAAGAAGCGTTCCAACACACTTGCTCAACTCAAATCAACTCAAAAAAAAAAAATAAAAATGTGTATATAGAAAAATAAAATGGAGAAAACGTTAATGTTAAATAAGAAACAAGAAGCGGAAATTGTTAAAAAAAATAAAAAAAAAATATCCAAAGGAAGTTTAACAGAAAAAAACAACGGAGACATAAAAGATGACGATTATGTGTTATGGCTACTTTCGGCTAAACTATTTGCAGTGTATTTATGTTTTTGCTCTTATCAGTGATAGCTGTTCCGTAGTGTCTCTGATTTTCCACTTTTTCCATATATAGTCTTATATGCTTAATGTATTTAGACTTAGTTTTGGTTTGCTATAAAAAGTAAATTTATTATTCGCACATGTCATTTACTTTCCTTTAATTTTTTTATTAAAGGCAAAATTTCTGGAAAATATCTACTCTAGTACTGTAGTATTGAAGTACTGATTTGATTCTGTTGAAATATTCTTACTTTTTGATAGAAATGTAATATCATTTAAGCAGAAAATCATTATTAATATTATTTTGTAATTAATCAACAGATATTTATTGTGATTTAATATATCTGAAAGACTTGAAAATTTATTTAAAATTTAATTACATTTCAATATTAATACTAAATACAAGAAGTTGTCAATAATTGAAATTGTAAATAAACTCTTTTAATTACATATGTATAATTATCTTTAATTATAATAAAATTATTACCATTCAATTAATGTGTGACAACTGACACGAATAAATGCATTTTATATATTCCTAAGAAAAATATTTGTATTTCATACAAAGAATTTTAAAGATATTTTCTTAATTGTGTGTTTATCAATCATCTGAACTATTGTATGTTACAATACAAATATAATTTATAAAATTACAAAATTTTATCAACAAAATATGTATAAATTTCTCTTATTTAAATTATCTAAATATAATAAATATTTTTTTTAACAAAGTGCTAAACTAATAAAAGTCTTTCATAAAATTAATGATATACTCCGGCAGGACCCAAGTTCGATTCCTGGTACTTGCAGTCTCAAAAATAATTATGTACGAATAATTAAATACAAGAATTATTTCCAAGACCAATGATGATGGGTCTCGAAACAGCTATATGGTTAGACAAAAATTCAATTAATTAAAATAATATAAAAAATAAAATTTTTGTTGTTTTAGTTCACAACAACTAATTAGAAATAAAACAATACAATAAAAATGAAATAAAAAAAAAAAAAAAATTTTTTATATAGTAATAACCTCCCATCAACTATGAGCAACGCATATCTACAGTTGATACACTTTATCTTAACATATTGAGATGTGCCAGAATATGCTATGATAATAAGCGTACTTTTGAAGCTATTATCCTTTTTATTCACTTTTCAATAACATAAAAGTTAATGTAACTTAATTTTATATGAGACTAAGAACAAGTAGAAACAAACTCACTTACTGTTCTAGAACTATTATAATGATTTTCCATAATAAAGTACTTACAATAATTAACTAACTAAATACTTTGCAAGGTATTTCAGATGAGATTACTTATTTATTTTAGAGATGAATAATTTTATTGCTACTAAATTTTTTGCATTTATATAGAAAACATTCTACTATCTCAATATCCATTTCAGAGAACCTGCTGTTACTGTTCCTTAGAAGACGAATTATGTGGAGATACTTTTTCAATCTGCAGTGTCCTGTCACCAACTTTTTCAGATGGGTCTGTCCGAAGAGATAGATTATCGACTCTGCTTAGAAGCAGACGAGACTTCCAGTCACATTCTCTGTGACTGCCCAGCCTTGATTTGGGACAGGAGAAGGTCATTGGATCGAGAACTACTCTCCAAATCTGACGTCAGAAGGTCCTAAACGGCCGACATTTTGGCTTGCATTCGGAAGGCGGAATGTCTTCTGTTCGGTTAGGGTCTGTTATAGCACAAAAGATCAATTATGGTGCTCCGCTCCGTTGGGAGCTGGTACTCCGTTTATTTCTATTCCTATCTAAAATATACGCAATCCACTACCTTCGCCATAACAACCCTTTTTTAATACTATGTAGAATGACTTTGGAAATGCACATCTTGGCCACTTCTTTGATTCAAGCATAACTTAAAGATCCACTAACCAGTACGAATACTGTTTATAAAACGCATCTCAGTTGTGCTTTCTTGGTACGCCTTCATTGAAAATATATAAACTTCAACCGGAGCACATGATAGTCGATATTAATAAGTGACTTTAAGACACATGCACTCGGGAGCTATTAATATCGAACGAGTTGTTATACATAATGTAATTAAACCAACAAAAGTAAATGAAAACAATCTATTAAACTTTATTACTTAAAATGTGCATATATGTGTACTTTGTTGGCACTTATAAAAGACATGAAGTACTTTCTCTACCTTTTATTATTTAAGGACATCGTTGCGTTATTTTCAATACTTGCAACTGCAGAAAACTGAGTTATGTTAATACTCGTATTTGCATTCACATTTGCTCACCAATTATGTAATTAAAAGAAATTAAAATTTTTTATACATATTTTAATGATATTTATAATTGCACTTTAATTAAGTTATTCCGACTGCAACCCGCAAAGGTCCTGCACAAACGCGCTCAACCAGCGGCATTTTTACATTCTGTGTGAGTTTACGGCAACTTCACTTCACTCATTTATGCACTTAATTAATTTTTTATATGAAATTTATGTTCTTTCATGTTTTAATACGCAAGTATCGAAAATTTTAATGCACTTAAATGTAATTAATTTATTATTCTCTTTACGATGCCCGCAGTGAAGTATTTGTTTCGTTTTTCGTTTTTATGAGAAGTCATTCTTAGTTCCTGCACATTAAGTCCCATACAGGATAGCGTTATAGTGTTAAATAATTTATGCATTCATTGCCATTAAAAGGGTTAATGTGCGATAATAACATAAAATAATTTACGGAAAATTGTTGTAAAAGATATAGTAAAAAGAAATTGAATACACTTAAAATTGCACATAAGATACAATACATGCGAGATACTTTTGAGCGTTTAATAGCTCAACTAAAAGTTAATTAATATCTTTATATTAAATTTTTAATTACTCGCGTAAGTACCATAATTAGTTACTTAACATTTACTCACAATATTTACAATTTATAAAAAATTTGCATAATTAATTCATACTTTCCGCAAATTTCTCACATAATTATTTTAATTTATTTTTCAAATTTATTCAAATTCACTTCAAACGGTTTTATTCGTTGTGACATTCGTTGGGACTTCAGGTAGCTTTCAACATAATTTTTATCCTAAAATTCTCCATTTTTTCTGCTTATCATGTCGGACCTGTTGCCTGCCACCTTCGCAGATGATATGCAAATAGTTGCGATAACAAAATTAATGCCTTGTAAAAACCGACCGACGTTTCCTTGGCGGCAGTAATTATTACAACTTCAGAAAGCTGTAAACTGCGGGTTTACTAAATTACACTATTTAAGTTGTCATTAGTTAAAAAAAAATCCAACAACCCAACTGAAAAAAATAAGTTCTTCATGTCAAACTCTAAAAAAATTCACTTCGTTTTTTTAAATGCAAATTTCATGACGCGTTAAAAGGAACACAGAAACTTTTGTTGCTTTTATCGCAATTATTTATGTCTTTTGTTAAGGACGAACAATTTTGTTGGTGTTTAAATAGTGTGAATTTCGCGTGGTTTAAGGTCCTTCAGTAATACATCACACTACAGTTTAATTCAGTTAAAATGCTTATATATTGCACGTGATAAAGTCACGCAAGTCAGCTTTGCTTTGGTCTTAAATTTTGCTAAAAATTTGTTATAATTAAATGAAAACTCCATTGCATTCAAATAAGCAGTATGAAATATCTATTAAAGGATAATTAAATAAAATGTCTATACTTTCACAACTTTTTAAAGTTTCAATAACTTAATTTAAAAGTATATAGGTAGATTGGTTTGAGTGACGTCCTTGTTTCCAAAAAGCCCACTTGAGCTCAAATGATGGCCCATTGTGGTACCACAGGAATAGCTTTTGGTACGTACATAGATTTAAATCAGATATAAATCAGTAAACAACCTGACAGTTCTGTAAACTTCGCCAGGTCTCCAACATCACAGGATGACAACTCAGTCAAATCGGTAAGAAAAGGGGACCCAACGATTTTTAATCTTCTCTTAATTTTAAAGTAACAAAACTTTGAAAAGCTTTAGAAAAGCTATAGGTTTGCGTATTCTACTATTACATAGATTTCAATAATATAGCAAAGAATGATTTGATCTAAGATCATTTCACTTAAATAGATTAGAATTGCCCGGAAATTGTAATCTAAGAGCTTAGAATTGAAACATTAACATAAGATATATCGTTTCTCTATTTAACATAAGAATTGGAAAATAGGCAAAATATATAATTCATTAATCCAGAATTACTTTATTACTGTCATTTACTAGAAGAAGAAAATTCAATCCACATAGGCTGTCCTAAATGACTACACACTTAAATTTTCCAATCTTTGACACAACCCTCACTTAAAATCTTCATTTAAAAGATGATACCACAAAAACAACAAACGCATTCCTTTTTATCCCAGATTTCTTTCCAGATCTCATAGATGGTTCTAAATTAAAAGGAATGAAACAATGAATCTACGACCTAAGATTCAAAGAATCAATTCCCATGTGTGGTCGAGCGGCGCAGAACTGAATTAAAATGTACTGTTCCTTTTGTCTGTCAATGATATACTGCCTCATTTTTCTCTTTAAATATACATGATATGTGTATTGCGAAAATCGAACTTAACAAACTAGAGTTGCCGTGTTACATAGATCTCATATGAAATTTTATAAAACAAATATAAATACAGAAATGCTTATACTACACTATATATTATACTAGATAATATAGTATAATAGTAGATAGATACTACACAAGGGAGTTTCTCTAACAATTTTTCAGTTCTAATATATGTAAACATGAAAAAACGTCTTCGAAGCAACATGAAACGCTTTAAGAAATTGTTAGTTTATCAAATGGCATTATGGACCTATTAATCTATAATAATCTATTCAAAATTTAGTAGATAATTAATATGAAAAAGAAGATGATTTTGGTGAAGTTTGATCCGGTGGTCCACTTTTTTTTTGATTTAGTAAAAATATCTAATGCTATTTTTCACACTTTTTAAAGATATCTTCTTCTTCATTCCATTGCGTTCCCGGGGGAACATTGGGCTACAATGTATGCTGTTTTATTCTCGAATAGGTAAAATATTCATACCTTTCTATTACATATGAAGATCAAAATCTTAAATAATTATATTTTTTTGAAAATAATTTCATTATAAGTGAGAAGTAAAACATATACAATTGTATATATATAACTGCGCTTGTTTGTTCGTATATCAATTAACTAATTACAGCAAATACAAAAAAAACACTTAAAAATTATATATCCATGTAAATAGGTAAATATTATTAACTTAACCAATAGACTTAAATAATTTAAATTATGAAATTTTAACAGTATTGCATATTTTCCCTTTAAAAAATTTCAAATCTCCAACAAACGAGCAAGTTTTTATTTTCCTTTCTGCAAAGGAAGCATTGCAAATTTTTCTTAGAAGGATTTTGCGGCAACATTTTTTTAAACACTTTCCCGCTTTCCTGCAAATGCAAAAATGTACAGAAAGTATTTTTAGGAATGTAAGGAAAATGCAAAACTTTGTTTTTCCGTTGGTAAGCAAAATATGAACTTTATATGAACTATAAATTTAAAGAAACGCGGAGTTGACATATGCAAATATTTAACGAAGATATATTATTTTGGATGGAAACGCATTTTCATATCAATTTTGCGAATATCAGAAATTAAAATATAATTTTTCACTTTCAGTGTCAATGCTGTATATAAAAAGAAAATATTATGGCTGTTGAGTAAAATATACAAAGAAATTTTAAATGATAGTTATTCTTTCGTAGGTATAATTCAAAAAGGATATTAACTGCTACTTGCAAAAACCGGCAAAAAGGATTTAAATACGGAATAGTTTATGAAAGTCCTCACACATGAAAATACGTATTTTGAATGGAAGTTCTTATGCTTTGATTGCATTCTGCAATTAGCGATACTTCCACAAAAGAGTTAAGCTAAAATTAATCTTTACTTTGACAACTCAGCAAATCGTTTTAAGGAATTAGCAATTGCTGTTGTCATAATACCAACGAAACAGAAAAAGCGTTAAAAAGGCTCAGCTAGGACTGATTTCATGGCGAGGAATGGTTTCAATGAATATTTGGCCACAAATTTTCCGCACAGTCACACTGCACTCAAGAGCGGTGCATGTTGTGCTAAATCGCAACGAACAACTGGAACCAGAATATTAACCAAAAACGTTTAATGATGAAAGTTCGGGTGAAATTTGGCTTTCGCCAATTTTGAGTTGAACATCAAAATATTACGTTCTGACATGACTTCTGAGGTAGACCAGAGTACACAATATCAAAATTAGCGGCTTCCACGATAAAGAGAATAGGAAAGCAATGAAGACTACCGCATGCAACATTTGCATATGCATTTGTTAAGGCAATTGGTAAATGCAATGATTTGCGTGAAAAAGTCTCTCATGACTGCATTCGGTTTCAAGCTGTATGGCAGAAAAATGCATACATTTTAAGCATCTTCCGGGAAATGAGTTATTGTGGTTTTAAGGTCAATGTACGAGCACCTTTCACACATTTTGCCTCGCTAAAACGTTCTGCTAAGCTTGTTATATATGACATTTACTAGAGCTTATGTATGCTAACGCCAAAATTTACACGCGAAAATGGAAGGCAAAAAAATGAAAAGTATCTACATGAGTGAACTATAGCGTAGAGCTAAAAATATTTCAGAGTTGAAGAAAAAACACTAAAACCAAGCGTTTTATGTCGGCTAATTCCAATTTACAGTCACTGCTGGTAGTGTTCTTCTCTATTTTTCGGTCCTGCAAAAGTGCATAGAATGCATAGAATGCATAGAACTCAGACTTTTTCTAAGCGGATTTCAGATAACATTTTAGCTTTTATTTTCGGATTTTCCATTGTTTACGTATTTGATTGTACACAGATTAAAATTGTGGATGAAATTGTGAAACTGCATCATGTAAACTGAATATGTAAATATAATATCTCTTAATATCGTTTTGCTAAATTTATACATATTGTATAATTGTTATCTTTGTTAAATAAAGAGAATATAATATTTTTATAAATGACAATCGAATATGAAATTTATATATAATATAAATATATTAAGTGTTTCCATAAGTCATAAAAATATAAAGTACCAACAACATTTTCTTAATAAAAAAATATATTAATTAGTACTATAACTTTAGGAGCTATCACATCTACATAGTTCCCATCTACATAGATGGCTAAAAGATAGAAAGTGTAACAAAAGTGGGGAAGATATGCTGATATGGTAGTTGCACTCCCTAGCATCTGCAGTGTCTTTCCAGCTAAGATATACTCAAAGAAAAAGCAACCAGGCTAATACAAGCAATTAACCTTTCGAATATCACTATCTTTGTAAATAGCCATACCTACAACTAAGAAAGGAATTCTATCCAAAATTATGAAATTAAATATTGAAAGGAACGAGGTGACAGACGAGATGACCAAAAATGGTTGTACGGTTCACATAACTGAGGCCAACACCTCTTTACAAACCCCAATATGTAAACTGTTTAGGTGCAAAGAAAAATTTATTAACACGATGACAAATGCCTTGGGGACTACTGCAAATTTATTAGAACTTTATGCCCTAGATAGCACAGGAATAAAATGAAAAGCTTTTTGAACTTAAGCAAAGCCGCAGTTCGTGTATAGTACTAATAAGGTTCTATGCCTTTGCAAAAATGCTTTAATGGAGGTGTATTTCAAAAAGTGGACTGTGCAAAAGTTGGTACAATGAAGAAGTGATTTATTTCTTTCTATATCTTTGTCTGGGTGTACAGACAAACTAAAATAGATTATCAAGCATTGATATATTGAAGTGGACAAAGTCACAAACATAATGACTAAAAGATGTTTTAAAATACTCAAAAGTTAGTACAAGCCTCGATGTGTGAACTGTTAGAAACCTAGATGAATTCACTTTTGCGGCAACAAATGACATGTGAGCTATTCCCGAAGTTCACAAGTGAGGTTTTTGACCTAGATTAGACAGAAAAAAAACGATGAATCATTTTTTGCCTTAGCAAACCATCGGCTCGTGTGTTACTGGAGCGCTAATGAGTGACTAAATCATTGCACTGAAAGTACAGTAAGAGCATATTCGGCAAAATGGTATATGGTTCGATGAAGAAGGAATAAAATCCATTAGTTACTTATCTTTATTAGGGACGTAATCGTAGGTTATACCGATTAGTGTAAATCACCTCTCCGCGGCAATTCTAAGAGTATCAACATTGATAAAAGATATCTCGTAGTGAAAGTGCTAACAGTTCCTTCAGCACTCGATATCTTGAACTAACCAAAACCTATTATGACTGTATTATAGTAGCAAATAATATTTTTTATTTTTACACTCGTAGTTAACCAATTAAAGTGAAGTGAATAGGAATATATTTGTAATATAATACTTATATCATCACTATCCATTGCTCCACTTTATTATGAACGCATTCAGGTATTTAATAATCAATATGAAGAATCACCGATAAACATTAATTAAAAATTATCTTTATTAATAATGGTGATAAGCTAATATATTGAATTCGATAACCTTTTCGGTTAAAGGCTTTAAATATGAACATTGATTTGTTTTTTTAGGGATTCTTGTTTTTATAATAGCTTTGTCTGGCTGCTCCTTTGTTCTGCAAAACAATTTGCAATTTACAATAAAATTAAATTGGTAATTTTTAATGCAAACTGCAAATAAATAAATTAATGCCGCCAATTAGGAATACAAAAATAACTGAAAATAATAAAATTATGCGTTTTGTTTATTGCATTTTATTCCCTAAAATATTTGCAATTATTGAGCTTAATTAACTGCCGAGCATTGTCATTGCTATTAAGCGATATTAATTAATTCCATGTAATCCAACAGATCAGTAAACAAAATATTTTATTACGTTCTGCAAACTGCACTAATTCAATGTGTAAATTATTGCATTAAAAGGGCATCGATAATTAAATTTAATTGTAATTTCGATTCACGTAAATAAGTGAAAGGAATTGAAATCAATTGACAAAATTGTGGAAAAAGTTTCCCTGGCAGTTGCTAAATTTATGTAAATATTTACTTTTAAAAGTATAAATAATTAATAAAACTTTTCAATTGAAATGCTTTTATTATTCATTTATATTATTTACATTGTTTATATTTAAATAATTTAATAAAAATGAAGAAAAAATAATATTTACACTAAATTATACTATTTATTTTTATTTATTAAAAATAAACCATTTCTCTATTACTTCTAAACTTTGCAAAGCATTTAAAAATTATTTATTTATTAAAAGAATGGGAACGATTATAGCACAACTAAATACTTCTCAAAAAAGAAGTTTACGGCTATAGTTATGACAAGTTTTCAACTTGTTCTCTAAAATAAAATAAAACAAGTTCGAACATACAAGTCAAGTACGGCTTTAGGTCAGTTGGCTAATGAACACTGGCTCTAAGCTTCAAATTTGGCAGGGCAAGAGTTCGTTTCCTGATACTTGCAATCTTAAAAACTTATTTACGCATAATTAAATATAAAAATTATTTCCAAGACCACTGATGAAGTGTATTTAGCAATACTCGAAAGATCTTGGTACTCGTAGTCTCAAAAAAAAAAATTATTTTCGTGTAAACAAAACCACTGCTGTAACCACTTCATTGCTACAACACACTTTTCCATCACAAACTTGTTAACCAACTGCTTCCACAGTAAGACTCCTGCCTACAAAAATGAATGACTGATATGATCCGCATTTCAATTTGCAGGTTTCTATGGATATTGCCATTTCGAAGCCTTAAGGAATTATTCTCAAACTCATTGCCAATGATTTAAATAGCTGTCTTAGACTCTGTGTAATAGCTGACTCTAGTGCTTAAATTGCAGCGTAGCTATTCGATAGAATTACGATATTTCTTTTGAATGTATAATCCGTAATTAGTATCCTGTATGCTTCTCTAATTGCTAATACTTTCGTTGGGAATACGCTAGATGCTTTGAGACTACGTAATTTTTTCACGTTCAGTCTCTCTGAGTATATACTTACTTCGACACCACACTTCCATTTAGGAGGCCTCCTTGGATATTGCCATTAGGAAGATTGTTTTATTAGAAAGGTTAGTATCATTAAAAGTTTTAATAGTTGTTTCTATCAGTAAGGAGACTATTAAAATAAGTTTATTGCATGCATTTTTAAATATCAGTTTTATTATTACAGAAAGTTTAAGTTTCAAATTACCAAGACATTTCTTAAATCTATTTTTCAAGTCCATAAATTATATATTTACTAGGGTTAATACTTCTTTATATAGTTTTATATTCAAATAAATAAGAGTATAAAAATATTAATTTTTCTTTACTGCCACAGTAGACAAAATCATTAAATATTTTTACTACCAAAAAATAAGTACTTGCAAAAATTTGTATTAAAATGTCAGTAGCTTAGACACTATATTTTGACCATTCCATGCCATTGCACCGCACCTATAATAAAAATGAATAAAGTCATGCATATTTAATATCCTTTCATATCATTTAATTGTTGTCGCTTGACGAAGTGTACGAAAAATTTCAAATTTGCACTCATAAAAATGACAAAAACTCAGCCACAAAATATTATTGACCTTGCGTGGACCGGATCATTAAGCAGACACATGCGACCACAATGGCAATGTCCTCTGTTTATAGCTCAGCACAAAAAAAATTAAATAATTAAAGGACATAATTATGATGCATTCAACGATAATATGGCAGCATTAAATACCTATAAAATCAAAATCACAGATTGCTTTTTAATACAGTGTGCACTGAAGCGAGGCAAATGCCTAACACATAGAAAGGACATTCATTTCAAAATTGATTAAAATGTTTTTGCTAATGATTTGATGACTTAATACAGTTAATTAAAAATTAGAAATATTTATTTAAGCATATAATTAAATGCTGTGTAGAAAAAAAACAAAATAATAAAAGTCATATATTTACATGCTTAGCATCCTTATTCAGTATCCTTTTAAGTTACTCATATGAGGAATATTTAGTTTTCCGCCATAAACTTGTATTCATTTCATGTATATTACACTTGTTTGCAAGTTACTGAAGTATAGTTAACTTGGTTTTAAATAAACATTTAAATTTTTAAATGTTTATTCTAACGAGTAAAGCCATAACAAAACGTCTATCCTTGCCACACACTACGCGTATTATAACGAAATTCCACTTTCAAACTGTAATCAAATCTATTAAAAGTTGCTTAAGAATTTCTTAATTTGTAACTCTGTTTCCAAGTTTTGCCGTTATCCTCCAGAAATAGACAATTTAATTAAAACAATTTCGAGAGCTGTGTTGTGTGTTTAAAAAAACTGCATACATTCAGGCGCTTCAACCGTATATGGCAACAATGTGAGTGCTCTGCATACAACTTGAAAGCAGCAGCAAATATAATTACAGAACAACATTCTGTGCTGAGTAAACTATTCTACGCAGAATTTATAACTGTTGCACTTGGAAACTTTAAGGCAAGGTATTTCGATTTCAGCAATCATAAAAAAAGTTATTGCTTTCGCTTGTTATTTGGAAAATTTCAATAGTTCAGACATCAGTTTAATTATAATTTTTATGAACATTTACTGCGTTAGTCTCATAGCAGTCATTTTTCAATTTTTCTCCTAATATTGTCATATGTGTTCATAATAGTTTTACCAGATTACCAGAGGTTCACTCGGAATAAGTCTCACTCATTGTGTAAAACTTGTGGTCAATATAATCGACATACACACAGCGACATTTCTAACGTTAAGAAGGTTGTGAACAATTAAAGACACTAAACACCTTTCAAGGAGTAAAAAACTTTTTATAACTTAAAAGGAATAATACCACTAAAAACTGTAAAACCGGCTCGAAAAGTTGGACTTACGCCTTAGCCCAGTAGTCATTTTGATCTGATGAGTGTGTGACCCTAGTTATGTTAGACAGTTTACTAATCGAAATGTGACTAAAAAATACTTGTGGAATGATAGTTTACCATTGCTAAGAGGTCAACTACTGGGTATACTTACGGATGCAAATTGTAGATTCTGTGAAGAGAGTGAGGAGTTGGCCAATGCACATACGGATTAAGCTCCTGGGAATGTCTATTCTTACGAAAGAGGCAAAAAAACTTTGTAAAGTAGGTTTTATAATACTTTTTATTGGCGCAACAGGACTTAGGACCTTCTCTAAATCCAGTAGGGAACATCATAGACCCGACGGTCACAGTACCATATCCCCTAACAATAATAGTAATGATAATAGGAGGCCAAGTCCTATTACTACACTACAGTGAATATTCTTCGGTCGATTAAAACCCAATGACAGCTTCTTCATAGATTAAAATTTGGATTAACTGGTAATAGATTTATAATTTCATGAATAAATCATCGTTAGCGTTGGTGCTTATTTTTGGTTGAAATGAAGAAACTACATATAATACCTATATATTTAAAAAACTGCTAGAATTGAGCTTTATTAACTTTAAAAATTTATAATATAAAAACTCATTCCATTGATGTTTAAACGAAAACTGACAGGCTTACCAACACCGCGTTATCAAAACATAGAAAGGTTATAGGCTCTTCGGGGAGGTATGGAGATCTGAGGTCAGTTAGTGCTTAGTCTATGAAGTATAAACAATAATCCAGTAAAGGCGTAGAGAGACATAAAGAATCCTCGCAGTTAATAGAGAGTAAAAGTGTTGAAGTGCACTGACTTAATTAGCCTCAACATAGTAATAATATTTAAAAATTTATCATAATTGTATCATAAAATACTTTATTGGCTTGGTAAAGTAAAACAAATTATTAAGTAATTGCAGTCTTATGATATGAGAAAGCAAACTACAATGCCAAAAAAAAACATTTACAGGTAACGACATAAATAAAAGCCTATTGCCGAACTTGAAAACAAAGGACTTAATACCGAACCAAACTTCCTTAGCCTTTATATTTTTCTATTTTTAGTTAAATTAATGTGTTATACCAAGTGCTTAAATTGTCATTCCTATGTCCGAACCACTGACAATGCCTAAAAGTTCATAAGCTCGTGCCTGAACTGAACTTCACACAAGACAGTATCAAAAATCACAACACGTTCTCGGGTGCGTATACTCAACTTTAATTGAAACATGATTTATGTGTTTATGTGCGTACACATTTTAACGTTCCAAATGTGCTACCAATTACGCCCACCGAAAACTTTTCTAAATTATATTTATTTTAGATTTGTCTCAGGTTTTTACTTCATCATATATTGAAAATAAAACAAAAACTGGCGGGAGAAATGAGTTTGTTGTCTTTATTTGCTTCAAGAAACCAGCTGCGAATTTCATAAATCAAATAATTACTCAGGATATATTCATTATATGCTAAATGATTTTATTACAAACAAAAATGATTTATATATTATTTCATTAACTTGAGATACGTAGCTCAAACAAATTTGTTGAACCGATAATTTGGTATTCTTCGAAAAAACCACAAATAAAAATTAATGTTTATTAAAGTGAAAATTATCTGAATTTTGAATCAGTATTTTAATAAGTAATATTTCACACTTTGACCTACATACACTGATAATTAGGAATAGGTAAAGTTAGATATTAAGCAGAGTCCAGTTAGATCGCCTATGATAGTCATTTATTTTCCCTAAAACTTCTTAGACTCCTCAACCAGAGGTTTTCATATACTGTTTTCTTGTTTTTTGGAAAGGCACTAACACAATATGTAAAGACCTAAAACAGTTGTTCTAAACCCAGAACGATATCACAGTGCAAACTTTCAAATCATATGAGTTGACGAATGATATGAAAACAAACTATGAGGAATCTACTGCTCTATAACTTAGAATTAATAAGAAAAGAACGAAAGATCTCTAAGGCTTTAGTAAACCTGCAGCATATTTGATTATCACAGTACTAACGATGCAGGGTACTAGTGGTGGCTTATTGTAATAAGCAGATTGTGTAAGAAATACCATAACTAAGAAGAGATGAAACTCCTCAATTCCTTTCCATTTCTTCAATGTCTACAAAATAGTTTTCTCATTTTTTGATGATGACATACTTTAACAAATAGATTGAGCGAAAAATTCCATAATCAAAAGGAGGTGGACTGATGAAGTTACTTATCATATATACTAAGGATTAGTGCTACAAATAAAGCGATTTTAACATCTAGGGGACAGGGATTTCACTGACAAAGATAGAGAACGTAGATCTATTAGATCTGGTGTAACAAAGATGCTATATGATGTTATAGTAAAAAGAATGGTTAGCGTAACTCATCTGCGCCTATCAACTTGAGGACATCACAACGCCAATAACTGTCTTCGAGTAGATAAGTTCCTATTTACATTGGCACATGCCCGCTAAACCTTACATCACTTTCATATGATTAAAACTTAATGGTATAGAATAATGCTGTTCAGACCTGATACATTTGCGAGCCAATACAAATTACTGTGCAGATTGGAGGGCCGCAGAAACAAGTTCATATGGTGTCCCAATAAAATAATGTAATTTTAGCAAAATATATAAAGGGAAAATTTGCGTTATTGTGCTTGATTAGAAATATGTCGCGGACCACACATATAATATCCGCGAGCAGCACGTGGGCCGTGCTTTGGACAACCCTGATATAGAACAATGAACAAAGTCATATTAAAAACAAACTTATCTCAACATTGATAAACTAGTACTGTTTAATAAGTGTTCAAAAAATGTTCAAAATTCTGTTCAACATTTTTGAAATCTAATGTGAAGATGGAAATAATTTGAATTCCTATAAATATGTTGTTATCACAAACTTTTGTGAGTAGTAAAATTTTTCATTAAAATTACAAACAATTTTATTATTAAAAATATTAATTTCCTTATTGATATTAGAAAAAATCCATCCATCCCGAACTTCGTTTTATTTAGGAATAAAGAAGGATATGCAGAGTACGTAGTAAGGTGCTATAATTATAATATGTTGACGGAACGAATATTACAGTAACAAATACTAAATATTATGTAAAGAAATTCTTTTCATAAATTTTTGAAATTATTGCTCTAATTCTTTTATTTACAAGGAAAACATTCCCCACTTGCTAAAATGAATTATTATGACCTTCGTGAATGAATATCTAAACTTTTTCTTACAATCAGAAAATTTGTATAATCTCTGAAAAAATTTATATACAAAAATTAGAAGAGCAATTGAAAAATTCAAAAGTTTATTCAGTGGCAAAAAAAAAATATTAAAATAAACCAAAAGCCAAAAACAATTAAACCAAACAAACAGAAAAATATTTGCCAAAAACCTAAAAAGATACACAAACTAATAAACAAACATGAGCGAATCTCACATGGCTGACACAAAATATTTTGAGTCCATATCTGAAGCAAAAGTATATATAAAAGAGGAAAATTTAAAAAAATAAATATTTAAATAAATCCAAAGCATAAAACTTTTTCATAGCCAAGGACTCTTGGCCTCCGATATTTGCTCATTGAGTGATTTCGTTGATGAGTTGCGATGCCAAATGCGCTCGACGAATTGCTGGAACAAATGTTCTCATATAGCAATGGAAAGGAAAATAAATATGAAAAGTTTGTTCTGCATTTATTAGATTTTTAATGATTTTAACAATACTCGAGGCGAAAATTTCAAAAAAAGTATAAAAGTTTAATTGAAAATTTTATAAACAACAAATACAAATACAAATACAAATAAAACTGAAACTGTGAACAAAGTAAAAATTAACATGAACTGCTTTGCAAATCTGGCAAATTAAAGGCCAAACTTTGGTCAAACAAAATTTTATGAAATCATATTTTACTAAAGTTTGTATTATTTTAGTAGAAAATAAAACCAGCCGTCTCTGTGTGAAGTAGTAGAGCATCCCTTCTCGTAAAGAACAGATTTACTCATTTACTCTAAGGACACAGGTGGCAGCAGTTGCTCTGACTAAGGATGTGCATTTGAATTAATTTTGTTAGTTATACAATTCCGTACTCAAGTTAAACTCATATTAGAAATTTTTGAAATAAATATAATAATAAAAATGTGATAAATTTTATCATATCTCATCCTTTTCATACTCGTTCAATAATAAAGAAAATATTTTTTTTTTAATTCCTTCATAATACCATAACATATTCATGTAAGCATTTGGCAGTATAGTTTCCCTATTACATAGAAATCTTTAAAGTTTTTGATTTATTTAAGAGCTATCCATTCTGTTCAATAAACGTTAAATTAAATAGATATTAACTAAAAATAAAGCTTAGAGTATTCGATTATAAGAAATAAACTTGCTTTTTCGACTATTTATTGTTTTTAAAACTTCGAATTAATTTTTTTCTCTGTTCTAACATCCTCAGGGATCTCAAGATTAAACCGTTCAAAAAATACATAAAGAATAGAGCCCTGAAATTATTTACGAAAACTGGCAGGCCACCAACGCTGCGCTACCGAATCTCAGAATGGTTACAGGCACCTCGGGGAGATACGTAGACCTGTGGTCAGTTATTGTTTAGTTTGATGAAATGATAAACAATAATCCAGTCAAGGTGTAGAGAAAAATTATAAAGAAACCTTGCAGTTAATAGAGACTATAAGTGCACTGGCTCAACTAATCTCATCATAATAATATTCTGATTTTCCATATACCGCAATTTAGGAGCGGACTTAAGTAGTATCAACAATTTTTTCACACCAAGGGCAGATGAACTGGACCAAATCAGAATTCGTGATACCCTCTGGTGAAATACCCAAGTATGCACTCTAAAGCAGAGTAATTGTGGATTTAACGCTAACTATCGAAAAAAAATATAAGACAAGACGAAGGACTAATAATATCATCCGTTACGTCTATGTTACTTGCTGTTAGTGTTGTAAAAAATTCTAAAATTTCTATATCTCGAACACTTAACACAGTAGAAAAAGTTGTCTATATTAAAATATATTAATAATTACATTTAAATTATTGTTAGAATAACTAAGATTATTTTCATCGTCAAGTTAGCTGCATATTAATTTGCCTAACATGACAACTGTTGAGTCACATAAATATATTTAACAAAGAATCACTTTGCTGAAGTATTGCACAAGGTTAGATCCAGTCTCTGTATGATATGGTTACTTGATTATATTTTTTAAATAAGTTTGGATACATGAACTTTATATAAAGTGCCTTTATCACGAGATATCGGCCAAGGGAGGCCAAGGTTCACACTGGACTGTAGTGCCAAATAAGAAGAAGAAGATCTCTCATTACTTTAAAGTTGCGGTTGTGGTTTCTAAGTATGTCATTCGTGCAAGTTATTTATAGTGTTCTATTACCTCGATTGAGCTGAAACTGTACGATTCAGTTTTGAGAGAGTTTGATTTTAGATAAAATCTTTTACAGAACTCTAATGGACTTAAAAAGTCCGATCTAAATTTAATATATTTATATTAATATGCAAATACCATATTTTACGCGTAGTCGAACACGACTTGAAGTTTAATAGGTTTGATCTGTACAAAGACATTATTACGATTCTGTCTCTTACTTTGGTTTTTCATAAGATAAACATTCATTAAATGACCACTGTGACTTTTGGATATAAGGTTAAAGGAATTTGGGATATAAGGTTACTCGTACTTTTACTTATGACCGTACTCTAACATTCCTTTAACATTTATTTAGAATTAAAATTTGTGGGTTTGCTAAAGCATCTTCTTAATCCTGCCTACCCAACTGACATAACTTCCTGGTTTTTATGGTCGATTCGGTGAGAGCTATTTAACTTTTAATATGTTACCATTATTTATAATTGTTTCTGTATTTGATATATAAACATTGACGTAAATGTTTAATATTGATATATATTTTTTTTGTCATTTAAAAGAATTTTAATTTCATTTTGATGGTGAAATTTGTTACTTTATAAAATCTGTCATTTGCAAAACCCAATTAACTTTGTGTATGTTTTGTTTTGTTTGACGTGGCTGGCTATTTGATATATTATAAAAATAAAAACAAAATATTAAAATATGAGAAATTATTGCGCTTAAATCACAACCTTAAAAAATAATTATCTTGTCAATAAAAATTACATGTAAGCTAACAAACTGAAAAGCAAAACATCAATTTAATAACACGAAAAAAATGTAAATTATTTTTTATTAAAAGTATTTTGCAAACATGACAGGCAACAGCAACATTCCATCATTTTGTTACATTTTTCACGTCATAAACGTTATTTTTCTAATATGAATCTCACATATTTTCAGAGCTGCTGTGGCAAAAAAAAAAAACTAAATAATAATACAAGTACATATAAAAAAAAAGAAAAATTTCTAAGAAAAATTATTTTTGCAAGCGGCGAAGGAATTTTAATGATGTCAAAAATTTGCATTTGACGTAAACACGATCCCATAAAAAAATGTGAAAAATTCACTTTTCGTACACACAACGAAATGTAATTTCTTTCAGTGCACCTTTAAATTTGCTGCAGTGGCGCAAATAAAATAAATTATAAAAAATCAGCCACCAGTAGCTGAAATTATGTTAAGGAAAATGTCACATGTCAGTTAGTTAAAGCGTTAAACACGTTAACGTGTGTTTGGCACAGGAAAACACACTTGCCCACTCCAACACCTCCAATTCCAATATAGACACCGCATACGACATCCTCTGTGTCATATGCGCCTTCCAAGGCGTTGCAACATTGTTGACTGAACCTTAATTCTCTGCTGCATAGGCCAAATTAATTAAATTACGTAAACTTGGAAAATATTTGGCTAAGAAATAAGGCAAAATTTTCCAAATAAAAATATTTTTTAGAATTTTTCCCTTCTAATATTTTAGAAGATTTTTATTTTGACTTTGCAACTATGAAAAATATGAAAATACATATGCTTTCTAATCTCGAATATATTCCTCAGAAATTAATCCTATCCCTATAATGTACCGTCATATTATAGGACTGTTCCGCGAGCTACTCGTAGTAACTTTGAGTAACATTGTGTATACTCAAGTGCTTTCCATTAGCAAATTTTCGAGTAAATGAGAGCATCTGAGAGAGCGTAACATCCCCGTCGAAATTTGAAAATGCTGATGTGTTTTAGTTTTTTTTTTTCTATTAGAGGTGGAATCTTGTAATGATGCTGTAAAAGCATGCCCGATTCTTACTGTTCGCTATCACCCTTTCTCGGGTTGACGCAGCTACGACCCTCTTGCATATGCCAAACTTGCGACACAATACGCCTACGGACTAAACCTTAACCCCTATAATTAACGCTGCCCTTTAAAAATCTTCCGCACGACCGCCAACTAGATATGACTTCGCGAGGGTAAGACGAGCTCCAACGCTCTATTTCTCAACTATCACTTTCTCTCGTTTAGTGTTCTCATTCGTCTTGTCGCAGTTATAGCATGATTGCTGTAATAATGTAGTTAACTTGTTCCCAGTTATCTTTAGAGGACAACATGTAGTGCACGCTGTTTTGGTTTAAATTTAAGTTTTTGTATTGTTTATTTGCGCAACACTGGTGTTCTCACCAGACTCACACAAACCTGTTCCATGAAAATCTGTGCAACGAGCGTAATTTCTCATTTTATTTGTGTTACGCTCTCAGTTTGTATTTTACTTGTGTTTTCCTTGAGTTTTACTACGAGTAGTTCGTGGAATAGACCTTCTATTTTAATGATAACAATCCTGTGCCCGTACAACAACGAGTTAAACTGCAAAGTCGCGAGGAATAAAGAATAACTACAGTCACTCACTAAAGTAACTGGCGACTCTCACTCAAGTCCCATTATATTGAGTGCTCAGTCATATGTAGTTCTCCGAATTACACTTGTTGATCCAGATTTTTATAAATTAGTACGTGACCTGTAACTTAATTTGGATTTACCATATTGTCTGCGATAAAACAATAGTTCAGTTTCCTAAACCAAGAAACTAGTATGAATTAAAACAGAAAACCAAGCAATGTAGAGAGGTATAAGAACAAGTGTATTAAACTGCAACATTCTATTAAAATTTTACACATACCTATATTCTTTTTTTATCTATCGTATTTAATACGAGTATCTTTAGTTAACTTTTTTATTAGCCCGAATCGAACAAAATACCTGTTGTTTATGGCGTCCCTTTATGTACCATACAATGCATCAGACATGTCAAAAATGCTTGAATTGAAATATATATAAATAATTACCTGACATATTTCTACCCATTTGGTATTACTACTCGGATTATTACTATGTTATAGTATACTGGTTCAAACGTTAGCTGATCCGTGACACTGTGTCCAATATTAAACTATTATATCTTGCTCTTTCATTTGTTACTAAGAACTTTCTTCACTGAAGCTGTGTCCAAAAAGTCTTAATCTTTTCTAAATCCGTACCTGACCAGTCTAATTCATCGATCAATTCCTTGTGGAAAACTTTTCTCCAATTATGCATAATATAAACAAAGGACAGGTAGTGTTTCAAGAATATGTGTATATATTAGTATTATTATAAAATAATGAACTATTTACAACTAGAGTACATTTCTTTTTTGAACGATTCTATTCCCATCTATAATTTATGTTTAACAATAATAAATTATCCATCAAAAACAAACTGGTCCAATTAGTAGATTATTTTTAACAATAGCTAAATGAAATTTATTATCAAATTCATCTTCAACCTCAGTATCTTAACAATTAACAATAGAGTCACTTTTAATAATTAAGTTGGAAAATTTTGTTGATATCTTATTGCTTGAATCTAAACCAAAAACCTTACCCAGCATCCAGCACTCTTGTAAGAACAATATCGACATGGATTATCTGTCTGCTAACAGAAAAATAACATATTTCAAAAAATTATATATATTGCCTTTTCCTCACTCTAGCTTTATCCACAAATCCCGTATAAAGACTGCGTCAATTTTATCAGAAAAAATCTACAAAAGATTATCCTTTCAATACGGGATTAGAAATTCTTTCCTTGTGGTGCGCCTTTTTACATATTTGTGTGCTTATTTTATTTTATACACTTGCCTGCACATAACACAAATTGCCACATAAAATTCTACTCACACACACACATATGTGCATGTATGTGTAACTACATATGCATGAGTGTCTGTATGGGAGCTAAGCAACAAGGGCGCCATTTTTACGGATAATTGATTAATCTTTTGGTTTTTATGTAGCCAACAGTACAGAGTCTAAAACTAGTGTCTTCTTGTGCCTGTGCGCCCAGTCCAACAAACTATTGTTGTTCCTGCACTTGGTTTTGGTGCTGGAGCACATTTGTAGGCATCATCAAAACTTATGGAGTTGTTAGTCCTTAAACGGTAAAGGATATGCTGTGTCTATGTCTGTGACTGTGTGTGTGTGTTTGTATATGTGTATGTATATGTGCATGTGTTGGTAACGTCATTGTTTGCTGTATATATGAAGAACAATTGTTTTGTAATCCGCTGAGCTTTCAATTTCTTTGTTTCGTATTATTGTCTTTATGGCAATTGTTTGATATTTGCTCCATTGTCTGCTGACCGTAATGCTTTGATCTTTTTTATCCAATACTACTGATAAGTTTAACTTTTTGATGTTGACAGTAGATTTAAAGCCAATTAGGTTATTTGTGGCCTACTGAAGTGACACCTCAACAAAAACTTACTCTTTGTTGTGAAAACAATTCATTTAATTATCTTATTGTTTAAATAATTAATAAAGTGAATAAAAACAGAAGAGTGAAAAACTAACAGATTCTCATATCAAATAATCACAATCAAATACGAGAAAAAAAGTATTTTAAATAAAAAGATGCTATACTAAATTCCATTGACAGCAACTATAGCAGTTAACAGCAATTATATTCAACTGTTGTATATATGTTTTCTCAAATACAATACAGGCTCCTCTGGGAGGTATGCAGATCTGAGGTCAGTTATTGCTTAGTCTGATGAAGTGATAAACAATAATCCAGTCAACGCGTAGAGAAGGATTATGAAGAAATTTCACACTACTTTAACTCATTTCTGTTATCATTATTATATTGTATGAACAACTTTACAACCACGAACCTAATTAGTAATACTATTTATGATATGTTAAGCATATCCTGTATTTTTGTTTTATTTTTCAAAACTTTCAAACGAATACTATTATGTTTTTTCAAACCTCATCAACCTTCTTTAACGCCTTGCTTTCAAAGTTCATTCTAAGAAACGTAATCTGAATTCGAATGCAATTACGTTTATTTCCAATTACAATGACTGCCACCTTTGTCATTATGAATACAATATCTTAATGATGTGCTTTACAAAATGTTCGCAATTTTACTTGAACTTTGACATTGTCGTATGCTATTCCCACACAAAAGCAACTTTGTTGCGTTTGTGAGCATGTGGCAGCACAATAATGTCGCCATTTTACTTTTAATTTAATTGCTGTTGTTATATTTCCGTTTGAATGCGTCAACTAAAGTGCAAACTGGGAAAGTGGGAATGCGGGAAACTATTACTGTTACTTTCCACTTACTGCCATTACGCTTCTCTATTGTGTTTTCTGCCGTAAAGTTGCATTATTAAATTAGAATTCATTGAAAAGTGTGTCAAATGATGCATACAATGCAAACGCCTGAAATGCCTGAACTGCCTGAAACGCCTGGAACGCATGAGCAACAAAACACCGACTACAAAAGGGAGCACAGCGACGGCATTCTCGAAGCAGCAGGAGCATTGCCTCAATGGTGCGCATAATTAGTTTGTCATTTAATTACAATGCGTCAACATCAACCCCAGCAGTGTTGCCAACTTATTGCACTTTTGTGCAACTTAGCGTTAATGGGCGTAATTATTGCTACAAATTTCAAGTGCGATGTAATGCGTGCGATGTCTTAACGCATTTACAGCACTCCTTGTTGTTGCACATAAACTTGATTGAATGGCAGCATAAGAGCTTCCCTTGTTATGCTTATCGTTATGGTTGCCACATGTAACTTGAATTTTTGAATAACTGTTGGACTTTGGGCAATTCAATTAAAATGGTTAAAACTCTATTATAAATTTCAAGTAAATGACTTATTTATTAAATACTCTCCTCTCATTAAAATTTTTGGATCTATATTAAAGTCATGAAGGGTTTGACTTTCCCAGTCAAAGTAGAAAAAAAAATTATTAAATATTTTGTATGTTACGTAAAGAAATAATGCTTGAAAGTGGTTTCATATTGTTGTCTCACTTTACCATTACTGGATCCTTTTAGCAATAATTGCATAATTAAAATAAAGTGTTTACACTACAACATTACCAAAACTTAAGAATAATATATTAATTCAAATGAAGTGAAACTATTAAAAAACTCTTAAAAAAATCTAATAGTATGAAACCATGCTCAACTCAGACAAGTGAATTACATCTAGTTATAATCCACATTATAAGCCCTCTAATTGAAGTCAAGCAGTAAATAACTGTGTTGCTTTGGCGTTACTATTCTTAAACATTTATAGATAAAATCCGACCAATTGATGAGCTTAATGGCACAAATTGTCGATTGAGATAATAAAAATACTTTTGGTATTTAGAGATTAGAGATTATTGAGGTCACACATAATACCGTAGAATGACTCATTATAGTCGTTTTAAGAAAAATCACCAATTTCGTCTCGTACTTCACCATTTTTTTTTGTGATTATAATGTCGTCAAAATGATTTACTTTGACATTAAAAATTTGGTAAACTGATTTTTTTTTAAAAAAGTAACCTAAACCAAAGAAATTAAATTTACTTTATAAGAAATCAAAAAAATTTCAGTATAAAACAAAACTTGTAGAAAGTAGTTTCATTTTTAAAGATCCTGAGAAATCAACTTTAAATAAATTCAAAATTAAAAGTGTGTTTCAAAGAAAACAAGTATTTGACAAGAGTACTTTTATAATATATCTTACAGATGTGATAAAAAACTCTGTTTCTCACTAATATACTAAACATTTCTACTATAATCGGAGAGGAACCTTAAAAGTTGTAAGTAAAAATTATATAACATATTTATATTTTATATTCTTCATAACCTCTCTCTATACCTTGACTGGATTACTATTTATCATTTCGACACACTAAGTAATAACTGACCTCAAATCAGACCTCCTCGAGGAGTCTCTAAGCATTTTGTCATACGTTAATGGCTTTTCATTATTTGTTTTTTTGTAATTGACATTTCTTTATATATTTCTTTGATATTTGGTTGCTATGCTACCACCTTTATCCTTCAAATTTTTTAATTCGAAATTCATCATAGCACTCTAGCTTTCAACCCAAATATTTTTCCCAATTTATTTTGAAAAAATTCATATTAAATAATATCTTCCAAGAGTAACAACCAAAAAATTAAAAAACTATTTTTATTAAAAACTTTTAGCACAAACCTCCTCAAAATTAACTGGAAGATCAAAAGTCATATTGTTTTAAAGTTTTATATGACTGATTTTATTAAAATAATGAAAATATGGAGCGAAAATTGAAGCAGTACCAGCAATTACGTAGCTCTTGCGCTGTGAATTTATCCAATAAAGAAAGAACTGTGGAATATGTGCAATATATGAATATGGTCAAGGCATCCAATATAGTTAAAACAGTCACTTGCCCTGACTACTTAAACCATAGTGTAAGTCTTTCAAATATAATGCGACTCAATCAGGCATGTGATGTGAATACAGATCAATCTTCTAATGAACACTCAATTCCTATTAAATCTACCTCTCTCAGTACGCTGATGACGCCAAGTACGGTAACTTTGACGCCAACAGATTCGAATGAGTCGTTTAACACTGTTAAATCCGAGAAGAGCAGTAATTTAAGTATTAAAACTTGCTGTAGTACAACATCATTTTTTAAAGCTTCTGATATGATTAAAAGAGCTGAAGAGCCTACTTTCGAAGAAGCTGAATGCTGTAGCAGCAGCTTACACATTTTTCCAGCAAATAACAATAGCTCTCAAATATTTTTGACTAAGACCGCTAAGGCTCCTGCACACCAATATGAAGATTTCGCACAAAACTCAAAGAAAAACCAAATTTCAAGAACAAAAGCCGTAGTTACGCAGACATCGTGGTCTGCTCCTCCTACCGAGGCTACACTCATGCCTTCTAATAAAAATTCATTTTATGAATATGCTGAACCAATATCAAAACCATTGTCATTTCATTTAAAGCGGAATAAAGGTCCAAAGCAATGTCAGTTGGATGTTAGTGAAAATAAAGAACTCTGTGCCTCACGTGATGCATATTGTAGTACTAATTTATATCTTAAAGAAGAAACTGGTACAAAACCGAAATCAATACTAACACGGAGAATATATTCTCATTGTACAGATCCAAAGTTATACCGATCATGTTCTAGTAGTATTGAAGACTCTTGCACCTCATCTAACATATACTATAATAATGGCCAACAATGTGAAGAAGAAACTAAGCGAAAACCAATATCAACACAAGCGCAGGAAAAAAAATCTCGTTATAAGAATTCGAAAAAGTACCAAACATGTTCTTCTAAGAATAATGGATTCTATGCATCGAATGATGTGAATTCTGTCAATACTCAATACTTTGAAGAAGAAACCGACTCGAAAAGAAAATTAATACAAACACGAGGAAAACACACTCGTTGTAAGGAACCAAAATTATACACGTCACGTTTTATTAATAATGGAGGTTCCTGTAATTCACGTAATGTTTACACTTGTCAAAAGGAAAGTTTGTGTTCCGGATGCTACTTTAACTCTGAACGCTTCCACTCTGACGATGAAACTGATGAAATACCAATATCATTAGAATGGCACCAAAAATATGCAAGTACTACTTTATATAATCGTAAAAAAAATGCCAGAGATTTCAAAGCAAAAGATACGGATTACTCATGTTTTGAAGATGAAAAAGCTCCGTCTTCGAGAAGTAGTACCAGTAGCAGCAGCACTTTGTCGAACGGTGATATTATAAGCGCTGTCTTCCTAAAGCGATTAAATGAAATTCTTACAGAAGTTAATGCATTAGAGCAGTTAATAGCAAATAAAGGCAAAGGAGATGCTCCAATTTATGCACAAGAAATTCTAAACAGCATTTTAGGTGAAATACCTATATTACAGGAACACTTATTGGGAGTATCAGTACTGCTCACAAAGGATAATTCTCAAAAATTTCGTGTACAACTGCAAGAAGCATTTGTCAGAGTACAGCAAATAAAAAAACAAATTTCTAAAAATGATGAAGAAATAAAGGACTCAAACTTGAATTTCAATGCAAGTCCTATTGAAAGCGGGGGAGATATGAACAGTTTACAGTTAAGCAAAATATCATATGCTTTCACTCCTACATCAACTAAAATGGTGTTTAAAAAGAAATATCGTGATATTATTAAGTCAAGTACAGAACTTTTGAAAACTTTTGAGTGTTCTACTGCCAAGGTTTACAAATGCAAAGAACCCGTAATGAATAAACCTGCAAAGGAAATAGTTACTATTAAAACTCAGAAAAGACAACTTACAACCATACATAATGACTGCGTTCCTTACACAGGTAACATATCTAATCGATCCGAAGAAGTTGCCAAGTCTAGGAAAACAAAACTAAATATTACGTCGGAATGTGCTGCTCGATCAGGTGCCTCCATCTACAACATATTTCAACGTGGTATTCGTAAACAGCAAGAATTTCACGCACTAAATAAAAAATCGCAAAAATCTGATCGAACCTTCATCATAGCTAAAACAACACCAACGGATTTAATCACAACACTCGAAGCACCAACTCCTTTCGTAGATGACTCCAAAGCGGTTAAAGAATATGAAAGTGAAGTTGACTCAAGTAACACTGAACAATTACAAGTAGATAGCGACAATGAGATCGTTCGACGAACTGTGATGAATCCCAACACAAAGAGTGGTAGGTGTGGTTCAAGTTGTTTTAGAAAGACAAGCGATAATAAATTCAAAACTTCCTACCATATGCACTCACATGTAGTGTTAAGAGGTGAAGAAATAAATGGTGAGGATGTTGTTATAACTAATATATGCAATAGTATTATTGAAATCCAGGGAACACCAAACAGTTTGGAAATTCGAGAAGTATGGAATTGCCTGCTGGCATGTGGACCAGTCGCCAAGTCAATCAAAATTTTTAATTGTCGTGAGGCGGCAGTAATGGTAGCAGGAAGAAAACTAAGTATTAAATCAAGTTCTTTGTGTTTCCTCTTACTTTACATAACACACCGTACAACACTTAGAAAGTCTACGGGCCTGTTAATTGGACCTTATAGCTTTTATTATAAAGGAATTGAAAATGATTTTATTAAAACTGTCATCACATGTACCAAAACGAAATTCAATATCGTTGACTATAGCAATAAGTTAAAGCAAAATTCATCCAATTGGGGATTTTTACCGGAATGCCACGTACCCAATTGGAATTCTGTAAATGAAGATTTCAAAAAATTCGTATATTCACAATTTCCACGCTAGTGTCTACACTTTGTCTACATATGCCTAAGTACTGCAAGATAATATCGCTTTTTCATATATTCATGTATTTTACATACATACCGCCTTATTATAGTTTTTAATACAAATAAACCTTTCATATACAACAATAATAATGAGTGGCTATTTTTTTTCGAATTCTGAAATCTGATATGTATCCCAAAAACTTATGGCAGAGTGCACACAATTCTAAGCAACATTGAAACACATACAACACAAGTTCAATCCGATCACCAAATATTTTGTGCATATAGATATGCAATGCAATTGCTCAACGTTTACATCAGTTGATATAAGATTTTTTTATGTTTTACACGTAGAAACCAAAAATCAATTGGTTTTTACCTTTCCCTGCATTTTAACTTTAGCACGAATAATCGAATACATTGGTTTTCATAATGTGGAATGAATCACCTGATTTCTTATGGCACAACTAATTTAAACTTAAACGTAGCAAAAGTCTTATATCTGCTGATAGAAACATTAAGGAATTATTTTGCATTTTGTTATTTAATACTAGTATGGAATGTTTTTATGGGTCATTTAAAAATATTGAAAGCTTATGCAATGAACTATGAATTTAAAGTTGTCATTGTTATGGTTTATTTAATTTCGCAACTTCAAATAATGTGTCAAGTCCAAATTTTGTACAGTTAGAAGTGTATCGCATAGCATGCAATATAATTTACAGATTTCTATGTCCATAACATAACATAAAAATAGCTAGTTTAAGCATATAACATACCAACACAGTAATGTATCGTACCGGTACACCTCTATACAACCAAATTGAATAATATTTTACTATATATATATATATATATGTTACTATATTGTATTGTTATATACTATGCTATATATTATATTACATTAAATATATTATTAATAAAGAAGTAACAACTGAAAAGCTTTCGTCATTTATTAATGTCAAATTAAAATTAAATTCTATATCTTAAATTTTATTAAAAATTATTATTCCACAAAAAATTTCTGTGAATCAAGTTTACACACACTTTGCAACACTAAAAATAGAGTTTGAGAAGTCTAACATTCTACAAGTCTGGCAGTTTGTATTTTTGTCAATTGTCAGAAGTTTCCAGAACTTTATTTGATTAAGTTACACGGTGAAGGCGCGGATCGTGTTTCTGTATTGTAAGGACGCTAAATTCGAGTACTTGTATTTTTAATTGTGATTTGTTTCATACTAAAGTTACCTCAACAAAATACTATATCAGTAAGTAATACTCTTAGAATTTTCTTTAAGTTCAACATTCTAACAGAATCCATTTTACACGCATATGTGCTAATTCTTCCGCGGCGACATTAACTGGATCCATGATATAGAATATGACAAATTTAATGGTTTTTCGCGTAAAATACACTAACTTTTAAAATATCAATTTATAGTTAGTTAGTTGAAATAACTAAAATGACGTCAAGCTGCTAACTTTCTCGTGATTCTAAAAAGAGGACATATATATGTATGTGTACATCAGCATGATGACATCATTTTAGCTATTTCTTATTGACAATATATAGTAATACATAATTTATATGGAAATGCATTATATATAATGTATATACATGCATATATATATGTACGTGTGTGCCTAAGGAGCATTTTTGAATAGCACTATATTAATATTTGCTTGGCTGTATTTATAATTATATGGAGAAGAGAGAGACAAACTTATGTGCGTACGCTGTGATATAGCAAGTGACTGTATATAGCTAAAATACTTGGCATTTTAACACTGAAACAAGTAAGATAACTCTACTGCGCATATTGACTAGCAAATTATAATTATAAAATTATGCGACTTACAGTTTGAAACCTGTTGCTGCATTTAGTGGTACTAACGTTGCTATATATGCGGTATTCTACAGCTAAACCTCTACAATTCTTTCAATACTGAAATAAGAAATACAATGAAACTAAAACGATCAGATTTTTAGAATTTTCTACTCTGTTTACAATATTACGAAGTGATATACACATTTTTTTTGTAGCTGTGAACTTTTCTGGATATTATTTACTATGTCTTAGCTCCTTGTCCGCTCTGAGAGTGTTCGTATCCAAAGGGAAACTTTTAGTACGTTTCCAATGACTTCGTTAGACCAGTTAACTTGAGATTTAAGTAATTCAAGCAAACTTAAGTAAGCACACTGGTCTAACGAAGCCAGTGGAAACGTACTATTAGGGCGGGTGAGAGTAAATCGTTGTTATACTGACATGACAGAAACAGTTATATCTTTATAGTGCAAGTTCTTTAGTACTCTCTATCAGAATCCACGTACATTCATACTGCCACAGTATCATTTTAAATGAGAGCGCATGCTATTCTCCCCTACCTCTAAAGTGAATTATTCAAAAAATGTCCTGCCACGTCCATATTGTTTTGTTTAGTGGAATCTTATCCATTTCTATATATCCTGTTCATAATTATAGTTTTTTTTTTTCTCAAAATTTGAATTAACATTTAACAATATAGAAACTTTAAATAATTAATGAATTACTAAATATTTTCGCTTTAGTTTAATTTCCGAGGACAAAACCAATTTGTTGTAAAAATCAATTGCATGCACACAAAACAAATTTAACATGACAAATTATTGGCATTAAGGCTATTGAGCAAACTAATTGTTGATATTAATAAATTTTTTTAATATATTTTTGCTCTGCAAAATAACTCATAATCAAAAAAAAAAATATTATATTAAATAAATATTCAACCTGCAAACGTAATCAATTCAAAAATTAATAGAACGGATGGAAAAACTGTAATATATAAATTGCTTGTCAACCATTAATTTTGTAGAGATATTCCACCACTGAAATATTAATTGTTTTTAATTTTATAATTATTTTATTAATGAATAATTTTTCAATTGTATGAACAAATTTGCATATGCCTTGTTTTTCATTCACCTTTGTTGCCATTTAGCTTCCGTTAACAGTTCTGCATTCCGCAATGGAAACTTCCTTGAAACTGACATTCAGTTGGCTATGTCTTATGGCTTAGTGAACGAGTACTTCCTTGAAGTTTAACAAAAATTTACAACTTTTAACATAGTTTTCGCTCATTTTATACATTTTAATTTTTTAAACTTTCACAAAACGTAAGTTACAAACAATTGATGTGAAAAATATTTCAATTGCGCACAGAAAGCAGGCTAACTTTCGAGCTAGAAGCAGGTATTGAGAACTATAAAGCGTAACCAACCCAACAAAAGTTTCAGTTTATTTGCAAAGACTAAGGCTTCCCAACGAAGAACGAAGAACGAAGAACGAAGAAATGTAAGAAATGGTTGGAACAGTAAGTTTCCGCCAAGCTGAGCAGAGAGAAAGAAGACAAATTGCAATTAAATTTTCTATGAGAAACTATTTGTCATGTTACTTTTTACTAAGGTGCCTACTTCGTACACCATTTCCGCTATATATTTCCCATAACGTAGAGGGTACTTCTCCTGAAGCATGTACTTGACAATGGGCCTACATTTAGCCAGCACACAATTGTGGAGAATTTAAATTCTAATAAATTTGTCTAACAATGCAAAGAACTTCAAAACTTTTTGCATAAGTTTGTCATTTTTTTTTTTGTGTTGCGACTTCTCTTCAAGGACTTCCACATCTTGTGCACATGCATTCAAGTCTATCGACGTAATTTTGCAGTCTCATTATTTGTCTTACAAATTTTCAAAAATTCTTGTTTGAGGCTTGTGAGGAGAATAATTGGCAAGGATAAAGATGAAATTTCTTGAATGTTGCTAAGCAAAGAAGATGAGTTACCTGGCTGCATAATAATTTTCTAAAACTATTTTGCAATTAATTCCATTTGAAGGACTCTTTTTTCCAACTAGGTAAATTAAAATTATAAAAAATTATTTAAAGTTTTATTAGTAAACGCTGCCAATTTCACTATAATAACTCATTTTTTTTAACATTTCAAACTTATTTTCAATTCCCCAACAAAATTTTGGTAGAGAATGCGATTATATTGATTTTATTTAAGCAAATTTTTAAAATAATCAAAAAACTTCTAGAAAATGGTAAACTATTTAAATTAAAATATTTTAGAAGGTGTGCACAAGGTTATATGTTAGTATGACAGTCACGGGCACGTCAAAATTGGCTCTTTGGGACCATAGCCATTTTCGTCATGTTATAATATGTAGACTGTCACAACAGTTTGTCAAGTTCGTATTTTTACTATTACTTTTGTAGTTCTTGGTTCTGTGTAAAATTTAAAGGAAGTGCATAGACTGAGTGACGAGGCTCTCATTACTGAATTTAAACCCACATTTGTTTTTTTCTCTCTAACTCTCAGTTTTTTAATTTACTTTGAAAGCAACAACAATTTTGATTTTGACGTGCCCGTGACGATACTCTACACGACATAGGCCTAAATTTTTAAGCCATGTAAAAAGAAATAACGTATTAATTCTAAACAATGGTAATAAGTATACCTAGTAAAAATATACTAATTTTAGCTAGAAATAATTCTAACAGAAGTTCTAGAAAACCTTATGAATATTCTAATTATTGTATTTATAATGCAAAAACTTTATTTAACTATCCATTTAATTTTGTAAATACTTTTATAAACAATTTTTGTTACTAATCATTAAAAAAACATAAAAAAAAATAATTTAATAGCTCCTTTTTATCCTTTAAAACTCATTTTTTTATTCTTGATTTCTGCAATTTTATTATTAAATGTCATTTTAAAAGTTTTTAATTATATTGTCAAACAAAAGCGGTATCACAGAAATGTTTGCTGAATAAATACCCATGTTCATGTGCAGCAGTTATGGACTCGTACCTTGTACCTGTTCCTTTCGCAGCATTTGCAACTCATTAATTTTAACTCACACAAAAATCCTATTCAAACTCATTGCATATATGCATTAAAATGAGAATTAAGTCCTTGGCATATAATGATAGCTACGCGTGCACATTCACCAAGTGCAGCTACAAAATATAAAAAAGGATTAAAAAATACAACAAATTAAGCATGCATTTAACCACAGGTTAACTTTTTCCTTTCAGAGCGTCCTTTGCAGTAAACCGATTCGCCACACGTTTGCTTCGTGTCAGTATTTTTCACAGAAAAAATAGCAGCACAAAAACTATAGAAATGTTTGCATATATTAACATAATTTTTTAGCTATCTTTGAGTTGGCAACAGTGGTCATGGCCAAGCCATCCAGTTTGCCAAATGAAGCGTACAGCGCATGTAATCATTAAACATCATTCACTTACACCACGACGCTGGAAGTGAGATTGCAATTATTATTGAAGATGGTTTTCTAGAGGGTATTTAAGAAAGGCTTGAAAACTTTCATAGATTAATTATACTAATTATGGAATTAGTATAACACCGCGTTATCGAATCTCAGAATGGTTACAGGCCCCTCGGGGAAGTATGCAGATCTGAGGTCAATTATTGTTTAGTCTGATGAAGTGATGAACAATAAGCCAGTCACAGCGCAGAGAGGGGTTTTGAAGAAACCTCTCAGTCAATAGAGAATAAAAGTGTTCAAGTGCACTGACTCAACATAATATAGCTTTTTATAACATAATAGCTTCAACATAATATTTGAATTATACACATTTTTAGGTTTTAAATATATATAAAATAAAAATTTAATTAAAATTTCAGGTATGCATTCGTTTTTCCAAAAAGATGTAGACACAAAAATGTTGGCACCACGAACAAGTGCTGAAAAGTATTGGGACCGTAAATACTACTTGCCAAAATTTGGCGAAACTTCGGTAATTCTAAAGGAAAGATGGTTTAATGAAGATGCTGAAGAATTTATAGGTGCAATAGAAATTTCCTCTGCAGATGATATAGAAAAAAAAGGAGAAAAAGAAAAAGAAGTACCTGATATCAATGGCAGTGCTAAGCAAAACGTTGAATTGGAATTTATTCCATTCGAGAAGAAGACATCAACTATGGAAACTTCCATTGAGTCTGATCCTAGCACAAGTACTGAAAATGTTTCTGAACGCTCCGATGAAGATAGTAATATGTTACGTAAAGTGCTTCGTAACGATATAAAGCTTCGATTCGATAAGGTGAAGGTAGATTTAAAAAAGTTATGTGCAATTTCTAATGAAAAAGATCCGAATGAATACGTATTCGAGGAATTATGTCATTGCCTAAATACTAATGCCAACGTCTTTTACGATAGTCTGCTTAAAGCATTGTTCGTTCATACCGGTTCGGAACTTAAGTTATATAAAAAGCAGATAAATCAAGTCTTCAAGAAAATGGAATGGGCACATCGTAAGTTTTTTAATATTAAATTTGAGCGACTATCAGATAGATTCAAGAAATATCTGTACTACAACTCAAATGTTGATTTCAATATGCAAGAATGGACTAAAATGAGTAGAAGACTCTCTCATTTGAAACTATATGGGCCTGAAGTTGATAATAAGAAAATTTTGCTTGGCAATCTACGTGAATGTGTGGTAGAAATTAGTGGTTCCCCACATATGGTGTTCATCAAATGCATTCGCGACTCTTTAATACTTTGTGGACCCACTGAAAGTTCCATTTATATTGAGCTATGCTATGATTGTGTGTTTCTTATTGCCGGAAAGCAATTGCGCATAAAGTATTCCACAAATTGCAATATATATTCACAGATACGCAACATTATTGCTATCGAAGCTTGTAGTGAACTTGGCTTTGGTAAATATAATCTCTTTTATCGAAATATTGAAAACGATTTTGCTAAAGCTGGAATGGTATTCAACGATGACTACACCGGTAAAATAGTGGATGCTAACTGGCCAAACAAAACAAAATCCCCTCATTGGACAGTTCTAGATTCCAAAGTTGCGGCATCAGCTTGGTTTGAATATAAAGAAAATCTGTTAGCAAAAATTCGTAAGGCAAAAGAGGAGAAAAAAGGTAGACAAATAAATATTTATGATTTTTTATATAATCCGACTATATGTTTATTTTACATTATAATTTCCAGTAGAAGTCGATGAACAACTGCAAGAAATTATACCAGATCTAAAATCTTCCCAAATTGTTGAAAAGGAGAAAAATGATAAGGAAAGGAACGATAAAGAGAAAGATGATACGAAGAACAATGATGAGAAGAAAAATAATAAGGGGAACAATAATGAGAAGAGTAATAATGAGGGAAAAAATGATAAAAAGAAAAATGATGAAACGAAGAATGATGTAAAGAAGATTGACGAGGAGAAGAACGATAAAAAGAAGGACGATGAGAAGAAGAACGAAAAGAAGAAAAATGAGAAGAAGAATGATAACAAAAATGAAGAGAAGAAGAATGATGAGATGAACAATGAAAGGGAAATGCATGAAAAGGAGAATATTGATGGAAAGAAGATAGACAAGGAGAAGAATGATAAGAATAATGAGGAGAATAATGATAATGAGAAGACCGATAAGGAGATAAATGATAAGGAAAACAATGATAAAAAGAAAAATGATGAAAAGAAGATTGATGAAGGAAAAAATCCTAAAGAAAAGAACGTTAAGGAGGAGAATGATAAGGAGAGGGAGAAAAATAATAAGAAGAAAAATGATAAGAAGAAGAATAAGGAGAAAAATGATAAAAAGAAAAATGAAAAAAGGAAAAAAACAGTAGAAGAAACAAAATTTTAAATTTTTTAAGTACTATTTATATAAATTTTTATAAGATACGACAATTTAACAAAAGAATGTTATAAATTAAATAAAATATTATACACAACTTTGAATATTTAAATTAATTTTGTCACATTTTCAAGTTTCTAAATCCTAGTATACGGAAATATACTAAAAATACACAGTAGGCGTATTTAACGTGAATTTCCTAATTCATCGAAATTCGTTATGAACCAGATCCTCCAGACGGTATGACAATGTATTCTAACAGTGGTTTCACCCGTCCAATTTCAGATGGTTTAAAACGGGTAATTTGCTTGGATGCATTGATTTGTACGCAAATCGACGAATTAGGTGAAGCACTGCCGAAACAAATATTCATGCCCTGAATGTGAGTTCCACTTTTGATTGTGGGCGACAATAATCCGCAGCTAAATCCTTAACCGTTCAGCAACTGTTTACTACACAGCTACATAAATCTGCAGGTGGAGAATTTAATACCGAATGTTCACCTAATTAAAGTGTCTTCGTTTGGAATTACCATCGGTGTGAAAAGTATTGTCTACCCATCAAAACCGATGTTGGGTTATGTAAAAGGCAGCAAAGAACAGTTAAGATCTTGATTTGGATCAATTGAGCACACAAATTAGTAGCACATACTGTAGCACTTTCATTTAATTTTGAGTATGCATGTGGTATCTAGATCCACTGACAACATGGAGTAAATTTTCGAAGCATTTTTGTAAGAATGCTCACATATCTGTCGATACTGGTAGAGGTTGTTTTCTACAAAGGGAAGGTAAATAATATTCAAAAGTTTGTATATCTTTTCCGGTATGTATATAGCTAAGTACCACACAGAGCTCTCTATATATGTTCGTCGACTTGAACGTGTATCAACATCATTCTGTAGTATATTCAAAAAAGACATTAAACCATTAAGTAATATTATTTTTGAACAATGAAATTTTTAACACCTTTTATAACTAAGAGTTTTAAAGATGGTTAGTTTAATAGAAAAAAAACTATTGAATTTACATAAGTAATTATGAAATAATTTTATCTCTTGAGCGATAAAATAATTTTTTTTTTTTGAGCGATAAAATAATTTTTTTTTTTTGAGCGATAAAATAATTTTATCTTTTGAGCGATAGTTGATAAATTTTGTTGACTCCAAGACGTTTCCTATATAATATTTAACAATGTCTGTCAGTTTTTAATACACTTTCATGATTTTTCTTTTAGACTTATATTTAATTATAAATATTATATATGCAATTAAATGAATTGATCTTTTGTAGTATTTTTTATTTAAATAATATAATTGCAATTTAATTATTTTTAATTTTAATTCTTATTTCAATTGTATGAGTTACAAAAAAAAAAAATATATATATATAGCGAGTCGTCGTTAAGTGCACTCGAACGAAGTTTTCAATATTCGCTTTATTTTTAATTTTCCTACTTTTTATTAAAATGTAAATTCATTTTAAATTGCGCATAAATTCAGTTACAGCCATTGTACAAATATGGAATCATATCACACAGAGATACTGGTTATCTATCTACATGTACATTACTGGATATCCTTGAGTGTGAGTATGCATTTCGACACTTAAGTGCAGACAAAAATGCAAATTTGTTGCTTCGGGTTACTTGAAAATCCCGGCATGATTAATGTTAATCATGCGCCACGATATCGCCATACTGAGGATTTCATTAGTGAATAAAACATTTTACCCACTTTATATGGAGACGAACGACATACTTAATTTGTATGCTTACTAATGAAGTTGCACTGGATTTCTCTCTCTGCAAAATTTTATATATTAAAATTACATTCAGCAACAGAGAATTCTAGGTTCATGTAAAATGGAACCACTTAAATATTGAATAACAGTTTTGATTACTGCAGTATAATCCTCTTGCCTCATAAACGTTTGTACCACAATAATATTAAAAATGGATAGAAAAAAAAACCAACAACTGTGAGAGAAAATTTGTGGTAAAAATTCTGCATAGTGCATTTCTGGAAAATTTTACTTTTATTGAAGTACAGGCGGCAGGCGGCAGGCATTTGAAAAATATTGAAGATTTGCCAAGTGGGTTGAAAACTTTTGAGATTTATGTTTTCATTTTCAATATCCTACTCAATATATATTATCAATAAGCAAAAAGAAAAATGTTTTTCATTTTGCAGTTCACATAATATTTGTAAAGCGCCTCATGCAGGCAGCATAAATTTTGCACGAGCGAACATATGCAATAAAAATATATTTTTCAATGCAAAAGCAGGAAGGAGCAGAGCAAAAACTTAGCCATTGAACGCATAATTTAGCAATTGAATTTAAATTGTTCCACTTAAATTTGGGTTATAGCTTTCTATTTCGTATATCGTATAACATGGATATATAAAATCACCAGTAAATATACTTATACTTTTCATTGCAATTTAAAATCCCAATCCTGTAATGTTGATGAACAGCAAACCAAACCGCCGCTTCTTCTTTACTTGAAGTTTCATTTAAGCTAATCCTTTCACTCTTTTAAATATCATTTCACACAACTTAAGCTGCATATGTGTATTTAAATTACTTTCTTCTGCACAAGCTCGAACACATCTTCGCAGCTTATAGCCAAGCCAGCCACCTTCTCTCAAAGGCAAGGCTTCACGTTAATTAGAAATTACAAAAGCATAAAATGTTTTAATATCCTTTAAAAGCACTTTCGACTGTCATCCTGCGTCTCTAATCGTAGGTGAACCTAATTTGTTTTATAGCTGTGTATTTATATACACTTTCACTACCACACTACCATACGTCGCCGCTGGAATGTATCTGTTGTGCGTATGAGTAGTAGTGCGCCCATTAACCCCGCAAAGCGAAATTAACTCAATTTGAGCAATTTAAAGGAGTTGCCACAGCTACGAAGCATTTAAAATTCCATTTAACAATTTTTTATGATTTTGCAGTAAGCAAAAAAGTATTTAATTTTGTAGCGCTGACGTTTTAAATATGTGCAGAATTGTTGCTTCCCCTAGCAACTGCCGCCAACCAACCAGCGGCGGCAAATACACATGTCCTTGCTGAAAGTATTCTAGAAATATTTATCGGGATGCTCTGGAAATGTTTGGATTGGTATCGTATGGTATGAGACGGTGCCGTCAACAGAGCAAATTGCTTGTTTGTAAACTTTCCTTAGTCGAGGTTCCACTCCTCAATTAGTTTCTATTTCAATTTGTAGTTGATTTCTTATCTTGGCATGTGTAGTTGGCAACTGGAAAATGCAAACAACATATGAAACGGCAATGGCGGTTGCATTATCAGTTAAATATGTTGTCCTAGATCAGCAAATTGCGTTGCTATATTAGATTTTCTGAATATTAAAATATGCCAAAGAATTTTCCTTCAGCTTAGAAAAGCGTTTAAACGGAAAATTGTGAGATATACGATATTACAAGAAAACTGGATTGGTAGTAGTATGGCTAAGTTCGCAAGAATTTTGCTGAAGCTGATTCTTTAAATTTTAACTTACAAGAATTTATAAATATTCATAAATTATTAAATTAGTAAAGTGCAACCTTCTTTCTCTGATGTTCTGATAAATTTTGATTACTCTATATTGGACGAAAGTTTTAATACAATTTGATGTTATTATCAGAAAAATCAGAACATGTGTTATATTCTAAAATTCCAATTCCAAGAGCATATAGAAAAAAATTTAAAGAAGATAAGAATAAAAAGTTCAAATTTTCTTATATCAAGGAAAAAACAAAATAAATTAATCATCCTTCGAATGAATATATGAAAGATACCAAATTAGTATAATAAATGTCGTGAATTTATATTTAAAATTATAATTCCATATTTTAGATAATTTTTTTTTAAAATAACTTTATCATGACTTTATTTTATCTTTAGCAACCATGGAAGTAACTTTAGAAGTTAAATAATTATTGATAGTTTGAAGTCAAATGCCTGAGAAAAGAATTATTTTTTCTGCAAAAAGATTTCAATTTAAGTTATAAATTTCATAATTTAAAACATTAAATATTACATAATTATTAAATATACTATATATATAAATATATAAGGGTGGAATTTAATATACCCTGGAGCTTTATCGGGAATATTCAGTATAAGAGCCCCTCTAATGGTTTTCTATTAATAAATTTTGTTTTTCTTCATTAGCCTGCCTCCAGGCCCCGCTTAGGTTTATTTGTTCTTCTCTTTCTATTCGATTGTTCATCAGTAAGAACAAAGGAACTTTTAAATTATGTCTACTCAAGAGAATAGATGTACTCACATTTATCAAGATAATCGCTAATTACAGGAATGGAAAAATATCCGTTAATCAGTCACTTTAGTCAACCAAACAAATATTAATCTTATTATAAAAAAGATATAAAATATTTATTATTTATTTGAATATTATTTATAAATAATAAGTTTTGACTTAGGTTGTCTAATATATGAAATGAGTGATGAAAGATTAGTTTCTCACTACAAATCTTTGAGAATAGTTTAGATTAATTAATATAAGAGAAATAAAATGTATATTTAATCACACATTACTATTTATAAAATATATCTTGCATATTTTTATAACGCATTCTATTAATAAAGTTTAATTTTATAATTTTTTCTAAGCAATTTAAAAGGACTTAACAATATTTTATTTTAAATATTTATTAATAAGAAAAAGTTATAAAAACTGTTTATAAAAGCATGTATGGTAAGCCAATAAATACAATATCCTCTTATCCTGTAATGTAAATACAAAAAAAAAGGAATTGTTTAACTAACTGAAAGCAAATATTTATATTGGAAATAATTTGCCGATAGCATTAAATTATTTTGCACCAGTTTTTTGGTTCATAAAATATATAAATCAAGAAATATTCATTCATAAATTTAATTTCATACATTTATTTTAGTAGATTTTTTAATAATTTATTCTTTCTATATATTGCGAGGACAAAGCGAGAACCAAATATCCTTAACAGAAGAAAATACGAATATTAATTATATTTCGAAATTTTAGGAACTAATTAAACAGTGATGTAATATTTATAGTTATAGTATCTTTAATGCAACTTAACGTGTAGGTTCAAACACAGCTATGAGCTATAGCAGTTGATGAGTGGAGATATCATCATTGTATATACACAGAATTATGATTAGAATGCACTAATCATTATAAAAAATCATTGCAAGACATTTATTTAACAAAAGTTTTAATCGTAACCTAAAGGTTAAAAACTGGAGTATGAACCACTAGAACGAAAAAGTAAAAATAAGGTCACAAATGTGAGGATATCATGCCAACTAGAAATTGCACAAAGCCAGGGTCTAAGAACACTTTTCAAAGTACCATAATACATTAGATCGAATGACATCCTCAGGGACCTCAAGGTCGGTCCGATCAAAATATAGATTATATATAAATTATATAAATTTTTACGAAAACTGACGAGTTTGTCAACACTGCGTTATCGAATCTCAAATTGGTTACAGGCTCCTCGGGGGGGTATGCAGATCTGAGGTAAGTTATTGTTTAATCTGATAAAGTGATAAACAATAATCCAGGCAAGGGGTAGTCAAGGCGTAGATCTGAAGTAAGTTATTGTTTAATCTGATAGAGTGATAAACAATAATCCAGTCAAGGCGTAGAGATGGGTTATGAAAAAACCGCAGTTAATAGAGAGTAAAAGTGTTGAAGTGCACTGACTCAACTAACCTCAACGTAATAAAAAAATATAAATTCCAAAAAGCAACCAATCATTTTCTCAAATTGTCTTATCTTATTTAATTATCTTGAATTTTATTTAATTATTCATAAAATTATGAATTATTTGCTTAAACGGAAATAAACAAATTAGTTGCATAAAGACTAAAATGATTTTGACATTGGTTAACCCAACTTTCTGTGGATTTTGAAATGAATACATATATTAAAATATTTAAGTAGCAAGATATCATAATATTTCAAAATATCATTTTAACTGTCAAAGCAAAAATAACACTTGACACTTCAGTTGTATTGCGTTTGACAGCATCTCAGCTCAGCACAATTGGAAAACTTATGTTTTTCATCTTTCGACTTCTGCACTTAAGGATGACTAATTAGAGTGCACTTAACATATTTGCTTATGGCTACAATTTATGTGTCCGAATAAATTTGCGGG
>NC_051846.1:209829945-209851491 GCF_002237135.1 Teleopsis dalmanni
TAAGTTGATGATCTGATGAAATAAAACTAGAGCTACCAGCTTATTAACGTTTTCTTAAGGGTATTCAAGTAATATTCCAATCAAGAATTTTTGTATATATGTCAGCTTTAACACAGATTCTTAAAATTTATTTTGAAAAATAAGACTACATATCATAAACTAGTATATCTTTATGCTATTGGTATTAACTGATGGTTGGTATAAAAATTATTTAGCAATTACTAATAAGTACGAAGACTTTTATCAACCAACTACATAATTTCTTCAAATCGAGGTTTGAATGAAAAATACTAACGTTTAATATAACCAAAAATAGTTCAGATATCTAGAAATTTCTTATTGTTTTGATAAATTAGGTTCCTTTAAAGAAGTTCGTAACAAAGCTAACACCTCAAAGATTTCAAAGGAACAAACCGGTTTTATTTTGCAGGAACACTTGGCCCTGATAAAGCAGTTTCGAAAGTGGATGCGGCATTTGCTTACAATAACAACACTGTCTGGATGATTTTAGGAGCTGCTTGAAGCTGTTAAAGCGAAACAATATGTTTTTTTAACGTCGGTATGTAACAATAGACGAAATACGTAATCACTTCAGTCCAGCGTCGCATCAGCAGTCATTTAAGTGGACAGCAGTCGCTGAGCTAAGCCTAAAACTGCCAAAAACACTATAGATAGCTAATCAGGTTATGGCGTCTATAATTTAGAATCGCCCGGAAGTTTGTTTATTAATCAGATTGAACTTGGACCTTCAATAACAATCACTACAACGTACAAGTAGTGTGTTTAAAGCAGAACGCCGCGAAACAACCGCCCCATATTTAGAGGACTACCTATTTGAATAATTTGGAAGCGAGATTTTGATCCCAAATCAAATAGGTAAAATTAAACCCACAGTAATTACGAGGCTTATAAAAATTTTAGTTAAATTTTTAGGCGCATAAATGTTATTTTAGATTGTGGTGCGTACATAGCCTATTATTTAATAACGCAATTAATTATATTACTAAGAATTTCTTAAAATATTATTTTGTTTTAGATTTTCTTACATGCATACAGTTTTATTTAAATTTAATAATAAGTTGTCATTTTTTGTTGCATTTTATAGGTCAAAAATAGTCCAAGTTACCCACTGACCATAGCATTATATCTAATTTGTCTATTTGGGGTGAACCGCATATTAAAATTTGTTCCAGCATCCTTTCTATGCAATGCTCACTTCAAAGCTGCTAAAAGTATACAGACCACACCGCAACCGAATTTTGTATTGAATTCGCACAGCTAGTTTTGCCATACGTTTCGACTGTCCTTGCAGCAGCTGTTGGCTCAATAATTATGCGGTAAGCCAAATGCTGGTAGCCGAATATTGCAGCTGCAAATTATTATAGCAAAGACAAAATAGAAATAATAATTTCCAAAAAAAAACAAATTAAAAGAATTTCTTTCAAATTTGTTGAGTGATTAAAAAAAAAATTAAATATATCTAATTTATTGCTTTAAGGACTTCTATTTTAAGCAATCTCAATTACTTTTATTCAAACAACTTCTCTATCAATCAATTTTCGAATTTTTAAGCATGTATAAAATGCTTAATGGAAGATAACTCCAATTCCGTAGTTGATTACTTCAATTTACGTTGTTCTCTGACATATTCCGTAACATAATATTTTGCCACTTTGTTGGAACTTAAGCAGATATCGTCGTCTAATGTGAACAATGTGTGAAGCGATCAATTGAAAAAAGCTATAATTTTGTACCTCGAAATGTTCATAAACTGGAACATAAAATATTTAAGTGCTCCAGCAAAAATAATAAAATATATGTGCTCATCCAACAAGGATGGGTAGCTTGTTTAATAAAACAAATATGCAAACCACAAACAACACAAAATACCAGTACATACTGTAATGCCAACAACAACAACCCATGAACAATCTTTTACATTTTTACACAATAAATTACAAAATCGAAAATGATGACGATTTATCTTGCTTTCGTACTTATCAACATTTACTGCGGCAGTGAAGGCAACTAAATTGGTATCTGCGACATTTTATGGTACCAACCATACAAACCATACAAACCATACAAACTGTGCCGTTTGATAACACAGCAACTTACATACAAACGTACATATATTTTAAAACATGCACATAAATATGAAAATATTGCTCATACGCACTGTGTTCCCTTTTCAGATACTAAGAGACACTAAGGTATTGTTGTAAGCACGATACAGCAACAACAAATATGTTTATTATTTTTATGTGAGCGTAGTGGTAGCTATTACAGATACAAAAATAATATAAAAATGGTTGCTTTTTTCTTAGTTTAATATACATTTCAGCATAAAATGCACTATTTATTTTTCCCATTCTTATAGAAAACGTTACGATAGGATTGAGTATGTGAAAGAGCAGCTTGCAACCAAATAACCAGCAACATTTTATGGGGCAGCAACAACAAGCACAGCAACAGGCCATAAAGTATTTCTGTAAGAATTTAGTGTCATCTTTTGCAAACTGATAAACACACACACACACACACACACACACAAACAGAAACACTTATGCGTCTATAGATACATAAATGGCGTATTTGTGGTAACAAAGTAAAAATTGACATTCAGTTCCTTCCTGGCGGTTTACAAGAAAACCAAATAAACACAGACAGGCAAACATAAATACTGAAGGTCAGTTATGTGCTAAGAAAGATACATGTACATGCCCAGATATTTCACATCAACAGCTTAAGTTTCAGATATTAGCTCTTATATTACATTTGAATGTGTGGGTGTTGATTTATATGGTTTTATGTTAGTACACATATATATATATATAGCAACTTATAGAAATATATGAGTCTATGGAGATTGTTTTTTTTCTTAATTCGTTAAATTGGCTGCCTTATAAGCTTTTGTTAGCAATTTGCATAAGTCAATTGAGTGTTAAGAATTTTAAAAGGATATTAAGTATTTTTAAAGGACATTTTAAGTTAAGAGCACTTATTTTTAATCTAGGATTTTTCACATAATTAAACAGATATTTTCTTGCTGCTTTTTTTCGATAACAAATCAAGCAGAATTTACTCGCAAATAAAAGCAAAAAAAATTGTATGAAATTTTTTTTAAATGTATTTTCGTCAAGAGATGAAAAAAAAAATCATAAGAAATGGTACTTGAGAATTTATTAAGATGCAATAAAAAATGTTTCAGGACTTTAAGATAAGTATGAGAAATAATGAGTAAAATAATTTGGGTTCAATTTACAAGAAATATTAATTTTTATGTGGACAATGTTAGAATGTTTATACTGTTTTATAAAAAATATATGGATTTATGTAAAATTAACTTTATTAAGAAAATAAATATGTAGCTATAAATTATTTTATTTCTAAATTTATAACGTATATAGAGTATTAGTATTATTGTTAGAAGATGTGACACTGCTTAGATTATGTCTCTAAGCTCTGTTGGGTCAATAACAAGTAGTATAGAACCTACTTCACAAAGCTTTAATGCGCCTTCCGTAAGAATATACATTCTCAGGAGCCTACTCCGTATGTGCATTAGTGCAGGGCATTCTAACAGTAATCCTTTTTATTTTGAATCTCCTTTATTTTTATGACAGAAAGGAGCGTACTATGTCCTAGTCCACAAAAAGTTACCAGCCCTATTATCATAAATTTGTACTTAAAAGGATATAGTTTGCTGCAAAGTAGGTTTTTTTATTTTAAATAAAAAATACAATATCAACAATTTAAGTATAATATTTTCGATAGTATTTTCCGAAAATCTATAATGATTTGTTAAAAAAAACATGAAACTCTTTTTTAGAAAACATAATGATTTTTTAGTGCTAAACTTATCTTTTAAGGCTTGAGGTTTTTGTTTTTTCTCTACAACTTTGTATGTTAAGACATCGATTTCTGAGAGGAAGGTTACAGATTTCAGACAACTCTTGGTTGATGCTTTTTTTGTTTTAAATAATTTTCCATTTTTGTGCAGATACTATATCTCATATAGCAGCTATAGGAAAATTAATATGGACCTAGTCCATTTGCGGAAAATTTTATATAAAAAAATTTATTGTTTAAATATTCTTATGCGTTATATAGATTTCTTTTAATCATAGCTTTAGATATGTATTTTTTTTTAAAAGCACTCATGACAATTAAATACATTCATTGGTAAAAATACACTTTTGTTTGTTATCTCTGTAACTGTCCATAGCACCATCATATCTATGTGACAGAAAAATTATATTTAATATCTACTGTCAATTACCAATTAACAGTTTTAATTTGCATATTTGGCTTTACTCAACTACTAATTAAAAATTGTTGTGAAAGATTCATAATGTTTTATATTAAAACAGAATTATTAAAAAATTTTTTGGTTGCTTAGCAATCCGAGTTTCAAATTATTTGCATTAAACTAACTACAAAAAACTTTATCTCTTCAAATTACTTTGCTTTGAAAACTTTACCAACTTATCAACTTTTACCATAATATCCTTAAGAAAGTGAAATTTAAACTCTATGAGAAAAAAATCTAAAATTTTGCGCAAATCCTTTACGAAGATTTCCATCCAATTAACATAATTCGTGACTTGATTATCAAATGAAATAAATGAAATTGTTAGCTTCCGGGTGCTGATTTTTTCCCAGTGCCTTAGTTAATAAATATTTAATAACTTTTTAAATTGAATTAAGAAGCAATTTCGAATTAACTTTGGAAATCAATTTCTGAAAACCAGAAAGTAATTTGGTGAGCAAAAATTAATTTGCGACCTTTAAATTTTAAACAATTTTATTGCTCATCAATCTAATTTTATGTGTGCCCCGTCATTTTTATGTCAGTCATTACTGAATGGTTTCCATATTTACCCATAAAAGCCAATGAATTTTTATCGAAAAAACTCCGCAAAAACAAGAAATAAAAGAAGAAATTCCTTATTAAGGCATAAATCAAAATTTTCATCCGAAAATTCAAAGCGGCTACATTCATTAGTTTCGAATTTTTCAATTTTAGTTACACAAATTATTGCCACAAAAACACAAAAACTCACATTAATAATAAACGTGAAAACCAAGCGCCAGTGGCAGGGATTGAATACCCCATGTTGGTCACTGTAACATAGTCCAGTCCCGCTTTGTGGGCGTCTGCATGCTGATGCGATTCCAAATCAGGATAAAATGTAACAAATAAGCTTGACATCAGCTGCGTCCTTGCCGACACAAAAGTGGTTGTGACAATGTTGGCATTTTGCTTCTGTTTCTGTTTAGACATCCTCGTAATGTTCCGTAATGTTCTTAATGGCTGCCACAGGAGGACAGCAGACAACAGAACTGATTTAACAGGTAAGCACTGCTTAGCAAAACGCAGTGTAAACGAGTGAATACTTCTCTGTTTTTGAAGCTCGCTTTACATTGGAAGTCCACTTCCTAGTCCACTCAAAGTCGCTGCAGTTACCGAACATGTAATATTATATGTTTTAATGGCTTTTATGGAATTCTCGAATTTATTCTCTTTAACAAGGAATTTTTTTAAAAAAATATATTTATTTTTTATCGTTATAGTTACGGTATAGTTACGGTCACGGTCAATCGGTAAAATGAAATAACAGCCCACATAATGTTATTTCATTTAATACGAGTAGCATTGCCTTTACTGTCAATTGCACAATATGGTTTTAAGTGCTCTTAAAAGGATTCACTTTATTGCTTCAAATTAATCCTATTTTTAAATAATGAGTTCATATATGAACAGATAATGGAACAAATATTTCGAAAGATACACAGGTGCTTTTTTTCGAGCATGCAGTGTGGTAAATTTGATTTATTTTGAAAAAGAATATAATTTATATCATTTCATTTGTATGCAAACAATAATGGATAAGTACTTTTATTATTCTTTGTTTAAAATTGTGTGATATTAACTTGAAAGTCTAACTAAATTGATATGTTATCGTCGAGGCAGAGTTTTCTAAAATTACTGAAAACACCTTATGTTTAGTTGAGTGCTGCTGATGGTTTATTTTTGAATAAGCACCATGAGAATACACACTTTTCCGATAAAACTTACTATATTATCTCGAAGGTAACTACACTTCCTTCCTTAGAAATGAAGTGGACCACGAGTATATTGTGTGAAGATTTTGATACATCAATCCTGACGAATGGATTGCGGATGTAGTACAGGTCATACTAGAAAAGACAAAATATTAAAAACACATCTAAGCAAAAGTATTTGCAGTTGACTAGGCTTGACTTGTGGAATACTAACCACAAACCAAACAATGAATATCTAAGCTTAATTTTAGATAGTTAAGCTGCAATTCAAGCATTGAATTCAGAGATTACAACCTGTTACTTAGTGGAATAAACTGAAGAGAATTTAAGCACCCAAGCTAACAGCACAAAGTTTCTCTAATCTGAGCTAGGGGACATCAGAACACAGAGCGGAACAACATTCTTAATGTGATTAAATGAGTAAATATAGAATACCAAAAATTTTCAAATAGTGGTATAGTAGCATAGTATGATTGCTTAATAACACTATCGCAAATGAATTGGGATAGAAGGGATTCCTCTACACTGACAGCAGGAATTACTAACTTCCACACATACAATGCCTTGAAATGTTTACTGTAACCACTGCAACCACACAGAGGAAATGCGAACAATTTTGTATTATACCAGTCCACACCCTGTTCTTTGGAAGCAAGAAGAGCTACCATAGACAAGTCGCTCTTCCATAATCTTTAAGATTGATTGAACTGAACAATTAGTTGATAAGAAGAATGTTTCTATAAATTAATGCGAAACATATAATTGGAGTATGGATGACGTCACAACTAAAACCAAGCAACTAACCAGATAAGTAATATGAAAATATAAACAAAATTTATTAAATAGAAGTCATTCGTTTATTTGCGCTTCAAGTCCAGTTAATTTAAAGTTCATTCGCTTACAATTTTGTTAGATATATAATTAGTTGTTAGTCGTTTCTGGAAAGCAGAGTTCATACTTCATTAAATAATAATCATTTGATTAAATTTAGAATTCAAAAGTAAACAATGCAACAGTATCCAAAATTTCCTTCAACAACAATATGCTTTACCAATTTAGTTATCGTCAGTCTGATATACTTCAACCTCTACAACAGAAAAGGCATCCTACGAGAAAGCAGTTGCAGATTTATTATAAAGTGATGTCTATGGATAACTGCGCAACTTTTATTCTGGGTAGGTAAAAACTCATAAATTTCCACTTTTCCCGAATGATGATGATTATACTTTATTCACATTTTTAAATATCATCTCTGCTAACACAATTATTATTCATAAAGCGCCTATCCTCCAGAGGTATTAATGGTTTGGACAAGTCGTAAGGATTGAAATATTTTTTACCATATTTCACAATAACGTTACGATGTGCACAGCTCTCTAATGCCGTAAACAGATCATTTACAATATCATTTTGGGATTTCTTCATCTTTTTGGATACATGTTTTAGAATAACTTCTAAAGTGCTTGGAACTTCTAATTCCGATATATATTCTAACACATCTTCATCGGAAATATACATTATTTTGAATTATATTATTTGTTGTTTGCCGAAAATATATAAGAACTAAAAATTTTATAGTTGTTTTTTTTTTTTAAGAAGAAAATTACAGAGTTTTCTATAAAAACGTTTTGGAAAATAAATAATAATGTCAATTAAAATATTATATTTTTTTCATTGTAACAAATTTTTAATAAAGTATGTGTACTTTGATTAAATTATTTTAATGCATTCAAAAATATTATAAAATTCGCATTTTCCATTAATTTTTAGCAAAAGACTACGAATGTGATCGACTACTCACCAACTCAACTGACACTTCACCGTACTAGTTTTTCTATTCATCCGATTACGGATATAAAAGACAATACGTAGAAGGAGTTCAAACTCATATCCAAATCCGCGCTGTATATATAACGAAATATTTTGCACAAATGTATGTATGTGCCTGATAAGATGATTCCGATATATATGATATATATTCTTAAAATACATTTGATATATGATGTTAGTTTATTAACATACAAATATTACTATTCACCAGCTTGAAATTGCACAAAGCCATCATCTGAGAAGACTTTTCAAGGTACCATAGTAGATTAGAACAAATGACATCCTCAGAGACCTCATTCTTGATTGATGCGATCAAAGAATACATAAGGGATACAGCCCTGAAACTATTTACGAAACCTGATAGGCTTACCAACACGTTATCAAATCTCAGAATGCTTACAGGCTCCTCGGGGAGGTATGCAAATCTGAGGTCAGTTATTGCTCAGTCTAAAGAAGTGATGAACAGAAATCCAGTCAAAGCGTAGTGACGGGTTATGAAGAAACCACGCAGTGCACTGACTGAACTAGCCTCAACATAATTTAATATATATAAATAAATGCATCCATATATAAAAATATATATATACTCTTGCATATAAATATATCTATTTTGCTCTTCGAATTCAATTCACATTTGCTACATATTAGGCGAATATGCATTGTTTTGCTTCAAGTCTCGATGGCACAAAGCTAAAATGGCACGTATTATCAAAGGACGAGGCATAAATTAAAATAATACTATTAACATATATACACAAACATTAATTATTTGCCATAATTAATAATATTTAAAAATAAATAAACGCTGGCATTTGTACGCAAACACATAAACTGATTTATGTCCTTCACACATAAAAAAGCAGATAAAATCAACATAAATTATGTGCAGCCGCAAGTCGCGTTCTGTTCTAATGGCACACATTAAAATAGTTCGGGAAAAAAGAAATTAAATCTTTTGTTATCCTGCGTCAAGGACAACACCACAGCAACAAATTCAATTTTATTTTCATGTTTCCACCAAATTGCAAATGTAAACCAGCGAGTGAAAATGAAAACCGAATGGGAAAGGAATTTGGACAACTTTCTCTGTCTCTGATATAAAAATGCGCTGACAAGGCTATTATTAATTGAATTTTCGCTGCTGTTATTTTGAATTAATTTAAAAATTATTAAATATGAATAGGCGCGTCCTTTAAACTGATTCCAGTTGCCTTTACCTTTACCTTTACCTTTGCCAGTGAGAACCGAAGCAATGAGTGCGTGGTTTAATGAAGTTTTATGAGGAGACATAATAAAAATATTACAAACATAAAAATATTCAAGTTTTAAATAAGAATTTTGGCTGTAATTTACAATTTCTTCGAAACGTACTTGCAGAAATTAAGTCATACGAAAGCAGAGAAGATATTTTTTTCTTCTCTTCGTAATAAGTAAGGTATAAAACTTTAACAAATTTACTGCTTCAATTAATTACAATAAAAGGCAATAAAATGTAAACCTGTAAGTGCTTTCGGTCAAGTCAAAGTACGGGAAAGTTCTATGGAAATTTTTCAGGCCCCATTTTCTCATGCAAATTCAGCAGAGAAGTATTTGAGTGAAAAAAGTAGCTGAAATGAAATATAAACACATAAATTCCAATTTTCGCTGAAGTATAAAGCAATTTAAATTAATGTTAATGGCCCAACTGTACAAATAAATTTTGGTAACGCCCATTCGTGCCCATTACTGCACTTGGCGATATAAATAACAACCGAAATTATGAGGCAAAATCAACAGGCAGGATATGGCTGTAGACCGGGCAACTGAATCGGCTCTGTTAGTTTAATTGAATTTAAATAAATGAGAAATACTTCAAATGTGTTTCAAGTGATACACTAAGTGCACTCTAAAGTAAATTATCTAATTGATTAAAACACACCATTAAGCATAAATGGAGCTTAGACGAATTATTTAATGTTTCCTTGTGAAGAATTCTGAAGTGAGACTCTGCAATTAATTGGAGTGTGTGTGGGTTGGCAAAATCAAAATGTCATGGCTTATAATCACACATTGACATAAATGAGATTGCTTACATTGAACGTATTGATATTATGTATAATAGACATAAAACACAAGTGAATTTTATGGATAATGTTAAAGTGGTATTTATCGCAAATGTTATTGAAAGCGAATTTCAAAAGTTTTCACTTTGAAGTGCTTTGGTGGAATGTTAACTAATGAATCTATTAAAAACAACATTCAAACCTTTTTTTTGTAGATTTGTGATACGTTTATACTTACAAAACAATTTTTGTTTGAACTGTCTTTATTAGAGATAATGAATGATATGATAATATCATTTGCATTAGTCACTTTAACATAGCTTATGTCATCAAAGTTTTTATAACTTGAAGTTTTAATTAAAAAGTGTGGATTAACTTTTATCAACTTCTGAAAAGACTATTTTTAATAAGTTTTGTTTTAGTGTCCATGTCCATGAAAAAATATTTTTAAATTTTGTAGCATATTATTAGAATTATTATTTATATAAAAACTCAATAACTCAATTGTTGATATATATATTGTCTTTAGAAGTAATATAGTTTCAGTTCCTTTGTTTCAACTACTAATGCGGCAATACTAGCAGTTACATTTGTTTAGTTATTCATAATCTATTAAAGTTTTAGAATTATGATTTAGTTCAAAAACATACAGCAATGACTGGTATAGTCGATTTTCGGATAGAAATCTTATTTCATGCGACTTAAAAAATATTGTAAATTTTTATAAAGACTATATTACACACAAACAGCACAACAGAGATTAGATTACAGTCAACTAGTTGGTTATATATCATGCATAGGCCGACCTATTGTGTATTTCTTTCATCTCTTTAACCGAACAGAAATTTTTCACTGAGATTAATTTGTGGTGGACCTGCGTTTGTGGGAGTGAGTATTAAACGAAAAAACTTTGCATGAATCATGGACATATTGGCCTCTTTTTTGGCTAGGTAACAAGTACATAAATTCATTTTAACACTATAGTCTTAGACATCCTTAACGTATTGAAAGATTGAAAGGTAACCGTTATAGTCATGAGAACTTTTATTTAATCATATATAATTAATTATAACTAGCAATTTTATTTGAAACTTTAGAACTTACATTTACAACATTTAAGCCAGCAAGCCAGCAATAATCCTAATTAGTCATTATTTCTTCTCTATAGACTCTTTGATAGCGTGTTATATTCGATAGCGAATGCCAGAATAATCTTTAGCAGAAGTGCTGTCAGTATTGATACATGTGGAGCAACATCCACTATAGCCATTTATTGTAGCTTCTATAGGAAGTTATTAGACTTCAATTCCGAACACGTATATATTGTAATTACATTTTTTAATATTTTTCAAATAATATTAAATTCTTTTCTTAAGATCTTTTATTTTATTCTTTTGAAATCGAAAATAATTTAGTTTTCCATTGCCTGTATTCCATTTTACTTCTGTGCCTAATATAAAAAATATTTACTTTTTAAACTTTTTCATCAGTTAACTTTTCCTCTAAAACTAAATAAATGTAACTTTAATTTAGGAAATTTCATAAAGAATTTTATGACATAAACTCAGCACAATTTTAAATTCCTTCGAAAGTATTTTTTGAAAAAACTTTTTTGTTTAAAAAAGCAGACAAAATTTTTTATCATTGGCTTAACCATCGTTTACCCTTTCGGCTTTGATCCAACCTTATAACGCTAAATCCAGTGCTTAGAGGTTCTTAACTTTTACTCACAAGGGTAAACAGTATAAACAGCGACGCTAATGCCGCTGGAGGCAGGCAGGAAGGGAACTGCGGATGTGAGATGGAATATCAGTGCAACTCAAAGTTCTTATGTGACAGGTTCACAACTGTTCACAACTGAGCACAACTGAAGTTTTCATATTTTAATGCACATCTGACATACCTTAATTCAGTCACACATGAGTCAGCACATATTTTAAAAAATGTCACTAAAAAATGAATTTTTTAGTTGTGTGAAAAGCTTTGCATACTAAATCTTAAATAAAAACATGAATATTTGCATCTGTGAGATTACTCTGTGGCTTATATTGCATTTTATATTGTTATTATATTCGGTCGGGTTGGGGTGTTCAGCGTTCTGTGCTCTGTGCTCTGTGTTCTATGTTCTGTATATATTTTTGGGGTGTCAAAGTATTGGAGTATCGGATTGTTGGATTGTTGAATTGTTGGGTATGACGTTTTGTATACCATTTTAGTGCGTTTTTTATTGCTCTGTAAATTGGCACTTTTAAAACTCGTAAATCAGTGCTTAAAAATTTTTTATTGAATATGAGCATTGCAGCATTTGAACCACAAGCAAAAATAACAACAGCTCAACTGTTCCCGCAGCTTCCGTCGGTCGGTCGGTTGGTCTGTCGGTCTTTCAGTTGCTACTGCGCTACTGCCCGAGCAAAATGTTGGCAACACTTGTCAATGACGTAAAACAACAGCGACGATGTCGCCACATTGGCTAAGAAGCAAAAGAATTATAGCGCTGATATGATAGGAATCTTGCCTGGTTTTAGAAATAAAATCTGCTTAACGTTTAGTGCTGCCATAAAAATCACATAAATTTCTACGTAAAGAATCAATTTTGTGTGGTTTTGAATATGCTTAGGAAGGAATACGGTGTAATTCCAGTCCTGGTATGGTTGTTTCGTTCTCAATTGTGTAAGAACACTAAAGATGTCATATTAGAAATTGGAAAAATATTCTCGTAAATAATGCGTTTAAGATTTGTTAGGACATTTTTTTTTATTAAAAATAAATATTATTTTGAAAATAATTTCTTTTGTGCAATAAATTTGTGTATTCACATGTGAAAATAATTTAATATTGAAAATATTGGAAAAAATGTTTTCGATGAAAAAAAGAGTGGTACCATTAAGTAGATAAAATGTCAGTAAAAAAATTAATGTACCAATGAATTATATATATATGAGTTTATATAGTTACGAAGACAATTTTTTTTAACGAAGCAAGTCTTCTCAGTTATATATATATATATTTTATTTCATGTAAAACATAAAAACCATAGTTCATTATTAGCTTAGAAGTAATAATCTATATGTGAATGAGGTCAGTCAGCTTTTCTTAAATGTGAGCTTAAATAATATTAGTAAATTTTCTAAAACACAGAACAAAATAGCCATCAGATTCTTCTCTATGGTTTTGCATTATCACGAACAGAATCACGGAAAATTTTATTATATTATTATGCAATCCAATATTTTCTTTTTTTAAAGTCCATATCTTTTTTACATAAGATTAGTAAAATTTGAGTAATTATTGGCTAAAATTACCTGAAGCGTTAACTATTTCTCATGTAGTTTTATTAAGCTGAACACCCACCTAAAATGTTATTAGGCTGCTCAATACAATACATTTGTATTAAGATAAGATTAGGAAACCTTTGTTGAGGACAGCAGAATGTATATGTTAAACCAATTTCGCTTCTGGTGATCACAACATTAGGAAAATAATTAGTAGACGTATAACAACTTCAATATAATATAGTTGTATCACCAAACATTGTCTTGATTTTTGTTTTTCGAATACGAGCATATAATTATAGTCTAATAAATATCAATATTTTGTAAATTTCTTTTGTTCATCAAAGATCAAAATATTTTTTAATGCTTTTTTAGCCACTTATCTATGTATCTCGATCATATATATTTAATTTTATTGAAATAAGAGAAGTCAAATGAAACTTTAATAATAAAAATGTTTGTACTTATCTTGTCAGAACAGAATTTTTTATGATAACAATTCAGGGGTTTTTTTATTTTGTAAATTTAGTGCTGTTAGCTGGCACTTTTTAATTTTTTTAGTTTTTGCTGCTGCTAGCTAGCACTTTGAGTTTGGATATAACCTTGAGCTATAGAAATTTCAATATTGACTGCTTGCTTGAATGCAATGAAAGAGTTTAAGCTGAGGAAAGAAAATTTAATTTATTTTTGCTCTTGTTTAGGAGTTTCAGTGCTTTATATTTCTAAAGGATTAATTCAGAAAGATGTGACTTCACTTATTTACACAAGTTTTTTTTATTTTTACCGATATTTTCTGCGCATTGCATCTCCAATTGGCTTATATAATGGTTCCATTATATAATTAAATTAGTTTGCTTAATTTTTATTCTCAATGTTTTCAGTCATAAATTCATTTTTTTAATGTGCACATAAATATGTTCACATTTTCACACAATTTTATGGCATTTTATCGCAGGACGCACACATTTGCCTAAGCATAAAACCACAAATTAAAAATGTCACTGCATATGCGAATGACCAATTAAAACATCAAACAAACAGGCTCACAGCCATAAAACATAATGAACGATGTTACTTTCGACCTTCGCAACGTCACCCAGCACTTCCTTGAAAACAAAATGCTAATAAAAAGTGTGTTCGTTGGGTTAGCAGCAGTCATCAACTTCAACATCAACATCAGCGTCAACGGAACAGCGGCAGGCAAGGAGCAGAACGAAAAGAAGTGCGCCAGAGGCAAACACAAATACAAACACAAATACATAACCTAACAACCCGTTACGACACGTTTTTCAACTTTAATTCACAAATGATTTGTTTGGCGCAAAAAAGCTTTTATAACTTTCACCACAAAACAAGTGCTGCACAAGAAGAGGGCATGAAGAGACGGCAATGAAATTACTCCAACCCCAACCTCTCTCTACATAACAGCCAACACCCATTTATGTCGCATGCTTGCACCAATAAATTATTTCACGTTATAGCAGAAGTAGCAGCAGCAGAAGCAGCTACAGAAATAACAACAGCAAGTCATTTTGCACTGCGCACTGCACACACACACATACACCACAAACACACCAACGGACTCATATAAAGTCATTATGTATAAAAGCATATAAGTGCGCGTATTAGACAAATTAAAAACGCGTAAATTTTGTGTTTAAGTTAAGAAGGCGTCGCGCAAGCAGCAACTGCTGCTGCGTCACTTGAACGCAGCAGCAGCAGCAGCAAGTAAAGCAAATGTCAACACACTCATTGTGACGCTAAAATAATGAAAGAAGTCTTTGCTGTTGTTGTTGTTGTTGTTGTTGTTGTTGTTGTTGTTGTTAGTATTGCCGCCTGATGGAAAAGCAGCGTAATTACTTAATTTATGTGAGGCACGTGACAAGGCTTTTAGCATTTGCTCTCACATACACCAAATATGTTCCATTAGGTCTGCACCTTCGTTCTGCAACTCTATAGAGAGTTGTGTTGTGTTGGTGGGTGTTTCCGTGTTCACTAGTTTTCATTAGCACCTTTGTACCGCCGCAAGTACATTTTAATTATGACAAAAGTTAAATTGTGAATGCGAGCTGCTCTCAGAATGCTTCATCTGGCATTAAGGGAACATTTATTTTGAAAGACCCGCGCTTTACGTGCAGGATTAGAGTACATTCAAGTTAGAGCAGGATTTAAGCTCTGATTTTGTTGTGGGTATTGTGTGGTTTATGACTCAATAAATTAGCACAGATTTATGTATTTTATAATAACTATAAAAATGGATCTCCGCTTTAGTTCTCTTTACTAAAAATCTATTACAAAGCTATAGTTCATAAACAATAAAAAACGAAATTTATAGTTACATATTCAATATGTCCTGGTGTGTTTTTTTAAGTGATCCTAAGTATGAATATGAAACCATAAATATTAACAAGTTTTATATTGGTCGATGAGTTAAAAATCGAACTATATAACAAATTTCCTTTATTCACAGATATTTATCTAGTATCTAGTACAACAACAATATATGTGATGTTGATTTCACGAAAGTAATAAAAACTCAATAATTAGTTATATTTAAAAATGATAATATTTTTATCATATTCGATAAAAAAAAAAATACCAAATATGTGGAACACACTTTTATATGTCGCAATAATTTCAAAGGAACTTTAAAGCCTATGTTTCAGATATGTCTACACTTCAAAAAATTTTATAAATAGTTAAGTTAGTTTTAAATAAAGAAACATAACATAACTAATTCTAATATAAAATCGTGCTTTTGTTGTTTTGAACTTTTAAGTTTATTCTTTACAGAACTTGCCGCTTTAACAGCAATGTCATTAACAGCAACTTTATTAACAGTGACCTCATTAACGGTGATCTCATTAACTCTAACCTTATTAGTTTGTCATCAACTTAGCAATTATGTTAAGGAATTTAGACACAAGATAATATAGAATATTTGCCTTTAATATACATCGAATTCTATAATTAATTAAAACAAAATTTTAAAAGTTATAATTAAAATACTACAACAATACATGTTAATATGAAAACACTTGAATACATTGAAAATAGGTGTTAGGATAAAACTGCTAGGAGTAGAAAATAATTAATGTTGTATTATCAAGTTAGTGCTTATATTTAGTACAAACATTTAGTTCTTAAAACACGGGGGTATTGGTTCCGTAACGAATCTGAGTCTTTAGAGCTCTGAACAGTTCAAAGGCTTAGATTTTCAGTTGGCCTGATTTTTTGATAGTCTGCATCAATGCTAACTATATAGGTAGCTATTGGGAATATCAATTTACTTGTCAGAAACTTGTAGGTTCCTTAATAGTTTCATCTATCCGTGTGTTTGTGAGTTTTGTTAGGCCTTTTTATGTTGAGAAAATCTATTTTTTAACGGCTATCATATTGTGTAATAAAAATATTTACACTTTATTGAAAACTCGAAATAATTTCGGAATTAACATAATACATAGTGATATAATCAGGTTTTATCTACGAGTATAATTAAAATTTTTTAATAACATTATTCACATAATTATTTTTTATTTGAATTTAGATTTTATTTTTTTAAAAATTTAAAGCAATTTTTTTATATTTAATGAAATGTAAGTTTTACAAAATTTTTATTATTATTAAAATAAAACAAAGTTATCTCAATTCATTCATTTCCATATTAAAATCAACATCATATGTGAAATATTTTAATTATACAATTATTTATCTGATTTCCCAACTTCAAATATTTTACTCCATATAACAGCAAATAATTGTTCTAACTACATTCATTCATTTTGATGAAATATTTTTTCATTTCCCGTTGTACAGATCCGAAAGTAGAAAATCCTGTTTCCCATCGACAGGATGAGAAGGCTTATTAAGTGAGGGCGAATTAATATTCCTTTCAGACCAAAATTTTGGCATAAACTCTCCATAATCGCAATTTTCTACAGTGAACGTTTATTCTCTGTAAGCAGAGCAATGTTGCTTAATATAAACACAGCACGCACGTAATCCTTTTTGAGTGATTTCATTATTCAGCCACAAAAGGATGTGCTGCAATAAAACGCAATATTATGCGGCGTGATTTATTATGTTTTCATTAAAAGCAACATAATTTTTGCAACATTGATTTTGTTGCGAATTGCACCAAACCCACATATCATTATAAATAACTGACAACACCAACAATGGAACAGTGGAACATTGCAACAACAGCACTCAGACACATATGAATCCTTACTTGCTGATGTTTAGGGATATTTCGGTGTGTTTATTTGTTTGACAGCTTGCGGCTTAAGTATTAACGAATTTCGGTGAACTAATTTTATATTGCAGTCACGTTTTTTTACTAATAGTTATATACCAAGCAAAAGTAACAACAACAACAAATATGAGAAATCCTTTTGTGAGTTGTAGCAACAACGAAGCAACAAGAAAGCAACAAACAGCAAGGACAATGGAAATGACATAGAAATGACAAGAAATTGTGTGCAACTGTGCTAACTGTGCATTATTTGCGGTGCTTGTTTGAGGCTTATCCGTATTTTGTGTACTCGTGTGTAAAGTGTGCAGAGCCATAATGTGTAGTGCTTTTGTGTGTTAGTATTTTACCGAAATGTGGACATTGGACAGTGTAGATATGTTTAAGCCGTGTCCTGCTGCTGTTCTATTAGCCTTATTTGCCTATTGTGTGGCTGTTACAATATTTTATGTTACGAGTATTATTATTATTATTATTATTGTCATGTTGTTCGCTTACTGCTTTCATTCTTGTTGTTGTTGTTGTTTTAGTTGTTAGTAATAGCAACACAGCAAATACCGGCACAATATAAAACAAATAACATTAATATAAGTGTACATTGTAGTACATTTAAATAAAACATATATGCGTATTAGCCAGCTGGCTATATGCCTCGGTTTGTGCCCATATGTATGGATGTGTGGATATGGAAGTACACAAATTTCGGATTAATACTAACAGATTCGCCTATGTGCATACAAATTCACATTTAAGTAGCTGCGATTGTGCTTTATGCGATAATAATAATTGTGTTAAATGAATTGAAATGTTTTGCAGTTGAAAATGCCTTGATTTATGACATATGAAAAATGTTCGGAATGTGTTTTTACTTTGGTATTCCAAGGCTCCAAGGCTGCAATGCCTGGTAAATTCAATTACACAAAATGTAACCATAATTTACCTAAATAACCGTAAATTATTCTACTAGTCTATTAACATGATTTTATTTGAAATATTTGTCTAAAATAGTTTTTATTCCGCAAAATTGAAATACTCATAAAGTATAAATAATTTCAAATATAATAAATGCATTTACAACCAAAATTATATTGGTAAGAGGTTATAAAATTATTTAAAATTTATTATCATTAGTAAATATAAGCATTGATGTAATGTTTGCAAAGGTGAGACTCTATGCCATTTAATCTTAATCAACTTATATATTTGTATAGCATATATATGTATTATAACAGGAAATTAATTTTATATTATGTATATACGTTATCAAAACATACATCCATTTCCATAAACTAATAAATATCACACATCAATTGTACAATGTTCCATAATACACTGATATTTGTCTAATATCACGTAGCGTCACTCAAACGTTATAATCTTTAAATAATATTGAAATGAGAGATTAAGTTAAACCTGAGAGATTGGCAATTTCGCCTAAAACAATGCTATTAAATAGTTTTAACCATCGAATTTCAAACTAGGAAAATCATTCATCGAGGATTTCTTTATTTCTGTTACAAAACAGGCTTACACAAACTAAAAAATCAACCAAGTGTGTGGAAACCTATTAATTAATTAATATATTAATTAATAAATATTGTACATGAGAATAGTTGAAGAACTAAACTTTCAAAACCTTTTACGAGTATTTATCAACAATATCGGTTTCGCAACCACAATTCTTTTATTTTTTTATTAAATACAAAGAAGTTAACATTCTTTATAAAACCATTTATTTAGCATTGAAACAAAATATCTTATTTTCACTCAGACAAACGTTTTAAACGCTTAAATTGATATTAACATTTTTTAGATTCTTCGGTGTCATAATTCCAAAGTAGGACAAACATTTAAACCGCTTTTAGATACTTTAAACAACACCTCATTCTCCTCAGCTCGAGTGTTTACAGGATAAAATTAATGTCTGCCATGTTTGATTGACATACTAAGCAATAACTTAAGCCACCGTGGGCAGTACAAGAGACGCCCACAGAAATAAAAACTAAAAAGCTACAGTGAAAAGGAAATAAAATTTTTCAGCTTAAATTACAATTTTTCTCCATTCCACTCCACTCCGCTCCACTCCCCATACTCCACTCCGCGTTACTCACGAAATATATGCCACTATTTCTTATTTTTCTTGACAAAACAATTGCTGCTGACCTAGTAAAAATCATGAGAAGTCTTTTATTTGCCTGCAACATCTATTATTTTCCGGATTGTTAAAACTTATATGCTTGAGCCTGAGAAGATGAAATACTGCCGTTTTGCCACTGTAGGGACGTGTAAAATATTTATGAGAATTTCTTGACAGGATTCTTAGTTATATACAATTTGTTATGCTCGCATGTTGACATAAAAAATGGATTTTTATTTCAATTACTTTAAAAATTTTAAAATTCAAGTACGTTGCTATACGTTTTGTTGTTTTTTATGTTAAGTGTACATTTGTATACATCATATATCGCATAATTTTAAGCGTAACTAGATACTAACCTAACTTATATGAGCTTGTGTGAAATTAATATATGGCAAGGATTTGTCATATGTAACTTTTTAACTTTAAAGCTACGTTTTAGCTGAGGATTTTTTTCATAACGATCAACTAATCTTTTCCTGCACTTCATTCTTAAATAAGACACTAAGAATAAAGCTAATAAAAAGTCCTTAACACTTGCCGTGGAAAGTTAAATTTAATTTGTTACACTTTTTTTATTAAAAGGAAGGAATTCTTTCTCGACATTGTTCCTTAATAATTACTCATTGTGTTGATACTAATAATGTACTATTTTCCACTACCCACTTCTATTTGTATTACCTTTCGCATGACACTATCAATTTTGTTTCCTGCGAAGTGCTAATATCTCACAGAAAGTTAATAAAATAAAATTATCTTGTCGACTGCTGCTTCTCACAGTTGAAGTGCACTTTAAATTGATTTCTTAGTAAGAATATGAGCAGATTGTACTCACAAGTAGTAGTACAACATGTAAAAAATATGATAAAGCTTTATGGAAAGTTACTTTGAGAACTTGTAATAAGTTAGTTTGAATATTCATCTAATCCTAGTTACGTACCTTAAGAAGTGGACAGACACATGGATCTATCAGATGGCAGTCAGCATCATTTAATCATAAATATTTTTCTTTTACTCATTGTCATTGTACCTTCTATTAAATTTATCCACAAACGTACAATGCGAAAATAAAATACAAATATATTCCCATTAAGCCACAAAGTATTTCATTTTCATGGAATAACAAGTTGTCAATGTTGCCATCTTGTAATAAAAATGCGAAAATGGTATACAATAGAAAGTTTTCCTGTTAGAATATAATTTCTACAATTATTTAAAAATTTAATGAATAGTTTATTCAAATACTACACTTTCCCTTCAAAAGAAATATATTATTTTACAAAAATATTAGGACTATTCAAATTGTTCCGCGAAAAGTATAGATTAGTACTCCTTTAGGAACCTTCGAACTGGAATCGGGTAAATATTTCTGAGTACAATAGATAAACAGTAAAAATGAATGGCAACAAGTCGTTACACAAGTCGTTTCTTTAACGAAAATAGAGCATAAACAAGTTAAAGAGACTTTCTATGCATTTATGGATATGGATATGGATATGGATATGGATATGGATATGGATATGGATATGGATATGGATATGGATATTTTTAATCCATATATCTGTCATCTCCTGATATTCTCTAATAGATCGACATACTTCAAAAGAAGCTATTACATACAATAAATATTGGTCAATGCGAGAACGATGAAGAAGCTTGAATGATTTCATTACATATCAGAAAAAGAGAATGTCAACTTTAGTTTGTTATTATGTTACCAGTGCTTGTTTACCAATGCTGCTACAATTTGTTACATAGATATAAAGACTCAACGAAATACTTTACTGCCATCATATGAAATCACATCGAGCTAAGTTGATCAAAATTTGTTAGTTCCAAATTTACGACCTTAAGATATCAACGACCACGTTCACATATGCTTCCAATGCGAAAATTATTACATGTTAATATACAATACTAAGCTCAATATTTTTGCTAAATTAT
>NC_051846.1:209851591-209878458 GCF_002237135.1 Teleopsis dalmanni
TATACGTTATCAAAACATACATCCATTTCCATAAACTAATAAATATCACACATCAATTGTACAATGTTCCATAATACACTGATATTTGTCTAATATCACGTAGCGTCACTCAAACGTTATAATCTTTAAATAATATTGAAATGAGAGATTAAGTTAAACCTGAGAGATTGGCAATTTCGCCTAAAACAATGCTATTAAATAGTTTTAACCATCGAATTTCAAACTAGGAAAATCATTCATCGAGGATTTCTTTATTTCTGTTACAAAACAGGCTTACACAAACTAAAAAATCAACCAAGTGTGTGGAAACCTATTAATTAATTAATATATTAATTAATAAATATTGTACATGAGAATAGTTGAAGAACTAAACTTTCAAAACCTTTTACGAGTATTTATCAACAATATCGGTTTCGCAACCACAATTCTTTTATTTTTTTATTAAATACAAAGAAGTTAACATTCTTTATAAAACCATTTATTTAGCATTGAAACAAAATATCTTATTTTCACTCAGACAAACGTTTTAAACGCTTAAATTGATATTAACATTTTTTAGATTCTTCGGTGTCATAATTCCAAAGTAGGACAAACATTTAAACCGCTTTTAGATACTTTAAACAACACCTCATTCTCCTCAGCTCGAGTGTTTACAGGATAAAATTAATGTCTGCCATGTTTGATTGACATACTAAGCAATAACTTAAGCCACCGTGGGCAGTACAAGAGACGCCCACAGAAATAAAAACTAAAAAGCTACAGTGAAAAGGAAATAAAATTTTTCAGCTTAAATTACAATTTTTCTCCATTCCACTCCACTCCGCTCCACTCCCCATACTCCACTCCGCGTTACTCACGAAATATATGCCACTATTTCTTATTTTTCTTGACAAAACAATTGCTGCTGACCTAGTAAAAATCATGAGAAGTCTTTTATTTGCCTGCAACATCTATTATTTTCCGGATTGTTAAAACTTATATGCTTGAGCCTGAGAAGATGAAATACTGCCGTTTTGCCACTGTAGGGACGTGTAAAATATTTATGAGAATTTCTTGACAGGATTCTTAGTTATATACAATTTGTTATGCTCGCATGTTGACATAAAAAATGGATTTTTATTTCAATTACTTTAAAAATTTTAAAATTCAAGTACGTTGCTATACGTTTTGTTGTTTTTTATGTTAAGTGTACATTTGTATACATCATATATCGCATAATTTTAAGCGTAACTAGATACTAACCTAACTTATATGAGCTTGTGTGAAATTAATATATGGCAAGGATTTGTCATATGTAACTTTTTAACTTTAAAGCTACGTTTTAGCTGAGGATTTTTTTCATAACGATCAACTAATCTTTTCCTGCACTTCATTCTTAAATAAGACACTAAGAATAAAGCTAATAAAAAGTCCTTAACACTTGCCGTGGAAAGTTAAATTTAATTTGTTACACTTTTTTTATTAAAAGGAAGGAATTCTTTCTCGACATTGTTCCTTAATAATTACTCATTGTGTTGATACTAATAATGTACTATTTTCCACTACCCACTTCTATTTGTATTACCTTTCGCATGACACTATCAATTTTGTTTCCTGCGAAGTGCTAATATCTCACAGAAAGTTAATAAAATAAAATTATCTTGTCGACTGCTGCTTCTCACAGTTGAAGTGCACTTTAAATTGATTTCTTAGTAAGAATATGAGCAGATTGTACTCACAAGTAGTAGTACAACATGTAAAAAATATGATAAAGCTTTATGGAAAGTTACTTTGAGAACTTGTAATAAGTTAGTTTGAATATTCATCTAATCCTAGTTACGTACCTTAAGAAGTGGACAGACACATGGATCTATCAGATGGCAGTCAGCATCATTTAATCATAAATATTTTTCTTTTACTCATTGTCATTGTACCTTCTATTAAATTTATCCACAAACGTACAATGCGAAAATAAAATACAAATATATTCCCATTAAGCCACAAAGTATTTCATTTTCATGGAATAACAAGTTGTCAATGTTGCCATCTTGTAATAAAAATGCGAAAATGGTATACAATAGAAAGTTTTCCTGTTAGAATATAATTTCTACAATTATTTAAAAATTTAATGAATAGTTTATTCAAATACTACACTTTCCCTTCAAAAGAAATATATTATTTTACAAAAATATTAGGACTATTCAAATTGTTCCGCGAAAAGTATAGATTAGTACTCCTTTAGGAACCTTCGAACTGGAATCGGGTAAATATTTCTGAGTACAATAGATAAACAGTAAAAATGAATGGCAACAAGTCGTTACACAAGTCGTTTCTTTAACGAAAATAGAGCATAAACAAGTTAAAGAGACTTTCTATGCAAGTACAAAATTTTTAATCCTTATAAATGTCATCTCTTGATATTGTCTAATAGACCCACATACTTCAAAAAAAGCTATTACATAAAATGAATGTTGGTCACTACGAGAGCGATGAAGAAGCTTGAATGATTTCATCACATATCAGAAATAGAGAATGCTAACTTTAACATATTTTGTTATTATGTTGCCAGTGTTTGTTTACCAATGTTGCTACAATTTGTTGTGTAGATAGAAAGATTCAACAAAATATGTTACTGACTTCATACGAAATCACATCAAGCTAATTTTATCAAAATTTGTTTGTTACAAATCCACAACCTTAAGATATCAACGACCACGTTCACATATCCATCCACTTTAAACTTTATTACATGTTAATATGCACTACTAAGTTTAATATTTTTGCTAAATTATTAATTTTGTATTTTCATGAATTAATATAATCATTTTACTAATTTAAAAATTTGAAATCAACACATTTTGAACACGATAATATTTTTAGTACCAAAAGTCCCACCGTGCGTATGAGTAACATTTTCAGTAAACAACAAACAAAAGTATTTGCGCAAAAGGCACAAACTGGCAAGTTGTAAGTATATAAATAAGAAATTCTAAGAAAAATTGCATACAATAGAAAAAAATAATACTTATGTATTGCAAATACTATTATAGTAACGAATAAGTCTAGATTTACACTCGTTCTGTCATATTTTGTTGTCCAATCGAAAATGTTTAGAGTACTCTATTATTTTTTAGTCTTATTAGTATATTTTAATATTTTTCTTACATACATATATGGAATCAAATCAAAGTTTAATTGTAAAATCATATAAAACAGCTGCTAATTTTAGAATAAATCTTGCTACTCTGGCAGAATATCTAGAGTAGTTTAAATTAATTTTGAATGTTATACATTTTGCTCCAAAATTAACAAATCGAAAACAAAGTTGCACTAAAAGAGTACCTAGATTGAAAAAATTACCCCAGATTTACCAATCGAAAACGCTATTAGAAAATCAAATATTGTTTAACTGCAACCATTCATTTCAATCATCAAACAGAGTAGTAATCTATTAACGACAGCTATTGTGTAGAAAAAGTATTATATAGATATTCCCAATATTATTTAAAGTATCCTTACCATATTGGTTGCATATTGTCCTTTCTGACTTTTGGCTGTTAACACCAACAAAAGAGGTTGTCATTTGTTTATATACATTGAAAAGATATCATAAAACCATCAAGAGGAAGTAATTGATTTTAAAATATAAACAAAATATTGGAAGGTGTGAATGGATATTATAACTGCATTAACGTACATATTACATACTCCAGTAAACATCAAAAGCTATCCTTCCTTTGTCCTATTAATGGTTGATATTATCACAGCTAAAATCATGTCAAATGAAGCAGTTAAAGCATTTTAATGAGCACCAAGTTGAGAGTTTCACACTTATTTGACATTGTTATGTCCATAAAGATATTAAGCACTTCATTGGAACTACAAACACATACCACAACATGTGATGTCTGTGTATGTGTAAGTTGTCCCAGCAATATGTGATAATAAGGACAAATATTTGCGTTGCTATGAATTTGATGAAAGTGAAAGCCTGCACAGCACAGCAGATATGTCTTACCTGCGCCACTTGTGACCCACTTTGGTTATTAAAATGTTTGTTTAATTATATTATCAATTGGCAAAACTGTTCAAAATTCCTCGAAGTTTATTTCGTGAACAAAATGCTTTCAACCTTTTACAGCCAAGGTTTACAGCCAAAAAGTATGTGTCAAATATTTTTGTGCTACAACATTTTTGTGTGCGCTGCGGCCGTAGTAAGTGTGAACTATGTGCGAGATAAAATTACAGATACCAATCAAAAGTTGAGATTTTATATGGTGTATGCTCGCTCGCTCTAGTTTTGTGCTGATCTGGGATAATATTCTGAATGGTGTACACATATACACATATGTAGTATCTATGAGGTTGTATCTAACTAACAGGCAAACTTTTTCAATTCGCTTAAAGGGTACAAAAGTTTGTGCCTTTTAGTGCGTAAACTTCTACTGAAAACTGAAAACTACCCAAATAAACAAACATAAATTAGCTTGATTATGGCCAGGTGCGCCATATACATAGAATAGGCGCCACACATGCACATACAAGTTGGTAAGGATACACGCTTAGTTCAAATATTTCTGTAATTTTGCAAAGTATTTTTCGGAGCATAGAACGTTTCGGTAAATTTTTGATTTTCTTTTTTTTTTTGTTTGTAAAATTTAGTTTTTAAATTGTAGGTTCATTTTCATTTTGCTTGACACTTTGCGTTTCTGGCGCACATAAAACGATTATTTTATTAGCAAAGTATGTTTAAATAACTAATTTTACGATAACAAACTATAAATTGTGCAGATACATGTACGTGGCTATATTGTGCAGATAAGTAGCTAAACACACAAGTCTTCCTTTTGAATTTTATTTAAATAAACAAATTTTCAGCTCCGAGTATAGTAGTTTTCGGGCATTACATGCATTTATTTCGTATAATAAACACATTAATATACCTACCTACACATTTGTGTAGAAAAATTGTTTTGTATCTTTATTAAAACAAAAAGTCTAAAATTATTATTATTTTAAAAATATAGAAATTCTACCTTTTACCGGTTGAACGATTTTCATAAATTTAAGTTACTTAAACGTCAGGATCCCACTGCTGTGCACATTGAATACAATGACGCAAGCTTGCCTAGTTTTAAGCAGACTTTTGGGTCTTCAAAAGTAAAAATTCTAAAATACCAATAAATATTTATAAGTATGTAAGTTAAACATTTCTATCTATCTATATAAAATAGATTCGGTATATAGAGCAATGGAAAATCTTAAAATCATTCCAACAATTTCCTTGCAGTGCTGCTGTTAAGCACATGTGTAGATTTGTTCATATGAAATTGTGTCTTCAAGCGTACAAGGGAAGGTACCATTTGGCAGTTGACAAGGTGTGGGCTGTGGATTTCTTCCGAAAGGGTCGCACAAAGGTTGCTTTGCTTACAGTTACATTTTTTGATTTTGTGATTTTGTGTATTTAAAACAAACTTCTACAATATTCTGAAGTGTGTTAGGTGTAAGAAACAGAATTGTTTAATTAAAAATTTAAATATCAGAAAGTATGAAAATAAATAGAAGGAAAAAAAACAGTATCCTTTCATAACAAAAATTTATTTTACCTCAACTGTTTTCATAATATCTAAGCTTAAAAACAAATAAATATTGTAGTATTTTTAAGTAAATCGATATGCCAAATATTGTAGTGTACTCTTATAGGCTTATGTATCTCAAACTACACTGCACTGCACTCTTATGTCCTGTAACGTAGTAATTTAAATTAAACTTTTTAATATCCTTTTTAAAGGCATGCGATGCTTATGCAAGACATAAATCTTTATAAAATTCGAAAACGTTGTTTGTTTTTCAATAATACTGAGCTTAAATGATTGACTTATTTTAGTTCAAAATTAAAATCGAAAAACATACATAAGTTTTTCCACAATAAATAATGTGATTAAAATATAAAAATATTTTTTTAAATGAAAATTTTTCTTTGTTATCTTAAATTTAATTCAAAATTAATTAATTTTTTTGTAACGTTGTTACTTTTTGAATGAAAAAATTTTTTTCATAGAACTATACAAAAATATTAATTTAAGACTAGTTTAGAAAATTAAAAACTGTCAAAAAAACACATGAAGCACTTGGTGATATATTGTTATGGACATTACACATGGTAAATCACTCGTTTCTTATGTAATTATTCTGTGATTCAGTACTACTATATTTGGGACACAGTACCACAAACTGAGACTCCATTCATAAACTGAATATCACCCTTGAACAATATGCTATTCTATTCTAAGTGATCATCGCGTGAAATGTATTGCTTCAGTAATTACTTTCGTTTACCCAACAGTACAGAACACCTTTCTAGCATGTGATACTATGATTTCTTTCCTATAAATTCCTTCCTTAAAATAATATAAAATGAATTTTTGTTGTTGTAGTTCTCACTGTTCGACAAACCTCCAAAAATTTTTCTTAAATTATTCTTAAACCTTTAAATTTTAACTTTAATGAATATTTGTTTGTTGCTTTCAGTTGTAAGAAACATATTTACTGGCATTTTAAAGCAATCTCATTCAACTTCAAAGTGAAATGCATGCTCGTGCCCCGCCGCAACTCAAACAGCAATTACTTTGGAATCGTAGGCTGAAGGTAAGCCCCGAGTATACTTAATATTTTAAGTGGGCGTAAATGAGTGGTCTTGCACATTTTAAAAGCATAAACCACCTCTAAAATAATATACCCAAGAAACAGACGCCCGTTGAAAACAATGATTACGATTGTGATGAGAAAGATAAAAATTTTTAAGATTTTCACATTTCCTTTCGCTATGGGAAAAATACGGAAAATATGAAAAATACGCAACAAAACAAAAAAAAAAGGCCAAGTACAGAGAAACGGCGAAAATAGATGACTGCATAGACCGTTCCGACCATTTGGGTCGTTAACTTAATGTCTGTAGCAGTTTTAGTTAATTTATGACTCATCTAGCAACGCACTTCCAGCTGCAATATAGACACCTTCTTACGATAACGAGCCATCATAAAAATAACAAGTTAGCCATTTTCTAGCAGTAGAAGGATGTGTGCGCTTAAATGAGTAAAATTTTTTTAATTTCAGCTCACGGCTATGTTTACATAAAAATAATTGATGTAACATCACAACAATAACAAATTAAGTATGAAGATTAAATGCTGCAACGCAACATTGTAATTGAGTGAAATTTTCTAATTTATGCATAAATTTTCTTTAAAACAACAAACGCAGACTTACCTTGAGGCTGAGAAATGAGCACCAAAACTGCCGCCTGAGTTGCGTTAATAGATATTCCTTGAATTTTCTAATTTTTTTTTTGGACTGTAATAAAATAAAATAAATATTTTTAATAAGAAAGCTCACTCTGTTTATTTATTACCAAAAATTTTAATTTTGGTATGCAAATTTTATTTATAAAATTTTTTACACAATAAATTATGTAGTAATAATGTAAAAATATTTTTCAAAAAAGAATTTTTCTTTTCGTTGCTGTCTTAATTATAAAACAAAATTATTGTTTATTTTTTTTTTTTTGTGACTCAAAATATATTTTTTTGAAATTTAAATATTGTTGCAGAAAATTTTAACAATTAATTTACTTAATTGCTTTGTGCTTTACTACCTTACAAATGCATAAATAACTTTGCTACACAATTCTTTGCAAAAATTTAATAACTCTTTCCTTTTAAAAAATTCCAGGTGAATGCTCTCCGCTCTATGTAAAAAATTAGCAGGAGACATTCGCACCAAATCGCAAGCAAATACGCTTGAAAAAATGGAAAAGAAAAGCATACATTTGGCGCAGCCAGACATGAATGCAATTGCTGTTGTGTTGGTGTTGTGTGCAGCGATACACAAATGAATTGGGTAAGTATGGGGCAATGCTACACAAGATTATTGTCTTCAAAGCTTTTACACACAAACTAAATTTTGTGTAAATTTTATTTAATTTAGTACTGAAAAAGCAAATTAAAGTATATTTAACAGAAATTTTATCTATAATATATTAATTGTAAATATTGTTTATAAATGAATATTAATTACAAAATAATACGAAAATAAAAACCAAGTTATTATAAATTAGGTTTAAAAGTAAAATTGTTTTATTGAGTTTTTATTTAATTTATTTCTTTTCTTGTTCAAAGTTCTGCATAATTACTCAGCATTTTAAGTAAATGCAACTAACATTTTAATTAAGAATATTGGCATTGCAATTATTGTTATACTGCAGCTTGCAGTTTGTTTTGTGCCATTCTGCCCCCTTCCTTCGCTTCTCCATGTTTTATTCATTTCTTGCAAATATTTTGTTGTTTTTTCATTTTTTCTGGAATAACAAATCAAAATGTTGCTTTATGCATTATTTATGATTTGTGATTACAACGAAAAGAATTTATTAAATAAATAAAAACATTCTTGAAGTGCAATATTTCTGAAAATTTTCAAAACTTCAATTAATTAAGAACTCTAATTGAAGTAAGTTTATTGTTTTGAAATAGAAAATCATTTCATTTTGTTTATTACACATTTTAAGCGTAATATTGGAAAAATTTTATACATATATACAATGCTAATAGAGTTATTTAGTTAATATGAATATTAGAAAAATATGTTTTGAACTTAAATATTTTAGAACGAGATTTTCCGAAATAGGAGCCGTTGAGATCTTGTGGCACCGTTTATTCTAGTCATTTTTTGGTATGATATGGAGTGCTACTACATTAATCATACATATATATTTAATTCTTTAAAATTTTTAAAAGGAACATAAGGCTGTAACAAATAATTTCCATTGTTTTCTATATAATTCGAAACTCTTTGTTCTAACTTTTCTCGTAAGATTGTATCTCTGCTTCAATCGGACTCCTCCATGCATTACTCGGGCACCCGAGCCTTCTAGAGCCATGAAGGTTATAGTCCAGGACTTGATTAGTGATGTCATCTGCAAAGCTGCGTAGAATATGACTGATCCAATTATATTTCCTTGCCATTATTTCACATTAATTATATTCACCGGATTTGACTCTGTCTAAATTTTATTTATGCTTTAATTTAAAGAAATAAATTGCTGATGAATAATTTCATTTAGAATCAGTCGTAATCTCCGCAAATAAGAAATGAGTTAAGAACCTGAAAAAATCCTGTTTTATAGAATGTTTGAAAAAATTAGAATACCATGGCAGCGACTGTATGGAGTTTAAAGGGATTCAACACTTTCTCATCAAATTGGACAAGCAAACTTTTCGTTCGACGATTTTCAGTCAGTTGACGATTATTTCCGGAATAACAGCAGTAACAATGAAAATATCGAACTATTCAATTAGACTGCATTAAGCTGTTCGTGCCTTAAAGTTACATAAAAGCTAGAAACCCTATTATCCCACTTTAGTTGTTTTATTCAGCTATCTCGATCTTGCAAGAGTAATATTAATTAATTATTTATCTTCTTATCTATAAATGCAAGTTGTGTCAAAAAATTTTGTTCTCAACAAAATTTTAATAATAAATGTTTCAAAACACTTTTATCTGAAGTATATCATTTGTTTATTTAAGATAAAAACAAACATTCAATACATCTTTATTTACTTTAATTTCATGTTTAATTTGTGCAGCCGTGTCTGCCAACATTTCCCAAAACGCTTACACAAAGTACAGCACATTAAAGGCTTTGTCTTGCCAAATTAATTTTTACTATTTCGATGTCGATTTATCATGGCTGACTGACGGTTTGGAAAATTGAGTTATTAAACCACAAGCTGAGCCAGCTTCGGCATGGAATGGATTGCAGGATGTGTATAAATAAACTGAATTATGGAAAGGATAGACGCGTGTACTTCGGGAAAGAGTTTAAACTGTTCCAACTTTTGGTTTTGTTCTTGTTGTTCTTTCACAACAGCATCAATTTACATATTTTCGCTGTTAATTAACTAATACAATATTTACTCATATACTTTGATTTGCACTTGCCTCACTACGAAGTTGCCATACTTGGCTAGTGAACGCGGGATGTCTGTCTTATTTTTCAGTCCAATTTCCATGGTCTACGTGAATTTGCTTAGGATAAGATAAATAAGCTTGAATAATTTTAACACTGAAAAAGTTTATATGGAAGTTATCTAACATTCGTTAATAACAGTTTGTGGTGATAAAGTTTTAAATGATGACTGTAATGTGAATTTAAAAGAATTACCAAAGTGAAATTACAGAAAAAAGTTAAATTATATATAGTAAACATTTCTATGTACATAAGTACAATTAAGAAATAAATTATTATAAATTAAAAATAAATCTGTTAGTAAAAACTTTCACAGCAAAAGTAACAAAACTCCAAAAAAATGTGCGAACATAAGTCAAGTACGGCTTTGGGTCAGTTGGTTAAGGAGCGCTGATTCTGAGCTTCGAATTTAGGAGGGCACGAGTTCGATTCCTGGTACTTGCAGTTTCAATAAATTTATTTAGCAATAATGAAATACAAGTAATATTTCCAACACCGATGATGATGGATAGTTAGCAATACTTGAAACAATTGTATGCTCAGTCAAAAATTCAATTAATTAAAATAATATAAAATTAATTTTTGTTGTTGTAGTTCACTACTTTTCGAAAAAAAAACCTCTTTATGAAATCAATTAAACAAAACTAGAATGATTAAATTCAAACACGACAGAGACTCGGAATTTATGTAGAAAAAAGCAAATGATAAGAATAAAACTAATTAATTGAATTCCTTGACTGCCTGTCTAACTGCTTCGATTACCAAATACTCATGGTCAGCATTCCTTATAACTTGATTTTTTTTTCCGTTGTAAGAAAAAAGGTTTCTTCTTCTTTATTCTTAATATTTATTTGTTTAAATAGAAATTATTTATAACACAACAAACTAACAAAAGAGTAATGCTTATCCTTTTAACAAATCATTTCCTTTTATATCAAAATTTAAGAAAGAAAAATTTAACTATGTTCATTGAGATAAAAATATTTCTAAAATACAAGAAACATATCAAAATTCATTAAATGTATATAAAGTCCTGTCATTCCTCTCGAAAATATATTCTCATTCAAAAAGGGTTACACATCTTTCGACTTCAATATTGCTCATACAAACCACAATTAACCGTAAAGTATAATATTAAAAAATATCGCAATAACATCAATATTCAGAATATATTTTCTGTGGTTTTATGAGTTTCATGTTAGCTAAAAATATATCCATACATTGCTGGAGACAATCATTTTGTATGTTTATGCAGTTGATGACATGTGGCGCAGATGTTGCGAATGTCTTGTGGGAGTCACTTTGATGGCTTCATGTATTTATTATTTTTCTCTGAATATTCATAGCTGACTGTGCTTTCATTGCGTACTTAAATGTTGTCATTCAAACCCAAAAGAGTCAATCCAAGATAATTTATTAAGGACAAACAAGAGTTAACAGATACGTTAGGAAAATGCTTTGAACAAAAATTATTTTGATAAAAATTACATGATATTTGTTATCATACGATTAACTGAATATATATTTCAATAACGAATACACATTATAATATCAAAAAAAATGTAATATGATATAACGATTAGTTAAAAAATTTTTTGCCACTTATACTTTAAGCGTTTGGAAGCCAATCAGACCTTGAATTTAAAAATATCGATAATACATTTAGAATAAAATATATCTCTTTCTATATTCTTGGCCTTTTGTATTTCTTTCTCTTGGACTAACTTTTATCCATCTATTTTATTTCTTTTTTATTTTATCTTTTACTTACTCCCAATTTCTAATTTTCATCTTTATTCCATCACCTCATTCCATTACTTTTCTATATATCTTCTTTTATTTTCATACCACTCTAACTTTTTCACCAAAATGATAGATATTGTTTTCTTTGCTTTGGCTTTCGATTACTAATTTTTATATACATTTCCGTTAATTAAATATGTCTTTAAAACTAATGATAGTTTACAGATAGATACCGTACTACACAGTTTGACTTCATCAATCAGATTCCTTTTATATAGAAAACCCTCTAACTAATCTTGAGTAGAAAAAACATAGTAAACTAAAGAAAGTACTTATGTTATCCCGCCGATATTTTTCGATTTAATCTGGTATCAATGCTATTAAGTGACTTACTTACTTATTTAATTGACCATAAGAAACCGTTATCGGGTTTCAGTTGGATGCAACACCTCTCTTCGGCCGCCTCCAGCAATGATAGCGCCTCTGCTGCGGGCAGACCTCCAGTCTAACACATCAAGCGCAGTTAATGTTTCTTCAACTCGATCTATCTACCAAGGATACTTTCTACTTCTATGCCTCCATCGATGACTTCTTCTACATCTTTCTTTTCCAACAACCACTTTAAAAATCTTTTTCGCTGGAGCATGGATAAGAATGAATGAAATTCTCGTCATGACCGTATCAGTAAAGTCACTGCATATTAATTCGTTAGGATATTCTATGACTCGTAAATTAAAGTAAATAGTGTGATTCTTTTCAAGATTTGTGGTCTATTTTGAGCTCTAAGTAATGACTGAGCAATTTGAACAAAAAATATTTTAACTACATGCATGTAAATTCAAGATTTTAATAATCTTATATGTCGGTTATCTATATAATTAAACACTAATTTTTATACATGTAGTTTTATATATTTCCCTTGTTATGTACTTCTGATACATATATACATTGATTTCCTTTCTGAGAAAACAGTTTTATGTGAAAATTTTGTTTCATGTTTTCTCTTCAAAGTTTAACTTTTCCGATTACTTCATTAATCAAAGTGAGGATAAGAAAAATGAGGAAAAAGTCAGTAAGCGAGCAAAAATATGAAACGAAAAAGAAAAGAAACTTTTTGTTTTGTGCGTATCCTTTTTATGTTTGCAATATTGCGAAATTAGAAAAAAAAATTATGTTAATGAAATGTGTCCAAGTGAAAAGACAAATTACTTCAATGCTATTGGTTAGCATACAGAGTTCAGTTTAGCTTCTATATTGGACAATTTTCGTATATTATTATGCTGCCACTGTCAGTAGTTGAACAAATTAGACTGGCAAAATGATTAATAAGTAGAAAAAATAAAAAATAAAAATAAAACAAATATGTTACAGAAAAAGAAAGAAGGCTGCTTTGATAAGTCACTACTAAAGTAAGAAACTGAGTGAGTGTAAGTGGGGGAGTGAAATGTAACTCTTTGCTTGGTTATTAATGTCAAACACAGTATTTACTTAGCATAAATCTACTGCGGTTTGTTTATTTATATTAACAATTGTATATTTGTATCTGTTATTTTAGAGCTATCTGTTTTAGTAACTGTAAGCAGCTTTAGTTTGCCACACATTTTGCTGCATCATGACAACTCGCATTATCCACATATGAATAATTCTCTCCTTACCTGTTTGCTGTTTGTGTAGCAGTTTAGCAGTGTAGCAGTGTAGCAGGGTTTTGCTTAAGTAAGCACGGCTGCCAAGCCACTCAAGCACGTGATCGAAAAATGTTGAAGGAAACGAGAAAGGCAAAAGTTTCTCTTCTGCACGTGGCACCGCTTCCGATTATGAAGTTCACACGTATCTAATGTGAGCATTTTGGGTTAAATCGAAACAAAGTTATACATTTGCGAAGCGATGCATGAACTTCTTAAGTATCAAAAGGGATTATGTATAAATTCCGCATCTTTGAAGTTTGCGCAAAAGTTTAATAAGAAAACTGTTGCAATGTAAGCTAAAAAGCGTTTATGTAAATTCCTATTGATTTCTGTATTTCTTCAAATAAGAAACAACACACAACAACACACAACAACATACATACATATATCCTTACATATGTAAGGGCAAAAATAATCATGTATGCATTAAGTTTAAATTTGTTTCATTGTAAAAATTTCTATATAAATGTTTCCGCCAGGAAGTTTATGGACGCAATCACTGTTCTGCAAATGGCAAATAAATGAAATTTTATTGCTTTCATTATTGTTGCAATGGCCAAAGCCAAGCCAAACTTTCCTCGTAGCTGAAATAACTCAACAATAGTCAAAATGCCATTGTTGCAAGTCCAATGAAAATATATGAGTTCTCATATAAATCAGCAGTTGCACCAGTAAGTGCAGCTACACACACACACACACACGCACACATACGTTCTTCCATGGGACAAAATATCAAACAGCGTCAAAACTTAAATCTGTGGCTGCACTTTCTGCTCTGCAATAAAAACATTTGTAGCAAATGCTTTATGTTTGGTTGCTGCTTTTCGTCCTGCAAACTATTACTTAATTTTAGACTTACACTCGCACACTGACACACACACCCACACACAAGCACACACCTATGTGAAGCATTTATATATAGAAATGTTAGTACTACTAAAATAAAACTAAAATAAATTCAACTTTATTTCCCTTCCTGCTTTCGAGTTGTGCACATTTTATTCAAATGGCTGCTTTCCCATCAAATTTGTTTAAGTGTGTGTGAGCCCAACTATGCGACTATTCGACTATTCGACTATTCATATGTGCCAGCCAAATATGTGTGGCTGTGCTTGTATGCATGTGTGTGCCTGAAGCTGGGCACATTCAATTTGTTCAATTTGCATCCACATTTTAAACACTTTTACTAATGCTAAAAAAAAGCAACAACAACAAAAAAGCAAAAGCTACAAAAATTATTCCTGCATAAGCAAAAATATTTCGTTCGAAATTGAAATCATTTTTAGGACGTTTTGTTTTTTTTTTTCGTTTTCGTTTTGATATAATTTTGCAGTTTTATTTGCAGGACTCTTTGTTGTCAAAAATTGAAATTTTATCGTGAAAATTTTATTATTGAATGAATTTGAAAATCTGTTCTAAATTATGCTTTCTGCCGATTTGCCAAAATGTATAATTGATTCGAGTGTTTGGTTTTTTCCATGAAAATTGACTATTCAGTTCGATATGGCAAAATTACGATTCACATAAAGAAACAAAGGAATCCGATCAAAACTATAAATTTACATAAATTCTGTTTTTTACCGATAAATTACCGATATACAGTTAAAAGGCACACAACTTTCTTTGCATACCAAAACTACACCTTGATAAGTTTATAATTGCAATCATTGGAATCTTCTTTAATGAAAAACCAAGCCAAAAAGATAACAGAGTTTATTATATTAATTGAAGTCATTTAAAATTTAATACTTTTTGTTAGTATTTCTATATTGTCGACACTGCTTAGAAGCAGACGAAACTTCCAGTTACATTCTCTGTGACTGCGCAGCCTTGATATGAGCTAGGAGGAGGACATTGGGTCATGAACTACTATCCCCTTCTGACGTTAGGAGGTCCTAAACGGCCGATATTCTGGCTTTCATTCGGAAAGCGGAATGTTTCTGTTCGATTAGGGTCTGTTACAGCACAAAAGATCAACCATGGGAGTTGGTGCTCCACCTCGTTGGGAGCTGGTACCCCATTTATTCTTATTTCTATTAATATTTTTTACTAAAGCCAACTCCTTTTTTTAATATTATATGCATTCTTTTAATTTATAAATAGCTACTAATGTTTTTCAATTTACCAAAAAATTGACATAAAAATTTTGAGTTATGAGGAACACCAGAATATAAAGTGTCCACACCAAAATAAACTATCTTAGCACAAATGTTAGCAGAATGGGTTAAATAAATGCTTCCATTGGAATTCTAAAGAATTCGTTGCTAGCAATTAAAGCTATATGTTAGGATTTAGCTTCCTCCTTGAGAAGGAGCTAGATTTGTCTAACAACTCTGTTGTTTTCTTTGGGGCACAGCACCCAGTAGACAAATGCAGCTCCACATCGAATGGAAATAATGAATATTGTCATTTTATTTTCGTAACTTTTGGCTTTAACCACACCCGCTCAATTGGCGGGTGTGGTTAACTTTGAATTGAATCGGAATTAGAAAGCTGTGAATCTTAGTAGTGTCAGAACTGAATGTATAAATTTACCGCCAAAGCATAATGTTCAAAGAAAAAAAACTGACTCACATTTTCAGCAAAACATTGAACACAAGCATTTATTCACACAACTGTCTACAGATTAACAAAAAGTCAAACTTAGACTCCCAGTCATTCCTTAGTATACATCGGTTAAATGCCGCTGTTCAGAGACGAACGAGATATCGTTCCACGCTCTCCGGAACTACTCATCTCTGCTTTGAACTAGATAGAGAACAGCGCAAGTGTAGATCTTAACTCTCTCATAAAACTAAGAGTCGCTCATAAGAGATATGTACAGATATAGTTTATTTCTTAAGCAATACTACGCACACCGAAATGTTCTTCACTTGATATATATCTCCAAACATTAAATATTTTATGAACCAAAATAAAGAATATTAAGAAAGAGCATATTGAGTAACTTTGGGAATTGATTTTTAGATTTACTCAAATCATTGTCAAATCATTGTGGTATTTATTTCATCAACATAATTACATCCATGAATCTTTTTCGATAAAGATATATTCTTTTCGTTTTAAATTAAATTCAGATATTGTCAATTTACTGCATTTTAGTGCAATGCTCAACTTAGGATTTTAAGCAATACTATTAATAATACTATTCATGCTCATTTATATATAAAGATAGAATAATGTATATATTATTAAAAACTTTTACATATGATTTGGAGTTCCAAGTCACTGCAAATGGCGCAAGTCGAACTATATTTTTTTGGGTTGGAGCTTTCACAGCTGGGCTGTAACCCCTCCTAAAGCAACCTGTTAGTTGCAGAATTACCGATGTATAATATTTTAAATTGTCTGTTGGTGTGGTGTGTAGCGTTGTTAAGTGATTGGTTTTGTGCCTCAGATATTCACATATTCTTAGCATATAACCGACACGTTGTAGGATACTCTTCACTTCGATGTTCACTCTCGACTTTACTGACAAGACTAAAAACTTCAAACAAAGCACGTTCAACACACATTTCTTCCACATATTTTGACACAATAATATAATTCGCATTTCTCTCCTTTTTCTGAGTTATTTTTAAATGATTTTTTGAAAGAAAAAGCTTCCAGTTATATAATCAAACTGCATGTGTTGTTGTGACTAATGTCTCTGATGCCCTCTCATAGCAGAAGATTCCATGTGTTAAATGTGCCACAATGCTTACACAACAGCAAATACGTAACTGTGAGTCTGTCCATTGACAGGAATGTGTTCGCCTGTATGTTATATGTGCGAGTAATTAATCAAATCGTTTAAACCATATCCCAAGTATTTTCCACTTTTCCGCTTTCCATGTTTGCAATGCTTATGGCTCGTTTATTTTGGCATACAGTTTAGCAGTCCTAAACGTTAAGAGTTTTTATGTGTGCCTGACGCTTACCTTTTGACAGACAATCTTGATAGATGAGACTGCTAGATGCTGGCTTGCTTGCTTGCTTGCTCTGGTACCAGATACCAGATACCACTTCCATTGGCGATAATCATTTTTATTTATAAGGATTTTGTATTTTTGTATTTAAACTAATTGTCTTTATGCTGCTTATTGTTTCCTTAATAAATTGGTTTCAGTCTTTAGCTGCGATGTAATCAGCAATTTAGCAGCAGATTTTCGAGTATCTGTGGGAGTGGGATTTTCATTGTGTAAGTATTAAAACACATAAGCCATTAAAGTGTTCTGCAAACAAACAATAAATCAATATGGCATTTATTGATATTAAGGATACAAATTTGTTAAAATGACAGCCAAACAGAGAAACAGAGAGGAAAATGAAAATTAATAAAACGTTTGCAAGGATGTAAGAGGAAATTGTGACCGTTTATTTATTTTTGTATGTAAATATGTTTGATTTATACCTTTATTATGAGTTTCTTAATAATTGACGTAACTAAACACTCTAGAACTGTTACTTAATTTATTTGCTAAGTTAAAAGTGCATTGTACACAAAGACCAAACGGCAATTCACTCGCACCTCAATGGCATATCGTACCCGACGGTGACTAGTAAATTATTTAAACGTTCTCGCGTGCTATGCTATACACTCACTTTGCTAGAACTGCTGAAAACTCGATCTAACAACTGCTCCGGCATGAACTCGTTAAATGTTTGACGAATTGTTGGGTTTTGGGCCACATTAAAGTATCACAATTGTTTCTTTCGGCGCTCAGATATGTACTTTCCCACTGCCTCTGCTCACACTATCGCGCATTTAATGTGCAATGAAATATTTATGCAATTTGCGTGCATACTTAATGGCACATATGCTAATGCCAATTTGTACGTGTCTAGTCGACTGCACAATATTTCCGCGACTTTGACTGAAATTTTCCAAATTCATACCGCATTTGCATTTTCCGCCGTTGCTGAACACGAATGCTCTTAATTTACAGAATTTATTTTAACGCATTTGCAATTTTCTCCCATTTAGTTAAAGTTGGTACCTAATTAATTCATTCCACAAAGTAAACTATATTATTGTTATTTTTAAGTTTCTTGCAATCTATTATAGCTCCAGATGCTTTAAAAATACATTTAACCAAGAAAATGTAAAGTTCTTATATTTTTCATAGGTGCTCAAGAACAACAGTAAGTGATTCTTATGAGTTTTGAGAATAAAACTTTCTGCATGTTTGTTAGTCGGTCCTACCTGGTAAATATCGTTTTTGATAAATATTATTTGTGATGATGGAAACATAAGTTGTGCGAAAATATCAAACCATTACCCTGACTAGTGTGAAACGTTAGACTGAAACATGACTCCTCAATCATAAAAAAATTTTACACACTATTTTGAGTAATAATCCTAGCAATGCGTGAAGTGTGTTTATTATGTACGTATGATCTATATAATTATATGATCTAGATGTGCTCTGTTATGTTAGTATTTATGTTAGTATATAAGACCATTTTTTCTCACAGATAAAGAAGTATTGATCGAATCATACCAACCTTAGAAGCTGCCAAGGTAAAGACGGCTTGACCTACCTGCTCCAAATCTATAACATCTAACATCAAAAAATATAATATCGTTTTGCGAAGAATGTTGACTTATAGGACCTCATGGAACCAATCTGAGCCAACTGTTACAAACACCTGTTGATTGTGTTACTTCTCATTTCAAAAATGCCTCAAACATATCTTGCGTCAATATCGACACTGTTATGATAGTGTTCATACTCGTGTCAACATATTTCCTACGCTATCGTAAGGACTTATCTGAATCAGGATATGCAGTTTATAAATCTCTTAAGTTTGTTGTTGTTTATTTTTGACACCTCTTCAGGATTATCGAAGAGCTTTTTTCTGTCGGATAATTGCTGCTGTTACAATAAAAATGGAAAAAAGATTCCATTTTAGCAGTTAGTAATACAATGCTCTAATAGAGAATAATGATTGTCGTCAATATAGAGCAGGGTATACCAAGCGTTTTTAGTCACGGAACAACTTTAAAGTTGTAAGTTCAGCACGGAGCATTGTTTCACCTTGAAGACACATATAATATATTTAATATATCACAAAGTACTTTTTTGCGGAACATTGAAATTTGTATTACGAGGCATTAACTACTTCCGTAAATATCCGTTTTTTTTCGTAATGGTATTATTGTTGTTATGGGATATAACACTACGACCGTCGGGTCTATTATACCCCATTCTGAATTGAGGTCTCTAAGCCCTGTTGCGTCAGTAAAAATTATTTCCGAAACTACTTTACAGAGTTTTATTGCCTCTTCCACAAGAATATACATTCCCACAAGTCTGTTCCGTATGTGCATTAGCGCTGACCATTCTAACAGCACATATGTGGCCGACTCCTCCTTCTCTTCATAGAATCTACAGTTTCCATCCGTATGTATACCCATTCGAAATGGTGTCATCACATTCTGTCACATTGAGATATCTTTGAATAGTGTCAGCTCGCGAAACCCAGAGACGAATGATGCTGAATATGACCTAGATCGACACGACATTCTAATGGTTATTTAGTTATTTAAGTTTTGTGCATAATATTTTGTTTTCGTTTGTATTGAAACTTATTAGGCTTATTATATTATTTAAAAATATATAGTTAAAATAATCTACAGTAAAACTCGTATCTATATGCATTATAAAAAAGTGGATTTTTATTATTTATAATATTTTTTTTTACAGTGTAGACGTGAGTTATTTATATGTGCACATAAATGCAGAAACAGTGCTATTGGGTTTATAAATTTTTTTGTGAATATCACAAAATCCACTACTGATTTATTATTTATTTTAAATAAAAATCCTAATATACCAGACAAATTCATGTATGGTAAGCAAACCACTATAAATGTACAATTTTTCCATAAACTAAACGAAAGCTTTTAATAATAGATTCGAGTCAAATAATTCTCAGTACGTAAAATTTAAAATTGACTCGATTTAGTGATGAGGCAAATCGATTTCAATTAAACGTTTGTATGGGGCAACAAGCAGTTTTCATAAATTGAATTTACAAATTCATCCAACTATAGTTGTACGTACAATTGAGCCAACAGTCAAATATATTTTATATTATTCCAATTTTTTCTATTTTCAACAAATAATACAAGCAACAATACTAGGCATCTATACTAGGCAAAAATACTAGGCAAAAATACTAGGCATCTATACTAGGCAACAATACTAGGCGAAGCAATATAAAATATATAAAAATATGTATAAATTTTTTAACTACGCTTTTATCACATAATTTATTTTAAATGCTACAATTTCATAAAATTTACAAAGATCCTGCACCGCAATAACGCAATAACGCAATAACGGAATAACGAATATTAAAAGTGCTTTCGGTTAAAATTTATGCATATTGATGACTATTTTGTTCGCACGCACAATTACATGCGAAATTGCAAAAAGGCACAAATAGATAAAAATTAAATATATAAAATGGAAAATGGAAAATAATAATAAAAAAAAAACAATATGAAAAAGGAAAAAGTAAAATTCATAATAAAAATGGAAAAAATGAAATGAATGGAAGTAGCAAAAACGTGCCAAATATAAAAATCGATTTGATTTTTGTAATTCACACACAGACACAAAACATCCGAAATGTGAAGTGTCGAAATATAGCAGCCTTTGCGGCGTCAATATTATTGTCCTCCACATACAACACTTATGGCTACAATTACACAGAAGCAGATACAGATACAGATACACTAGCTATTACAGATACAAATACAGATGTGTTCATAGATTCACAAAAAAATATATATATAAAAAATCCCATGTACTTCAAAACGCACATGACCACGCACAAATGCTTAAACGCACAAACGCTTAAACGCTCAAACGCACAAACGCAAACACTTCAACGCTTTCGATGATAATAAGTTTAATTCTTTATAAATAAACATTTGCACAAGTGCCCGACATAAATTTATATGAATTTATTATTGCCAGTGAAAAAAAAATAATATACAAATAGTGTTTGCCAGAATATGCAAAAATATTCCAAATAATAAAAACAATAAATTCCAATTTACACCGCAAAAAATGCACTCACTTTTTTCCGTAATTGCATTCGAAGAGTTTAATTAAGTTTGCTGTAAGTTGGCATTTGCCGCTTGCTTTCAAATAAATTACAAAAATTGCAAAAATTACAAATTTATGGAAAATATTTGCTTTGTAATTGTTGCGGAATAAATTCGTTATAGTGCAGAATCCTTTCTTTTTTTATTTCATATTATTTTCAGTATTAATGACTTTACCGTTTTCATACTATAGTCGCCGTCGTTTAAATATCGCTGATATTTTGCACAAATATTGCCGCTCTGTTTACTTACTGATTTGAACTGATATAAATTTATTGTATAGTATCTGAGTCTGTATTCATTTCAATTGTTTTCCTTGGCTTTGCTTATTTATCTGAGAATGATGTATTGCATCATTGATGTAATTAACTTTGTACTTAGTGCTCACAAACAGTTGGAATAGCGTTGATGTAATAAGGTTTGGTTAGGTTAGGTTACTGGAGCCGTCCGAAGACGCCCAAAGACCATGACATCCATTATGATAGCCTTACGAATTTAATACCTCTCACTATAACCATTTAGTACTGGCCACAAAACCATTGGCACGAGCTAGAGAAATGAAATTTATCTCTACGAATGAATGAAAAGTGCGACCCTAAATAAGAGAGTCTATGTATTGCGAAAGCAGGACACCGTAATAGAAGTTGGATTGGTGATTCCTTTTCGTCATCCTCCATGCAATGTCTACAGTGCAAGAAGGTCCTGATGTTGAGCCTCTGTTAGTATAAACGTGCTATTGACACGTGGCCCAACTAAAACCAACACCACCAAACAAAGAACACAACCGTATTCGTTTAATGTCTTTATTCAACTAACTCACTAAACTACAATAATACAACAATGTATGATAGAAAATAAGAATAAGAGTATTAAAGAATAAATGAGAGTTAAATGAATTATATGTGCAATGGATTGCAGTGTTGCCATATGCAAATTATGCGACAGCCTCACATATATTTAAAGAACACTGAACTATAAAGCACTGAACTCAATCTGAGCCAATTGTTACCAACAGCTGTAGAGTGTGTTCCCTCACATTTAAGAAAGAAATTCTAAAATATCTCTTATATCACTGTCGACACTTATCCAGATCTAGAATAAAACGTATGAACTCAACAGTTCCTGAGAAAGATTCAACCTCCTATCTTTAACAGTATTCCTATACCGCGTTCTGTTACGCAAAATCTAATGGATGTTTAATGTCAGGGTATACCATGTTACACTTACGGTTACAAAGTTACGAAAGAAGTTGATGTGGAAATATTAGACTCCAAAACTAAAAAGTCTTTCAAGCTGAGGTTTACGTTGTTTAGCACTGCGCTTATCCATTTTCAAAAGATAGTTTACTTATGTATTCACAAAAGATAGTTAAACATTATTCAAGGCATTATTAGATGCTTTAAACATTTATTAGAGTTAAAAATCTCGAATCTCTTTTTAAGGTACAAAATTTAGATTGTGCTTTGTTGAGACACATTGGACCCAATGGCAACAACTCTGTGTAAGTAAGTTCACTACCAATTCTCTAGTCGAAAAGTAGATTTCAACTAAGAGCAGTCGCTATTCGAGCAACACTCCTGGCAACTGTTCGAGTGAAGAAATGGTCGGGTTCTAGCTATACTTAGACACTATTATCTCTTCAGTTGAGGTTGTTAGTAAGTTATCTTATATGTTATAATGGGCCATAGCACTACCTTAACAAAATGTATTCCTTTGAAGAGAAAGAACGTCAAGCCTGTTTCGAAGCATTTGAGATTATAAGTCACATTCCTTATAAATTTCCATCTTCGATGGGGCTGAGTATAGGAATTTATATTTTGAAGCTACAACGAGACTCTAAGAACCAATACAATATCGACATAAAACTATTTCGAAAATATATGAATTGATTATTGTTGGTTACATTATTATTTTAAATAAAAACATAAAGACAAATATACACTTTTCAAATAATAAATAATGAAAAAAGCAGCATTATCTATGACACATAATTCTAAATATATACTGGTGTATAGTTCTATTCAAAGTTACTTCACTTTAAGTATATTAAAACCAAGCAGCGTATATAATTTTTCAAGTCTGGAGCAATTTGAATGGCTTTATATATAATGGAATTATGAAACGCTTTAAAATTTCTTCAAAATTTTTGCTAGAAACCCATAGGTGAGTACGTTTGAAGACATCTGCTACGTGCACATACACGTAATTTACATTATGCATATACTCACATACATATGCATTCCAACATAAAATGAAATCATTAATATTAATTTTCCCTTTCATATAAATAAACCCCAGCCCTGTTCCAGTCTGTCTGCTGGAACAAAATAAAAGAGAAATAAAAGTGAATTGCTCGAAAACGTGATGCTTTCTAAATTTCTTTTTGGTGCTTGTAATTACAGTTGTTGTTCTGCGTTACTGAATATGTATCTGCATCTGTGCACAAGCGTCTTACATAAGTCAAGTATTTCTAAATTCGCTTCATACAATATAACAAAAATATGTATCTCCGCACATGTCTTTGATTTTGTGCTGAAGTGGGCATGTGAAAGGTGGGGAAGTACCTAGTATGTTGCTGCTTGCATTGATGCTGCTCAAAGTTTAAGCAGCAAAGACGTCCTCGTTAAGTACTTTTCGCTGAGATTTAACATTACTTATGCACGTTTACAGTGAAGGAAAGTATCTCCGTATCTCCGTATCTCTATATTTTCAATTTTATATGAAACAAAATGTACGAAAGAAAAAGATATATTAAAAAGAAAGTAACTCAAATCAAGTACAAATCAATACTGAAATTGCAAAAAAGTATGTCTAGGTTAGAGCCAAAGGCAGATTGCAGTAGTGATGCAAAAGATCTTAAACTGTCAATGTTAGTTGAAGGAACGTACGTATATAGTTAAATTGTAAACTTTTGCAGTTATGTTGCACAAGAGTTCTCAATTATTTAAGATATTAAAACTTCATTGTTAATACTTTAAACTTTGAAATATTTTTAAAGTTATTAAAAAAAAATATATATTTAGATAAAACTTAAAACTCTCAGAATGCTGTAGTCGCTTAAGTAATAGCATGTAGATTGTTATTTTCGAATCTGATAACGAGGTCAAAGTCAATCACAACTGGCAAATTATTGTGTGTAATCTTGCTGATGAGCTCGACTACTTGCAAGGAGCGAGAGAAGAGTAAATAAGGACTCAACCGACTGACGCCTTAATTAATGGAAAACTTTTAAAATGTAATCACGTGTTTAAGTGCCTGTCAAACAATCAGACAGATAGACAGACAGACGTGCTCGAGTGTGCCAATGGACAGATTTCAATTTCTATTGTGAGAGGCAATCAATAATTTTACTATTATGCGTACTTGTCAATGGGAGAAAATAATAATAAAAATGACGACATGACTGCAATAATTGGAAACGGAAATTAAAAATTAATTAATGTGGATTTTAAATTCATTTTCATTTCCTTAAAATAAACAGTTTGCCATTAACAAATAAAAATAATTGATGCCAATTGTTGGAAAAACAATAAAATGGCACATAAATGAGCAATAATGGAAATGGAAGTCGATTTTATCAACTTCGGACATATCAAGAAAGAATAAATACCACGTAATTAAATAAAGAAATAATAAGTATTAAAGGGCATTCATTTAAGTACACATTGGCATTTATGGATGGTATATAATTTTATTTTATGTAGACCAAACAATGGAAAATTTACGATTATTAATATATTAAACTTGATGAGACTGGTTTTTGGATTTGAACCATTGAACATTTTTTAAAACGCTATATGTCTATATTTTTTGATAAGAAATCCATTTTCGGTTAGAGAAGCGGATAATAGTGAAAAAAGTTCGTTCATGTGCATATGTGGGTTTGGTCCTCCCAAACTGTTACGAATATTATTACTTGGTGTTCATGAGTTTCTAAATCCAATCTAGTACTCGCTTTACTGGAAGTTATTTATTGAGACTGTTTCTTGGATTGCAACAATGAAAAATTATTTAAAATGCTCTGAATCTAAATAAAGTTTTTATGTCTTTTGATAAGAAATCTATCTTCGAGTAAGAACTTCGAGAATCATAGTTAGAAAGGTTTGATCAAGTGAATATATGGAATGACCATACAGGATTTTTAAATATCATTGGTTGATATTCGCGAGTTTCACAATTCAATCCAGAATTTCCTTTACTAGAAGTTAATTAATTTCCAAAAAAAATGCAAGTCAAACATTTAAATTTGTTTATATTTATTTAATAAAATTTTTTTTTTAAATTGTGCAAGAAACTGAAAGAATCAATTAATAGCAAATGAAATATTTTTTATTATTTTTCAAATTTTTTTATGTGATAACACAAAATTTATTTAATTAAGAAGGAAGGGCTTAAAACTTGCGGAAACATACACACACACACACACACACTCACTTACATACACAAACCCACAAAAAAGTAATCATCTCCTTATAATAAATCATAATTAATTAGAAAGAAGAAAGTAGAAAGTAGGAAACGAACATGTATTCGTTTTTAATTAACAAAAATAGGCGCACATACACCCAAGCAGAAAGCAGAAAAACATGTCAACCCATATTACACAATTCCTGCGAAACTGTGTAGTTACACAACACAGGAAACAACACAAATCATTTAAAGCAACAGTAAAGCACATAGCCTGAGGCAAATTATGTCAAAGCAAAACAAACAAGACAATGTTTTTGGTGTAAGTCGACATGATTCCGAGAGTCCTTTATATTTCCTTTCGCCTCATTCACAAGTTCAGCGTGCAACCTTACAAATAAAATGGCTGCTTAATTCGATTTACGTTGAAAAAATGTAACTTTTTTAAATTACGAGATTTAAAGAATGTAGGTACCTATTCGTCTTCCCTTGGCTTTGCTTTGGCAACATTAAAATTTATCCGAAATGATCTGTGTACTTCCGGTGTCGTTTTCTCTAATCAGAATTAGATGAGCCAAAAAAGGAAAGAAGACGAAATTCCGACACTCTTATTTACTCAAGTAAAAACTCAACGCCAGCAACTGTTGTTACTGTTACTGACACTTTCAAGCCATTTCGACCCTATTTTGCGTGCCATAAACTTTTAATTTTGGAGCTGAACTTTTTTCCCGTGGAACTAAATTATGAAAAAATTACATTTAAATTTAAATTGTTTTGAAATATGATTTGGAAATTTGGAAATGAAATGCCTAATCCCTTGTTCACCCAGTTACAGTATTTCAAGGGAATCCTCATTATTATAATTTCTGATACTTGACAATTATATAAAAGTGCCTAGGAAAGAAGATTTAATTTGCTCTTTAAGAAA
>NC_051846.1:209878558-209885030 GCF_002237135.1 Teleopsis dalmanni
TGTGAATTACTGCAAGTCCAATAAAAGACCGATGATGGTCTTTATGTTCCTACACTTAAGCCGCTTATGCGCTGTTATTTTCATAATTTGATATCCTTTTCTTCTTCCGTATACATGTATATATATTCATGTTTTTTCCGTGTGGGTTGCGAATAATTACTGCTCGAAGTGGGACATAGTGTAGAAATAGTTAAAAGTGATATCAGAATCTTAATGAATAACAATTCAGTGGATAGCAATATGTTTGATACTCTTTAAAGTCGTTAAATTGTTAAAAAAATATGATTTATGTACATTTGATTTAATAATAGTAAAAAATTAATTTAATTTAGCTAATACCACTTAACAACACTAGATTTATATTATATATTTTTCCATTAATAAAATAAAACATCAAGGTGATTATGTTATTTATCATTTTAAATTCTTAAGAGAAACTAAATACATGCGAGTACTATAAGCTCTTGATAATCCAGATACTTAATAACTCGGACATCGTGTTAATCTACACGCCGTACTTATCTTTATTGTTATCTCTTGTAACATCGGGTTTCGACCTGACGCAGCATGTCGCCCCAGGCACCAGACACTACTGTGTGCGCGTCTTCTCAAAACTCATACATCAATTATGGTTAGTGCTTCTTCAACTTGAGCTCTTCACCGGAAACAAGATCATTCATTTATTAATTTTTTTTTTTAATTTTTTATTTTTTTCCTCAACTTAGTTTTTATATTATTCGTATAAAAACAATTTCAGTACAGTTTTTTTAAATTAACAATTAATATGTAACTCTAACATATAATACATATGAATATTTATGTATTCATATTATATTAAAATGATATATATAGATTATGGACAAAAAATAATTATAAAATGAATATATCTTAGCACCACCAAAGATCAAGTAAGGAATTACCACTGCCAAAAGGTGCACCTATGGACTCAGTACGTGTTGGGAATGTGAAACCATCTCTCGACCGACAAAACGTACGTTCTCTAGGTCGCTCTTTCTACTTGCACTTCTATATAGCAAATAAACAAGTATGCTAGCACATCGAGAAAACTTCTTTGTAAGATCTTCGGTCATCTACAGATTAGCGAAGACAACCACATCCGATTGAAACACGAACAGTATGAGCTTTATCACGACATTGAAGTCATTCGTCAAATGAACATACAGGAACTACACTGGCTTTGTTATGGCGTGAGAATGGATGAAGCTGCTTAAGTGAAAAATATTCTTGCGGCGACAATTGGAGGCATAAAACGTATAAATAAACCGGTGAGGTAATTAAGTTGAGACAGCACTAACCGCACTCGATGTACAAGACTGTGAAGGGATGCCTCAGCAAAGGCGTCTGTAGGGAACTGCTGCATCAAGCTGAAACCCGATAACGGGTTGTTATGGCAAATTAAATAAGTGAGATGAATATAAAAAAGAATTATATTTAATATAATTAGTTGAAGTAAATATCGAGCACTTTGCTATTCTGGACACCTTATTGTCTTGATTATCGAGAGCACACAGTACTTTACTTTGAAATTAACGATTTTTTTTACATTCAGTAATAAAATAAAGAAATTACTTTAAATCACGTTTTACGTTACTTTCATACGTCCTTTCGTCCTTTTCGCATGTATATATCTGACTTTCTTTTATTTCTTCTCTAATACTAAAGATATAAGTATCATCAATAAGTTTATGAACAAATATCCCCAAATGCCATTGTATCGAAAAGATATGTTTGAAATTCGCACAAAATCTTTATCCTTATTATTTTTTCTATAGCTTTTACTAAAGAAAATTATAAAATTTAATTAAATTCACATACTTATATAGACGAGTATCTCTAACGAGATTGAGAAATTTTAAATCCGTAATTGAAATCAAATTAATTTTTACGTAATCCTCATTATAAGTGTATATATATGTACTCATTATCCATTTAAAACAGATCACATAAAATAATTTCCCCCTAATCTTCATGTAAACGTAATAAACTTCAGCCCAATTTTACAAGTCCCACGTGAACGGCGTGTACCTGAGCACGTTGCCTGCCTTCTTATAATTTAGCTCTGTTCCAGCAGATTTCCATTGCCTTGTAAAGGATAATTTTAAATTGCTCATATTCAACATGTCAATTTCAGTTGTGTTTGTGTTCCATTTTTCTATACGATTTCTATACGATTGGGATTAATGTCATGCACAATCGTTGCTATCAATCAGAAAATGAATATTGATTCACGAAAGAAAATATTTAAGTAAACAAGTCATAATAATGAATGCACAAAAGGAAATGGCTAGGGAAACCTAAATCCAAAGTGAAATATAAACCCAAATACTAACAACTGATAAAATCTAAACGAAATGAAAGAATTGTACTACGGAGTGGAAGGCAGCACAACCAGCTCGAGTTATCGATATTAACTCATAAATATTTATACAAAAGGAACAAAGCAGCAAGGAAGCACGGGCATGAATGAGGTACACAGAAAAAAGACATGAACGAGTAAGAAAAATATTTAAAGGATATTTATGTAAAAGTTTTAAAATTACGACATTAACTGCACAGAACTGTAAGGACATACCTACAGGATACGTGTAGGATAAGCGAGTAGTGTGAGTACGTAGACGACATGCAAGGAATAAAAATAAAAATTTTAAGATTGAAGGAGTAAGGAATAAGGAATAAGAGAAACAAAGTTAGGTTAGTTAGAACAAAACTAAAACTGTTTAATTCAATACGAGTTCATGTACATGAAAAGTATCTGGGATTGTTTTCACGTATTTCCATATGCATGCAGTCATGTGGCTACTACACGTACGTATCCGAGTATCCACATACGTACTACAGTATTTATATGCTTCTTTAAAAAAATATATATGTCCAAGTGATTTTGGCTGTCTGGGACTCTTTTGGGTATTTGTAGTAGTCTCACAGTGTTTAGGTTGTTCACCAATTTATTAACATATATTTACTAACAAGAATTTCATATATAAAAAATTCATAAATTCAAATTTTGAATTTCTTTGTATTTTTTATATCGTACGTATATTTGTCCTTCTTATAATCGATAACTTTTTTTTTAGATTGCCTTCATAGTACAAAGGATACACAAGATTGTTGAATGAATTTGTTGCTCTGGGCTTTCTATGATTTACTTACCTTCCGTTTTTGTGAATTTTGTAGAATTTGCTCGTTAATAAATTAAGAGGATTTTAAAACTGTTTACTGCTTTTCTGTGGACTTTACAAGATAAATCAGGAAATAGCATTTTCAGCATTTTTTCCGAAGAATATTTCAAGAGGATTTGCAGAAAAATCTGAAATCTGAAAATATTTTCAATTTTGCTAATGTTTAATAATTCTTAAGAATTATTAAAAATCTCTAAATAAAATTCATTACAATTGATTTATTGTTTTTTCTAGCTTATAACATACCTATATGAAAAAAAAACGATTTGTATTCGATAATAAAAATTCGATAAGTAATAATAAATAACATTGACCTTTGGTTTGAGGAATATAGTTACATTGCAAATTTGAGAAATATAATTGTTTTGCAAAATATTTATTGTGTATTTATTGATATATTACTAATATTATGAAAAAAATGCTTGTTTATGTATTATTTATACTCTCTTAGTTTTGGGGTTAAAATAAAGTTGGATGGCAGCTAACGGACTTATATTCTGCCCTTGGTCGACTTCAAAGTCAAACAAACGCAAAAGACTCGACCAAATATGACATTTACATTTAAGCGGTACCGACATTCTGTCTTTTAAGATGGACTTATCTTATTGATATCGTAAAGCAGGCCGGGCTGACTTACATACTAACTTCGCCAGCTAGAAATTGCACAAAGTCAGACGCTGAGAAGACGTTTTAAGGTATCATGGTAGATTAGGACAAATGACATCCTTAGAGAGCTCAAGACTTACCAAATCAAAAAGTACAAAAAGGATAGAGCACTGCAATATTATTTACGGAAACTGACAGACTTACCAACACCGCGTTATCGCATCTCAGAATGGTTATAGGTTTCTAGGGGAGGTAAGCAGATCTGAGGTCAGTTATTGCTTAGTCTGATGCAAAACTGAGTGATGAACAGTAATCCAGTCAAGGTGTAGAGAGGAGTTATGAAGAAACCTCGCAGTTAATAAAGAGTAAAAGTGCACTGACTCAACTAGCCTCAACATAATAATTAACACTGATTGCAAAACAAACCAAACTCTATTTTATTAAATGAAAACTAAAAATGAAAACTCTACAAAAACTGATAATTGATTTAAACGAAATCAGATAAATCAAAAATTGGATCAGAGGTTCACGTACCTACGGACCAATAAATAGAGATACATTTAAATTAAATTGAAAAGTGTTCTATTTACACAATAATACAGAAATAATAAATAAATTTAATAATTATAATAATAATTTTCTCTAATTTTCTCTGTGAAATACTTTCACAAAAGCCATTAATTTGTGTTATCATTTTCAATGTTACACGATTTCGAGCCAATTTTACGTTAATTCCCCGGAAAAGCCACCGCAAAAACCTATGCACAAAGCGTGCAGAATGCAGCTGAAGCCGCGGAAATGCGCCAGCCTTCGCGGCGAAATAGTTTTAGGGTTAACCGCAGTTCACGCCTTTGGCCGTAATAATTTCGACTAACAACGCGATAACACAATCGTTTACACAAAATAGTTTTGTTTAATCTTATTTATTTTTAATTTCCACATTTGTTGGCTCCCCCGTCCAACAGTACTCGTCGAAGCCAGGGCTCCAGCGCTCCAGTACGTTTACGTGGCATGGAGAGGCACAAATATTTGCAGTTGAGCTTGAATATTACATAATTTGCGTAAATATTTATTATGTTTATTGCAATTAAACCGCAAACAGTTACTAAATATTTAAATTAAATATTTTCAGTTTTTAAATTTATTTAGCAACTGTGAATGCATTATTTATTTGCTTTGTTTTGCGAATGTCCGAAGCGTTTAACACAAAATGCAATCAAAACAAAAAATTAAATTAAAAAAGGATATCGAAAAGGATATGCCACGGAATCATATGCTGAGCATTTCATATATTTTATATAAACAGTAAATAGTTTAAATAAATACGTGTATAAGTAATTTTTATTATTTACATAATAGTTTAGAGTTAATCTACATTTTACACGTAAATGTGATAATCATTAAGCGTTCAGACCTAAGTGCTTTTCTTTTTATATACATATAACATTAAATTATTATTTGTAATAACATTATTTATAGTTTTATATATTAGAATAATAATAGATCAGTTTAACTGTTATTAAATGGCATTAAACAGCTATAGGAGCAGAAAATTATAGTAAAAGAACAGCTATAATAAACTTACTATAATAAATCTGCTACAAACGATGGTAACTCTAGCGAAAAGTATGCTTTAAAACAACATAAGTCAGTTTTATGCATCCGTCCTTATAATTTTTTATTAAAAAGGTAAACATATGTTTGGATAAAATGCACCCAAGAGAGACTTTTGCAGAAACTGACATAAGGAGCTTTGAAAGCAACGGTTGAACAGTTAATGCTATGTTAATGTCTAGTTATGTCCACTAGCTTTTCAAGAGATTTCTTCTTCGAGAAATAAAAAGATCTAGTTGCAATCGACTCAATTAGACTGTAAAGGTTTATATTGAAAATGAGATGTTCTGTTGACAAAGCGAAATAAATGGTCTAGTGCTATTATCACCATTACAAAGGTTTCGACTCCTTGCGCTTGTGAGTCTAAATATGGTTTGTTATCACCTAACTATTTACATTATTTGAATTTATATTATTGTATTACAGTATTACAGTAATAAGCATTCTTTTTATTTTATTTTAAATTTTTTAAAGAATTTTGAATTAAAATTGAATGAGTTATGATAAAAAGCGTTTACGGATCTCACTATAATAACCATTTTTCCCACTATATACTACCAATCATCTAACAAAAGGACAACACGCTTTGATAAAAATGATTTCACTGATGATGTTATTGAATGACGGAAATATATGGAGTAAATAGTCTCACTAAACTTGACGTATATAGAAATATTATTGATGGTGGTCATAGGTTGAAATCTTTTTCAACATTATCCCATTTCACCAAATATAATTTAGGTGCTGGTACATCTTTGTAACCAGCGACCTCGGTGGTAAGTGCACGCTTCCAAATAACTCTCTCGAAAGAAGGAAAGAAAGAAAAAAAAAGAAAACCACAATGGTTGTTTTATACTTTACAATTTTATTTTTATTTATTATTCAATTTTATAAAATTTTAATATATTTTATTAGTTCATTCAATTACATTTTTAATTTCCAGACTTTACTTTAATTCATTCATTTTCATTTTTATTTTTCTTATTTTTATTAATTTCAACTTCTTTTAAATTTCATAATTATATTTTTACATTTTATTTCTTTTATTTATA
>NC_051846.1:209885130-209894733 GCF_002237135.1 Teleopsis dalmanni
TAGATTGATCTGTACGCACCCATGGACTATAGCGGAATAAAAACGATATTAAATATGCATATTCTGTTATATGTAAAGTGAAAAGTTAGCCGGGATATGACACATTCTAAATTATTATTATCATTTACATCACATTACAGACTGGAGTACACCTTGATACACACTTTCTCACAAAATCAACATCTCTCTATGGTAATATTAGCAGTTATAGTTCATATTTTACCAGTAAGAGATAGGAACAAAATTCTGTATCTCTGAAATTAGTAAAACCCATAATAACTACAAAAGCAGAACTTTAAAAATTTAACAATTTCTTTTAACATATATACAGTATCTAGATACAAGTATCTAGATACTATATATGGGTACTAACAGCTGTAGCTTGTATTTAATGGAACGGCAATTATATAACTTTTATTGTATGTACACTGTATATAGGCAAAATGCTTATTTCTACTTTTAAGTATCTGTATCTTATTTACTTACTGTTGCCCTCTTCTTCTCGTGGAGCATAGCGCCTCTGGCAGAGATGTAAACCTAACTCTATTGTGTGTTTTGCAGCATATTGCATTCCAGTTATAATTTGTGTTATGGAATTCTTTGTCTATAATTCTGCGGCATGTGTGTGCTGGTGCGTTAGGCCTTCTAGAGTCTTGGGGGTTCCATTTGAGTGATGTTCCTGCTAATCCATCGCCATTTGCGACGACAAATCTGAACTGAAGCGGTTTCTGTATCTATGTACAAGAAAACAGTCCCTATTACCCTGCTACATAAAGTTAAAAAATCTTTCTTCTTTTCACTGCATACTCTTAGTTCTCTTTGTTGGCTTTACTTCCATTATGCTTATCCTTACCCTGTATTAAAGAAGCAACTTAAGCATCCAGGATAAAAGTCCCATACACGTAGTGACAAAAGCAGTGCAAATGTTTGCGCCACAAGGTGTTGCATTAGTGTTCGTCTGCGTAAATGTAATTGTAATGCGCATTCCTCTCGTGTACTTTGTATTGTCCTTCTTCTTATCAGTAATACCAATTTTTTTTGTCCTTACTTTATTGGCTACAATGCCGTTGCCTGCTAAATTTCATTAAAGTGTAATTACCTGGCATATTTTTTCAGTTCGTTTCTCTTCCGTGCCACAATTTCTGAATATTTCCTTTGCAATTCACAAATTTAATCCTTGTGAAATCGCAATTAATGAAATTTGGCGAGTAGTCCTGTAGAAAGGTTAAATAGTTGCGAACATAATTTGTTAAAGTATAATGTACCCATAAATTAGCCAGGTCAAGACAGACAGAATTATGAGGATGCTGCGCAGTGAGTTTTACTGTTTCATTGCTTTTTGATTCGGAATTTATAGATCACCTTGAAAATGTTGATTTTACGTGGGTAGTTAGCTAAGCTAACAGAATATTTAATTTTAAATGGATGTGGTATACTCGTACGTATAAACAACGCATTCAAATGTCAAGTTTATCTAGGTTAGTATTTTTTCAAATAATTTGTTTTAACATATATATATTTATGCTGTGTGTTTTATTATCCGATTTATGTAAATTATGCAAGTGTTATCCATCGATAATAGGTTAATTTTTTGGAGAAATTGAATTAAATTAACAATACGTTAGTAAGTTTATATCTACTCTGAGGTTAAAAGATACGTAAGCAATGTAAATAATGCTCTCAAAGGTATATTTTTAAATGATGGTATTGGGAAGAAATCATGTCACGAACACATTGAAAATAACTAAACTTTTTATAGAGCTAAGTGATGTAAACATTTCCCATATATTTCCCAGTGAAATATTAATTATAGAGGAGGTTTATATTCAAATAATCGGATACATATCGCTCAATGGAAAATCCTAATCAACAACTAAATATATGCATTGGGATATATTTAATTTATGTAGAATTTATGTTGAAGCTATTTGAGCCAGTGCACTTGAGCACTTTTATAAGCATAATTTTTTTAGAGCAACTATAGTTGTTACAGTCTCGTCGGGGAGGTATGCAGATTTGAGGCAAATTATTGCTTAGTCTAATGAAGTGATAATAATCCAGTCAAGACGTAAAGAGGGGTTTTGGAGATATCTCAAGTTAATAGAGAGTGATAAACAATAGTAAGAGTGATGAAGTGATAAACATTAATCCAGTCAAGGCGTTAAGAGGGGTTTTGAAGATACCTTGACTTAATAGAGAGTAAAAGTGCTCAAGTGCACCGGCTCAAATAGCTTCAACATAATAATGCAGTGACTAAGATATTTCATTGCACATAAAGTTCGAGTTCACCATTAAATTTTCTTGGTACTAACACTAGCACTTTCCCAGAATGTTGTTATATCATTGTTGTATATCAATGTTGTTATAACATTTTGAAGAAGTCATAAATTGAAAATCACTTAATCTTGCTCAGTGCAAATTCACAGATATATGAAAGTGAAACATTCGCTTTCTCTGAAACATTTCTTTCATTTAATCTTGCTCAGTGCAAATTCACAGATATATGAAAGTGAAACATTCGCTTTCTGGGTTCACTTTCTCTTCAACGGAGAGCGTAGTGTTCGACGCCACTCGGCGACCATAGAAAAGTGTTAAATAAAAAGAGAATATTATTGTTGCGATTTATATTAGGCGTGTTTATTTCACTTACGACTTTTGAACACATTATTACATCACGTGATAAGAATCTGCTCGATCGCAAAAGAAGTCTTATACTTCATACATTATGTGCTGCTTCTAGGCAATCTAACTTATTGGTTTATATGATTTAACAGCAAAATTTTCCAACACTAATTTCCTTTTATTTCCTCTTCGACAGCAACTAATCGGGCTGGCTGAGGCTACTCGACGTGGCCAAGGACGACTCACTTCTGTAACGGCCAACTAAGAAGAAGAAGAAGAATTTCCTCTATTCTAAATTTTTTCCCACTCTAAACCAAATTCTACTTTTACTCGCCATCACTGGAAAGTATTCCCATTTTATTTTTTTACCGTGATTTGTGGTAGTTCAATTTTTGCCAACAACTTGTCCTTACAGTTCATGCATATTTTATGTTAAACAATTTATATCTTATCAATACAATCTGTCCCCAAGTCATTTCATGTTTTATTTTAAACAATTTTACTCGATTTTCTTTTATTTCAATTTTCTTTTAGTAAAATATTTGTTCCTTCGGTGCGATTTTGCCTCTAAAAAATTTTGACACTTTGCGTGATTTATGTCATCCTTTGGTTATGGAGCCCCGTACAGAGCTATGCACCTACTGCATATATGCCAGCAAAATTAAAAGAACAAAATTAAAGAAATAAAAAATTAAATAAAATACAGGCAGAAGAAGCACAGAAAAAAATAAATAAAAGATAAAAATAACTTTAAAAAAACGCCAAGTAATGACGCTGAAGAATAAGCAATGAATTGCAAAATCAGCACAAAAGCCGCCTGCGGTACAATGAACGCATAATACAAAATTCAACACTTTTTTATGCAACAGCAGGAGCAACAACAGCCAGTTACAGTTACAACAACAACAACAACAACAACAACAGCAATAGCAGCAGCAGCAACAATAACAAGAGCAGCAGCAGAAGAAATGGTGACAACTTTCGCTGACACGCAGCAAAGGAGCCACTTGTATGTGAACAATTGTCCTTAAAAAAATTAACAAAAAACAAGAAAAAGAAGAAGAAGAAGAAGAAGAAGAAAAAGGGAACTTAAGAATAAATCAAAAAAATTAAAATACCACCGGAAGCGTGCAGAAGTTAAATGATGATTTTCTCCTTCGTCGTTTTTCTCCCATCTTTTTGTGTTCTAAGGACTTTTTGAAAATGCATCCTGTTTGCGTCGAAATAAAAAGAGGATGTAAGAAAAGTTCGCTGTAATGAAAGAGTAACAGTGCATGCACTCGCCTGTTAGTAACATATTTTGTTAATGTATTTTCTTGCCAAAAGGCATGCAATGAGTCCTTTCTCTTATTTCACTGGCTTATGGCTGTTGGCTGCTTGGTGCTTACTGCTCGTTGACTTGATGACGCGTGAACTTAATTTTAGTGTACGTCATTCATCGTCCTTTTACCCAATATTTTTTCCACTTTCATTTTGGTGAATTGTAAAATTTGGAGACTTTTTTTTTTAACTTCAATTACTTTTTGCGCGCTGCTCTTATGCCGCTTGATAAGCTTGAAACGCAGCGAAAAGGATATAACTTATTTTCAACATTTTATATTTTTATATTTTTTGTATATGAGAATTTCTTAAACGTCTTCGGAACGGATATGCTTTTCTTTTATAAGTGTTATTGTTGCTGTTGTCATATCATAAATTCTGCAATAAACTTTTTGCACTTTTTTGCTTTATTTTTTATGCCAGCCAGGCTTCGGTGACATATATGTTAAGGATCAGAATTTGTTGAATTAAGCAAATTGCAATTACGTGACATTGTTATTTGGTGCTATTAAAAGCCTAGCGGGAAGTTTCAAACCGCTTGTATACAATATAACTCCACCCTAAACTTACGTATTTGGCTTTGAAAATATGTCAGAATTTCAACTAAACAGCAACAAAGGACATACCAAAATTGTTCTGGAATACTAAAGCATGAATAATGAAATGCCATAAATATTCCCTAATCGGTTCGTCAAAGCAATGTTAAGTGTCTTTAATCTATTAATAATTATTTGGGAAAAAAACGCTAAAACAAAACAATATGCAAATAGCTCTGCAAAGTCATCTGTCTTTAAGTAAAAAACTTGTTATATAAAATATATACTTTTGACCAACATATTTTTGTTTGATTATTTAGATTAAAATCGCTAATTGTATAACATAATCAAATATCCGCTTACAGTACAAAGGTTATAGCTCTTATTCTTAGTAATCTATATGTAATATTTCCTCGATAATAAACTGCAACGAATAAATTTCATATTGACGATATCTAACAGCTTCTGTAGTAAAGGAACTTTTCGCATATCTTTAACACTTGTAAAAATACTCAGAAGTCAATAGTACTTGATCCTGAGTACTTGTATTAACATCACTTAAGTCAGGAAAATCAATCGCACATACGACTAATGAATAATTTCGTTGATGTGCTCTATGTTGTAAAAAAGTTGTAAAGTTGGTTTGACTTCAGATTAAGTGTGGCTTCATTCTACGAGTGGCAGGACGTAAATGTCAAAGTAAAAGCTAAAAATGATTCTTTTCATGCAACGTTTCTTCCTCTTGTAACGTCCACATTTTTCTATTCGCTTTGGCCTATCAGAATTGCAAAGTGTATTTGATGTCGAAGATGGATTATTGTTACTTACAATTCCGATTCTCAGCTCCTTTCGTTAGTTGCGCCTGACTGCCTGCAAGCGCATAAATCAAACGCGCAACTGACCACAGCGTAACTTGGAATGGCACATGGACCGCAGTCGTCGCAAGCACTGAGAAATTGTAGGAATTTTCAGTTGCTTTTTTAACCGAATTTTAAGCATTCATTTCATTTCGTGTGCCGTCCTCGAAATTCTATGCCACATTATGTTGTGGGCGCGTTTCGTCTTTTGTAATTGCATATCCTAGGCGAGCACGGGCTGACACATTACTGCATCATATGCCTCTGGCGCACTCAAGCAAATTTTCATTAATTATGGCTTTTGAAAGTTTCCGTTTGTAATTTGTTTGGTTTGTTTATGACTTTCAGTCTTCCAATGTGAGGAATTGTCATGGAGTTGGGCGTTAGTGATAAATGAGCCACAAATTGTTTAAAAATTGCTTAAATTATGGCATTGCAAATGTTGCAGTTTGAGTGCGGCAGCAACAATTTCGAACAATAGCACAATTTAACTCAATTAAATAATTGCATTCTCAACAAAAAGGCAAAGAATCGTAACAATAAAAAGTGAGTTGCAAAAAATTAATTGCCTACTTTAAGGCGCTCTGCAACTAATTACACAAATTTAGTAAATTACCTACCGCTTGCTGTTTGTGAATAAGGAATCAAGTTGTTACCTTCAACTTGACGGTCAAACCAGTTAAGAACAGAAAAACAAAGCACTTAAGTGCTCTCAGTAAACATTAAAGCCAAATTAAATTTTGACGGAGGGGGAGGCAAGAATAAGAGAAAGTTGAAAGTTGAGAAAAGTAATTTATTAAAAAATAATTTTCGAGATCTTTTAAAATATATTGCACTCTAAATATATTTGCGTTAATGTTAAAAGTGTTTAATATGAATTAGTAACATTAATGACATGTAATATTTTTGATCATATTAAATGCCATATTTAATATCCAAAAAATATACAACTCTACTAACATAGCTATAAATAATAAACACCCCGTCCATTAATTATTGAAACTGTTTGGAATACTATCACATATTATTGGAGTTGATTACAGAACATAAGAATATGAATAAAATCTGTACTATGAATAATGCATAGTATGTGTAAAGATTATATATCCATCTGTCTTGGTACATATCATGGTATGTACATGATACATGTATATATATACCATGATAAGCATTACTTAAGTGCTGCGCACTATCAAGCTCGCGTCGATGGATACTGTATTTTATACAAATGAACCATACTGACAGTAGTCAACAATTACTGCAAGCGACTGTGGTTTAATCGTGTGCTGTAGTACAGAAATTGTATAGTTAGTAGGTTGGTTGCAGAGGCAGGCCATTGCATAACTTCCATGTTACTCAATTAGGGACTTTTCGCCGTTTTGTTTCCACATTCCTCGCAAAAGCCCTTAGTATAAAAGAGTAGAAACTAAATCCATCCCGTCAAATTTAGATAATTTAACGTCTCTCGTCTTCACCGATAAACAGTCTGATATAATGTCAAAGAAGTATCTTCCTCAATACCTATTTCATCTGGACGTCGGATATTCACAGAGAAAATATATTATGGTTTCTTTTTCCAGTGAGGATTATAAGGAATACATAGTTTCTCAGCGTGAGTTCCTATATAACAATGACCAATAACCTGAAAGTTGCACTTGACTTAATTGTTATCCATCTGTTATTGGCAAGTCGGCCTCTAGTATAATATACACCGGTACGGTCGGGTACGCATCGAGAAAAACGCTGCAGCGGGTTAAACTGTTACCTTTTTAGTTTCCTTGGATGTTCTTATACGCAGAAACCTAGACAAGGGAGCCATTGTATAGTAGTATAATTGTGCGGTAGGGCTGTACTTAATAATTTTGAATTTTATACTAAAATATGAAAGTCGAACATATTTTCAGATAATATTAACTATTAACATACTTGATTACTCATCAGATATTATTGAAATACTAAAGAATTATAATTTTTCTACAACTATTAACAATACTTTCGATGGTCTTTTTTAGCTAGTCCTTCGCTTCAGTGGAGCCACTACCTGGATGGTGCGCTGTCCCAACGTCCCTAAAATATATATAACATTACTTTTGATACTTATCAATAAAAAATCGATTATAACAAAAACATATTTAAATATATTTAGAAAGAAATCTCAAATAAATGTAACCAAATTCAAATTTAGGACATTTTCTGAGGCAATTAATTGTGTATGACCCTGGTTAGAAAGTTTGCCATTTTCTCTGCGTTTATTCGTTTGTTTTTTATTATTCTGTTCCTTTGTAGCTTTAGGGGCAAATGTGCAGAATTGTACGAGTATATGCTAAATACAATATCACGCTGTTTAATGTTATATATCATGAGATGAAAAATTCATCAAAAGTTTGCTTGTTTCCTGTGGCGCGTCGCTGTTTTTGATTCATATCCGGTAACGCTTGCACGTTCGTCCTTCGCATTAATGACAATACGCTGCTTCCGGTGTGCCGTGCATATAACATTTTCTTACTTCACAAACGAAATTGCGCTTAAAAGGATGTAGCGCAGCTGGGCCTCTTATGTAGCGCCTGCAATTTCAACGTTTCGTGTAAATAAGTCTATTTGCGGTAGGTGTCGGTGTTTTGATGTTAGCTTGGTAACATTCCATAACTTGTGTTCCCTAATATCCTGTTGAATATACATTACCTGACAATAACTGACAAAATATATAACGTGTTAAATAATTTGAGTCGGTTTTTTCCTCTTCGGTCCTTTCAAAATTTTTAAAATAAACAAGTAGATACATTTTGAGTTGATGGCATGAGTGTATTACCTTGTAACCACCGCTTAGTGGTGTTGATGTCTGCCGAGAATTTGTTGGGTTGCTTTACGGATGTCATTTTTTATTTTTACCTAAGAGTCATTTATGAAGAATGCCTTCGACGTTAAGAAATATTTTTGTAATATAAACATTCATAAAACGAAACACATTTCATTTTAATGCTACATGTCAAAATTGTATTTAATATTAATGTCTACTTATGTACTTATGTGTATTTGGAAGCAGGGGTGCATTTGTTAAAAATGCATATAAATATTATTTTAATAAGGATTTTCAGTTCTAAAGAGAAATGTTTTCTCCAAACCCTACAGTATTAACCAACAATAACGTTAAAGATATATTACATATGATTTTTAATTCTTGCATAAATTACTTAGCCGCTTTTTTGAACTGAATCACACAAATGTAATTTAAGATTGGAATTTTTTTTAAATTATTAATAATTAAAATTTAAACAAATAAAACAAATTCAATTAAAATACAAAAACATGACTCGAATTAATTGAAATCTATTAGGTTTCATCGATTACTCAACAAAATCATGTCCTTTCATATATTATATTTTATTTATATTTTATATTTTGTACACCTTTTTCTTCATTATCTATAAGATAAATATATCGGATAATCGCCGATCCACGTCGAAATAAACTCATCATTACTTTTCCTTTGTGTGCAGTCGAGCAACTAATCAGCAACAAAAACTGTGCAATTTACGCTGAACAGTTCTTGTCACTTATTGACAGTTGTTTTCCTTATTATTATTTTTTTAATATTATATATATATAATATATATATATATACATATTTCTTGAGCCTTATAAACATGAGCACAATGCTGTGCGCTGCTCCTTGAGATTTATTACGAGCAGAACGAAGACATGGAAAGTTTCATATTTATTTTATGTTTATGAAAGACATTTGTACTTTATGTGTGCAACCGTGTGGAAAATTGATTTGTTAACAGTCGAATCCAGAATCCAGAATCCAGAGTACCTATTATTTAGGCAATTGAGAGTTTCAGTTGTGCTCGTTTCAGCTGCTGTGGCAGCTAGCAGCAGGACGAATAAGCGCAAACACAACAAAGGCATAATCAACAATACTTAGAATTCCTACAATAACAATATCAACGGGAACAATTGAATTCTCTGCAAACGATTTCATAGCTCCATGGAATGTCATCATGGTTTGTAAGTCCAGGTGTATGGTGAGTTATTGTTTTGACACTTTCAATACATTAAAACATTTAAGGATATTTTTAAAAATTTATTTACCTACATTGATTTAATATTTTGTTCAAAGAAATTAAACTTTATTGGCTTATGTGCTTTCAATATATTTCTTGAGTAAACAAATTAATGAAATAAATTTACTTTTATTTATAAAAATAAAATTATATTTTAATTGAATACATGAATCTTTGACGATAGGTATTGTAACTACAAAAATA
>NC_051846.1:209894833-210017034 GCF_002237135.1 Teleopsis dalmanni
GCGCTGACTCTGAGCTTCAAATTTGGCAGGGCACGAGTTCGATTTCTGGTATTTGCAGTCTCAAAAATAATTATTTACAAATAATTAAATACAAGAATTATATCCGAGACCACTGATGATGGGTATTTGGCAAGACTCGAAACAGCTGTATGGTCAGTCAAAAATTCAATTAATTAAAATAATATAAAATGAATTTTTGTTGTTTTAGTTCACTACTTTTTGAAGACCTCTTTATTTAATAAAAATAAAATTATTATTTGTTGATTTGATACCTTTAATTTATCGTTAGATTACAAATAATCCGTTCGCGTAGTCATGATTTTAGAGAAACTTTTTGAAAACTTATGGCATGATCAGACTCTTCAGGAAACCCATGTACTTACTATTTTTTACATTCACTTACGCATACAATGTCTTTCTCATAATATTTTCATTTAAAATACGCTTAAAAGTTCCGTTGTGGTTCTATAATCTGCTTATTGTCCACTTGGTAGTCCTTTGTTATAAGCAAACATTTGCTCTTTTTGTACGAGTATAGCGCAACCTTAATGGTTGGTGAAATTAAATAAATAAACATTTTGGAATAACGTAACAACTCTTTCATCAGTGGCTTGGGTGAGGATTTTTGTTATAAAAAGTTCGATTCAATTATGCGTAAAACCGTATTTAACAGTGGTTGAATTGCAGTTCCAGTTTTCTGCTCTCCAACATAGTCGGAGTCACCAGCTGTTGTCATGTGTAAGTAAAAATGTGAATGACGATGATTATGTCCTTTCGGTTTGGCATTTAGCTTTAACTGTTGGTGCCGCTTGCTTGTTACTGCACTACAGTTGCTATCCAATTGTCCATAGTACCTACACCCTATCGTTTCGTATCGTTGCATTGAAGTGCTCGCATGAGATTAAATAACGTGACGCATTTTAAGCAATGCAAAATGTGTGCTATATTCTTGACACCCTGCAGGCATTGCTCCATCGAATAAATAGTATTTTTTACCCTTTTTTGTTGACGTTTATCGTCAACGTGTACCAAACATCATGCCAATGTCAATCGAATGCTAATATTTGCGTAGACAATGGAGCAGCAGCAACGAGGACCATACTGTCAGGAACGAGGACTACAGCTTGTTGTTGCTTTATTGGCAGTAAAGTCGTAAGCTGAGAGTGTCTTTATTTGAATTTAAAATTGTTGTAGTAAAGTGTTGTGCTTGCAGTTTTATTTATTTTGCTCTTTTCGATTTTAGTAGCAAGGCTTCACCGATTTTTACTTTTTCAATTGGTTGGTCCTTTAGTATATTTTTGTGCGATTAATTTAAGTGCAAAGCACCTTTCAATACGAATTAACGTGATTCTATGAAAATTTCAATACACAAATAAATATACAGGAAATATATAGCAAATTTGAATAATAGTTCTTCTTGCATTATTCCGGGAAGTAAAATTTTAATATTTAGTTTATCGAAAATACAGATGATATTAAAAAATAAAAAAATTTACAGGAAAAGATATATGGTAGAACAGTAAAAAGTGTTGCCAATGAATTAAAATTTGTAAATGAGAGTAAAAAAATTGTTTAGCATTATATCTACATAATACCGCCTCGGTTTTCATAATGTAAACACTTAATAATAATTAATTAATTAATAGCAATTGAAGTCTGCTAATTGTGCAGTGTAAAGATAAGACTGATTAATATCAAATATTTGTGGTACTACTGTATTACCACTTTACTATTAATTGAAACACTTTTAATTAAATGTTGTAAATGTTTTTTAATTTTGCGAGCATTTATATTTGTATACGTAATTATTTTCTCATGCTTCAGAGAAGACGCGCTAAATGCTACTGGACGCTATACCATAAAATTAGTAACTGTTTGTACCAGATGGCGTTGCGCTGGTTAATGTGTTCGTCACATATTCTTAAAGTTATTCCAAAACACACCAACTGAAGCAAATAAATCAGTTAAGAGCAACATATTTTATGACATTATTTTCTCTCCTTTTACTTCTATATTATTTTAATTTTTGACTCCTGACTTCAATATAATATTTGTGATTCTTTTCCAAACAGGACAATGCTTCCAAATAAGCAGAAGGCATTAATATTGCAAAAGTGTGTTTCTCACGTGTAAATATGTCACTTGTCATCAATTTCGACGAGGGTACAACAGCAGTAAACAGGACCTGTTCATATAAACTTTATAAACTTGCAAAAAAAGGATAACAAAATAACAACATAGAAATACAAGTCAATTGTTGGTCATGTTACAAGCTACAATAACAAAAACCAAATAAAATAACATAAAAATCGAATCAACAGCTATACGATTAAACAACAACAATAACATATGCAGCTTTGTATGTATTATGTACGATAAATCTAAGGAACAACAAACCATGTCAGTAATAAATTTTATATGCAACAAACAATCTAATTTAAAAATCATTAAAAGTTATTTCATTAGAGTAACAAATTCTAGCAGCACAGGAGAGATGTCAACCGTTCTGTTACAGGCAATAAGTCAATGGACACTGGAGAATTGAAAATAGTGCGCTCTTATGTCAATGGATTATTAATTCGTATTCAATAAATAAAAAGATCTCTTAATCGTAACCGACGATAACAGTATAGGTGGTGTCTTCTCCACATTCAAATTGGATACGCTTTGAGAATTGTAAGCATTTATATTACCTGGAAAGTAAACTAGTTCAATTTCATCAAGATCTTAATCCATCAAATAAAATGTATAGGATTATATATAAAAATAAAACATAGAATTTAATAGTTCTTCATCGGTAATACATTTGTACTTAAATGGTTATAAAATTTAAACCACCATACATCAATATAAAATCCCCACAAAAATGTATGATAACTGTTCAATAATTATGAGTGTGAACGTAGTAATATATAAATGATCATTACCGACTTCCAGATAAATTTTAATTAATGTAGAAGTATCAAATGAATTCAAATCTCTATGTAAATTTCTAGAAAGTACTTCATCATTCCTAAGACGTTCCATAATTTTCTAAATTGTAGAACATTTTAACATATTATAAGTGTAATCGCGAGAGTGTTGAACATAAGGAAAAGAGATGCAAGAGAGTACATTTATTCCCAGCATTTATATCGAATTAAACTCTCATTAATGTTCGTGTTTATATAATTTAATTTTTTACTCTCACCATTTATGGAAGTTGAGCACTATTCCAGTAAGTCAGCATACGTCTCACTTACTATCTATTAAGTACACTGCAACAATAGTTATAGATTAACACTTAGGATTGTACTATTTATATCCAATAAAAGATGTTTAAAAAAAAAAGAAAATTTCAGCTTAGAAATGTTTAGATATCTATCAGTTTAAGATGCATTGATTCTTTATTCAAGTATTCGAAATATTTTTTTTTTCAAACAAAACAGTTTTTAATCTCATAATAATGCAATAGATTTTTATATATTTTGCTAAAATATTCTTAAAATGGAAAATCTGATTTCGCCGAAAAATGATCCGTCTAGTGATGTTGATCCTATTAGTGATGCAAAATTAGAAGTATCGGAACAAAAATTAGAAGATACAATTGATAATCTGCCATTAAGTGATGTAGAAACATTTACAAAAATTGAAGACATTGGCAACGCGAGTGGAGTAAGTGCTTGCATTGCTGGCAATGAAACCACATTTGAAGAAAATGATTCTATTGCTAATAGAGAAGTCTTACTTCTTGATAATTATAATGAAGCAAGGACTGATGTGGTATTCGTAAAAGAATGTACTCCTATCGAAAATAGCAAAATTATTGAAATCGAATTATTGAATTTGCCGAAGGAAACTCAATATAACCGTAACAAAGGTGCTATACCAAAAACCACAATAAGTATGTACAAAAAAAATAAGAAGGCAAAGAAATCCGAAAAGGAGTTTCGTACACTGTTCGATAAAAGTCGTGATCACTCCAGCAAAGATTCTAGTTCTGATGAAGCCATTACAATAGTAGCAACCGGAAAAGCCAAACCTGATAACAGTTTTGAAATTGAAGGTGTAAAGCTTAATCCGAACAAAGGGAATAATGAAGTAGAAGTACTCGAAACCGCAACATCTTATTTGATGGATTCAGATCTTGATGAAACTGAACTGGTTTACTTTCCAGGTAATTTAAATGCTTACGATTCTCAAAACGTATCCAATTTGGATGTGGAGAAGGTACCACCTACATTGTCATCGTCGGTTACGATTAAGAGTTCTTATGCAGATGTTTCTGATAGCAGTAGCACAGATGATGAATCATATACCTTGCTAAGTATATTATTTCGAAATCGTTTGAAAACTATAGAAAAGCAATTTGAAAGTATAGACGAATATATCGGTAGCGCAGATATTTTAGAAACAACCCGAAAAAGTGACTTAGAGTTTATTTTTAAAAAGATGAAGTTTGACATACAGTCCTTGGAAAATTATTTGTTTAATCCGAATTTACATATAACAAAACCAAAAATTAAAACTCTTCAAATTCAGCTCCGTAAAATTTTAGCATTGAATATAGGACTCCGTGGTAAAGTGTACGTGAAACGTAATACAATTACCTACGCCCTAAAGCAGCTTGATATTGCAGCAAAACAACCCAAAACCCCCTCTGAAGACAATAATTGGACTATGACAAATATGAAAAATATACATATTTTTTTTCGAAGGGAAGAAGTTTGTGATAAAGACATCAGTTTCTGCAAAATGAAAACAACTCTTATTGAAATTCATGGCAATCCAAATTCACTATATCTCAAAAATTTTTCTGATTCCATGATTATATGCGGACCAGTCACTGGAACAATATTTTTGGAGGATTGTATAGAATCAATTCTTGTAGTTGCATGTAAACAGATACGCGTAAAGGATTCAGAGGTCTGCTATTTATATTCGCATGTGTCAAATTATATAGCACTAGAAAATTCAAGACGAATTATGATTGGAGTGTATGAAAACGACTACCCGCGCATTGATGTGGACATTAGTAATGCTTCTCTAAATATGGAATCAAATAACAATACCAATGTCGACGACTTCGGTTGGAATACTGAAACTTTTGGGCAATCTACGAATTGGAGTATGTTGGAATACAATGAGGCGCCGACCATAAAGGAAATGAAAATGAAAATATTAAATAATATTAAACTTAAAATAAAGGATCTTGAAGATCAATTTTGATGTTATACTGAAATTGAATTTAAAATTTTTGTAAAGGAATTTAACGATTGAAAAATATATTTTTGTTTCGAAATTCAATTGATCAATAAATTATTATTTCACTATCAGAATTAAAATTATGATTTAAACAACGATGGCTATCCTGCCCTTGCAGTACTATAACATAGATTTAAAGTCTTTTGTATTGATACTGCATGTTTGCGAAGGTTTACTCTCAGGAAGATCAAACTGCTTCATTTTCTAATCAAAACGTCTTGATATTTTTTAAAACCGGGTTTAATCTGTAGAGTATGTGATCAGTTGGGCTTATTATTTGAACACTATGTTTGCTTTAGTGGGACATATTATAAAACATATTGCTAATATTTTGTACCAGTCCGCTTTAAATCTCAGTTTTACTAAATATTAGAAAAAGTTTTTTTAAAAACTTTTATAGATATCTATAATAATCTTTGAACCAAAGAGCATATAAAAGTATGATATGTACTTTTACTCTATACTTGCAGTATATATCTGAAAGTATATTAAGCAGTTCTGATGAACTTCTGGGAATACGACCAGCATCTGATTGTGAAGTGTACAGCTTAATTATGGGTTTGACAGCTAGTATTTGAAAAGCGGGAGCTAACAGATTGTAAAGAAACTCAATTTGAATTTTCGATCCGTGTTTTTAATAAAATAGAAAATCAATTCGCTTTCTGAAGGGTACGATAGATTTACTTGTAATTGCTGTGAGCAAAGCTTATACTTTTATATGTATTTTATTTTTCAATCAAGTTTGCCATAAAATAATTTTTATATAAAATTATGTGTAGTTAAATTTATAAAAAAAATTTATTTTAGATTTTTATTCACTTTTCTTGAGCATTTAAATTGTGTGGAAAATTAATCAAATACTTAACGATGGATTGTGACAGCAAAGAAATTTTTGGTTCTGGAACTAATGATGACGAACCCAAATATGATTCTGATGTGTCTAATGGCTCTAGCTGTGCTTTGGATGAATGCGCTGCTGATATATTAAGTGGTGATACTCCAGTAAATCTTTTGACAGAACTATTTCAAGGATGTACCCCTACCGAATATTATCTATATATAAGATTTTCGGAATATCTTCACGTTATTGAAAATATTTTGAAGGAATTGTTGAGGCAAATCTCAGTGCAAAATGATGATGAGGAGGCAAATAAAAACCTAAGTGAAATATTTGCAAAACTAAGTTCTGATGTTGAAAAGTTCCGTACTGAATATGAGCCATCTTTAATATTACTAAATGAAACACATGCCGTGTTAATACAGCAAGGGTTTAATAAAATTAAAGATATCTATGCTGATATACGAACCACATTGTATGATAGAACCAATTTAAGCTTACTTTCAGCGGATGAGGATATGAATGATGAAGAAGTTGAAGACATCAAACACTGGACAACAGTTGAACGCATCAGAGAGCATATTGTTATGAGTCGTGCTGAGGTCAATGGTAAAAGGATTGAATTAGCAAATATAAAATCTTCCATAATTGAAATTCAGGGTAATCCCTTATCTCTTTATATGGAAAATATTAGAGATTGTCTGATCTATTGCGGTCCGTGTACAAATACTATCAATGTAAGAAAATCTTATGATACCACCATGGCATTGGCTTGTAAGCAATTACAGCTTATGGAGGTCCGAAATTGTCAGATATATGCTCATGTCACCAACAATATTACACTTGAGCATTGCTTCGAAATTACTATAGGGGGATATAGTTACTACTATCCTCAATATGAGGTTGATGTGGAAGCGTCTAAGCTTGATTTTGATTGTAACAATAACACAGAAGTAGCTGATTTTTCTTGGTTAATTAAATGCGTTCGTTCCCCAAATTGGTCATTTATGGCTAATATGGATTCACTTTGCTGGCAAGAACTCAGAGCAAAAACCATTGGTTTCGTTGCTAAGGAACATATTCTAGAAGATTACTGAAGATTATTAAAAGAATTTTTTATTTATTGTTCTTTGTTATTGTATTTTTTATTTTTTGCTACTTTATTTTTTTTCTGTAATTACCTTAGGGATGAAATTTATTTTTGAAAACTTACGAACTCTGATTAAATGAAGCCCAGTAATTTGTTCAATATTTCAAGAAATAAAAGTAATTGAGCTTAGAGTAATCGTTTTCAGGAAGAGCGCTTGAATATACATGGTATGCTGTTTCTCTTTCTTTTTCACAGTATCTGCAATCTGAATTTGATTGAATTCCCACTTTCGTTAGGTGATTATTTAATCTACAGAGACCGGTCAATAATCTCGTTATAGTTCTAAGGTTATTTTTTAATTGTTTTATGAACAATGTTTTTCGCTAAAAGCATTTTAGATTATGATAGTCCTGGTAGCCTTTTCTAATAGAGTTCTCTTTATTTTTCCTTAGCGCCTTTCATAAGAATGGATAGAGTTCCTTTGCCAAGACCACAGAAAGGTTCTGGGTCTATCATTATTCAAACCGCGCCTCTTCTTGCAAGTTTGTCTGCCATTGCATTGCCTTGGATGCCAACATGCCCCGAAATTAATATTAAGTGCACCTGATTGTTCCAGTTGAGTATGTTCAACTTGTCAATGCACTTCCATACTAGTTTGGATGTTACTTGGTATGATATGAGTGCCATTATAGCTGCACGGCTGTCAGTCGGTATTGCAATTTTACGCAATTTTTTAATGCGATAACAAAAAATATTTTTTGTTTTTCTTATAACGTTATAAATGAATATATTACAATTATAAAAAAAAGACCAATGCTGTTAATTATACACATAAATTTTTATTAATTTTTTTTTAATTTAATGTAGGTTACTGTCCTTAACAGCATTATTTTTAGAAACAGATATATAGATATTGATCAATAATGAGCCAAAGTATTTACTCTAAATATCAAATACTACAGTGAATAAACAAATTCTGAATAAACATTGTTTTCCTTCATATACTCATATAAGGAGAACAATAGAGTTGCTTGCAATTATTTGCAATGGAGGCGTTCATGCAACAAAATTTGCTCCGCAGTGCTTAACGTTGTTTACCGAATGGACTTGACACATATTGCAAGTGCACATAACCATGAAAATCCGGTGGTTTTCCCACTGGCATATAGAATCCAGCTACTGACTATGATTGTTTAAGTAAATATTTCTGTTCGACTAACAACCAGCAATGAAGGCTGCGGTTGCATTCGCAGCTCTTGTTATTGGCAATGAATTCAAATTGTGCACATTTTTCATATCCTTTTTCGGTGATGTCCTTATGCAGCATGCACATATATCAGCGTTTGGAGCGTTCGGGCATTCAAGCAATCACACCGAACAAAAATTTGTATTTTTTGTGTGAAATGCAAAATTGCTCTGCTGTTGTGTGATGTGTGATGTGTATTGTGTGTTGTATGTTGTGTGTTGTATTGCGAAATTGGGAGTGGCACTGCGATATTTGTGAAATTGTGTACGTGCTTGTTGTTGTAGGTTGCTTACACCTGCAATGTTTGCGCTTACAATTTGCGAATCGAATTGATTCTTATTTTAATAAAAATTTTAAAATTTATTTCATTTCTGTGTCATGTGGGATATTAGAGAATTTTGTTATTACACTTCTGCAGGCAGAAGTAAGAGTGTGTGCATACCGGATGATTGCTTGTGTAACCGTAAATTTATATGTTTGCATTCATAATTTTTTAAGGACCTTTTCCTTTTTGTTTTCCTACTGGCAATGCAAACATATTGCCTTACATAGCGGGGGGTGTTTGTGTTATTTACGATATTTGGCAGCGTTCGAATACGTCAAACAGAAAAGCAAACAGGGCCATGTTTCAAATACGTTTTTGGCTATAAATTATTTATTGGCTTTTAATGAGTTCGTTTGCTGCAATGTTTGACTGGGAACTGTGTTCGCGTTAGTATAAATATTTGCTTTTCATATGGCAGGGAACATTTTGTAGGTATTGAACATTTCATTATATGTACTCCAATTGAAAATCTGGATCAACTGCCAACCGCTCTAAAGGAAGATGCACCACATCATATACTTTAAATAATTAATAATCATAATTCGAAACATTATAACAAAAAACTTAACTAAACACTAAAGTAAATGATTAATTAGAGTTGTATAGAGATATAGTAGAAACTGTTAGAAAATTACAGATTTTCAGACTTTTAATTAAATTAAAAAAAAAATAATATATTTAGTTATGCTAATTTTACGAAAATTTATTTCACAGTTGGAATTTCATATGACTTTATGATAAAGTTTGGAACCACACACAACTACAAACTATAATATAGTATTTAACTTGGATAGGAAATCCGAAAAAACTTCAACAACTATGTTCATTTTGAGATATCTTCGCTTGGTAGCAAAGAAATGGATGTTAGGTCAGGTTGAGAGGGCGAGAGTTCGCCTAAATATCAAACTGCCTCTAGGAATATATTGGCATGACTTCAAAGTTAAAAAAACATATTCTTGTTCGTGTTCTCTTCTTAGCTAGTGAATTGTCTTGATATAAACATAGAAGGTTATTCATTGATTCCAACTTTTTTTCATCATGACAACTTTTGTCCGTCGGAATACAGTACCGTTGAAAAAATGTAGAAGCTGTACTTCGTTTTTGCTTAAAGCCGAAAGCGAATCAAACAGATAAATGTGTATGAAGTGTTATTTTTACAAAACGTGTGTTATAATAGAGGTATGTAATCATCAAACACTGAAATCCACGGGTTTATTTTCGAAACCCCATACGAAATATAACACTAATTTGTATTGTTAGTGTGAGTTGTAAAAGCTAGATGATTTATTCAGATGTACGAATTAAGTGTATAACATCTAATTTAAAGTAAATATACAACAAATATATAAAAATATGAATGTATCAATTAATTAATTATTAAATAACGTCTCCATCTTGGTCTATATCATTATGTTGATTGTGTGTGACTCCACATTTATTAATGGTGTAATAAGTTCTATAATAAATGAGAAATACCCAAAGTTGAAAACTATTAAAATCGTCCGGTTCAGCTATGTGTAACTTATCAAAGTCCTTGATTGTACTGAGAAGTAGTCATTATAAACCAAAAAAAATTTTTATTTCTATGAAAAAATGTTCCTTCTGTGAGGGAAAGCTGCTCATCAGAGAGAAAATGCATTATTGTTAACTGATTGAAGTAGCGACTAGTCTCTCTGCATAGGCTTTTACATATTATACACCTGAAAGAACTGGAATTATTCTATCGGTATTGTTACAGTCTCAATTATAAACTTCTTGTTACCTGATTTTTTTATACAAAGACTAGATCAAGTGGGTTGTTATAAATGTTGTAAGTAAACTTAACTTATTATTAGATAGCTGACGATATTGAAAGTAGATTCCTTTATTTACGGTTTATGTAGGAACATAAACTAATACACACGGTGAGGCATATATTGAAGCATCTGAGAGATCCAATCTGTCTACTGTTTTATTCTATTCAATCTTCTTATGATTGGTATCTCAGTTAATGTCAGTGAGACGTATTAGTTCACCGACTTTCGCTCTTTGTTATCTGCTTTGATTCTAAACCATAAAGATCTACTCGGCTGTCAATTAAAATTAGAACTTTACATTTATAGTTGATGTGGTTTGGAATAAACTGACTAGCCCCACTAATCGGTAATACTACTCACAGAAAAATGTGGCTTCATTTACAAACCGTGAACACTCATAATGCTCTGCGTATTTTCAGTTATAGTAACAAAATGAGCAACATAACCTTTCCGTTCGATTTAAATTACATAAATGACTTATTATGATTAGATATATCTTATTAGATATATTTTATTAGATATATATTATTAGATATATCTTATTATTATTTTTAAAGTGGGAGTATATTTTTACATAATATTATCTGTGTGTCTTTATATCAAGTAATATCTACGACCACTTATTTGGTCGTGGAATATATGAGAGAAACCGTGGTTCTTCCGTTTTAATAACCTTTAACTCGTATTTAAGTAATATAACGACATCTAGATATTATTTTTAATGTAATTTTTTTAACTTTATATATTTTTTCGGAAGAAAAATGGTTTAAACTCGTGGCAGAGGCTGCATGCTTCAGTTTAAAAGATTCATATACACATAAAGATTTCTGAAGTACTCGTCGTATCTGAAATCTAAGCTTCATCTGCAGCTTAGAACATTAGAAAACAATTTTTTAATTAACAAATTTATTGAACTTAAGCAAAACTTTTTTCCATTATCTTAATTACTGATTTATTTTGATTCCATAATGAATGTAAATACACTGTTTACAAGATTTGTAAACAATTTTTGCAAGTACAAGATACAGGTTAGCTTCTTTGATTGGTTTAATTGCATTTGTGCATATCATATTTTTGATGCACTTGAACATCTTCACTAATTTGTGTTTAATTAAACAATTTCCAGATACTCCACTGCATGTGTGCGTGTGTGTGTGTGTGCGTGTGTGGCTGTCCTGAAGTATTTGAACTATAAATTGTTATGTAAACATGCAGATGACATTTTCAGAGAAGATGTCAAATAAATTTTGTAGATACTTTCTGGTAAATAACAAATATAATTCATTAAATGAAAATATTTTAATTGGTTTTTTGTTTGCATGTATGCAAGAGTAGTAAGCAAATAATTTGCTAAAATATTTGATAAGATATCCTACGTACGAGTATAGAAGTTAAAATAAATTTTATAATTCATATTGTATTTTGTAGGTTGTATTTTGTAGTAGTAATTATGATGAGATAAATTTTCATTGAATTTTTGTTAAGATTGATGGCAAATTTATGACCATCGTACGATAATTACTGAACAATAAACTGTTTGTGTATTTACTTTGATGTATTAATTAAGGATTAAATGTACAAAATTAGGATTGAATTGATTAAGTATTATTATTAGCAAAGTGATTTGGGTTCAATTTAAAAATTGATATAAAATATATATAAATTGAATTGTATTTATTTTCTATCTATTACAGAGATGATCATTTAAATTATCATTTAATGTAAAAAGAAAAAAAACCATGGATCTAAATATATGCTGTGTAATAAAACTTCAGTTTAGAATATATAATATATATTTAAGTTCCATTAGTATATAATCTAAAAAAGTTAACATGGTCGGAATACAAAGCGATTTTTTCCTGTGTGTTATCTTTAAATAATGATTGTAGTAACGATTGTGCTACAGAAAATTATCACTCTAATGCCATATACTACTTATGCTAATTAAAATACCAGTGCTATTGGTTCTGCAAAATCATCAAAGCAGAATTTCACTTCAGACGGATCGCCAACTTTTAAAATATTAAAAATTTTGGATAATTTTCTTTAAATGACATTATATCAGCTATTCTATTAATAATTCTTAACGCGCTGAGTGTTCATTCTATTCAATTTCTTTTACATTCCAAATTATTTAACTTTTGCCGCTTGCTATTATATATAATATCACTTTGTGTACATAGGTCGAATAAATAACATGGAATAAGGAGGGAATATTAAGTTTCGACTTTGATTTTGAAGTCAGCAAGTTTCATAACGTTGGTTTAATCCAGTGTAAGATCTATTAAAAGGACACTTATGGGACCAAGAATTCCGTTCAATTAGTAAAATCGTAAAATATATTACAGAAGAAAAATTAAAACCTAGAGACGACTGTCAAAAGTGTTATAAAAACTATCCGTTTATGAGAGCATCCTTTTACCAGAGCTTTCATTTTATATACCACATAAAGATTTTGATATCTAAAACCACGTATGACGTACATATATACTTGCATTCTTAGCATGTCATTATCACACCGTATGTGTAAAGAGCACAATTACTCTTACAAAACTACCACAAATGACGTTTCCTTAGGTTTAAGTAGTATAATTAAAACGTTTATATAAATTTATCATTAATTAAAACAGCTAACAAAATAAATCCTTACTAAGTCCTTTAAGGTTCATTAGGTCACACTGTAAGCACATTGTTCCGGAATTGCTTGGAAACATTTTGATAAACTCATACGCACCCACAAGCGCACAAACATGCCACATACATGTCACATATTTGTGGTGATGTATCGCATTTGAAATGTGATATGCAAATGTCACAAAATTTACGGTATGACAATTCTATGCCTGATGCTGATCAATAACATAGCACAGTTGTGTGCTCCATTGTTTTTGTTATTGTTTTCCTTGTCTGGTTAATCTGATGGCAATGCTATTGCGGCTTATGTATGTTTGAAGCATTTCTCTAGCGACAATTACATTTTGCCTTTAAAGCACCTTTTGAATAAAAATGCTTATTAATGTTGGCAATAGCACAACACAATACAACACAACACAACACACTACAATACAACACATAAGATACTACAATGTATGCTATCTCTAAGACACTTCACCATAACATTTTGGGTACTTATGCTGCGACAATTGCGATGTTGACCAAAGCAGTTGATTGATTTGCTGCAAAGGCGTACTTTGACTTACTGTCGAAGGAATTGTATTCTCATGGCTTAAGTAGCAATATTTTGAAGTTATTCGTTACAATTTGCTTTGAATACATGAAGGGCAACAATAATTAACTTTTGAACCAGTTATAGCATAAAGATCCTTATGAATACTTAAGACTTGTCTGCGCTACTATGTTAACTGATATGCTGTGGAACTGCGTTGTAGCTGAATCACATATTGATACTATTTAATTAATGACTTGGATCAATTCAATTTTAATTGCCAGTTAGGATGTGATAGTATTAATGTAATTAAGTGCAGTAAATATATAAATACTTAAATGCTATTTAGCACTTAGAGTTACTTGACCTTAAATTTTTTAGTAATACTGTTTCGTTTAATAATTGGAGCTCAAAGTAGTAGTGAACGCTCTTCAATATTTTCTTTGAGTTACCGTTTATATTGTATTTATATACCATTTGGTAAAATGGCATTTATCAAGGTATTGGAAAGCTACATCAAATCTTCATTCTAATCTAATCTTCTTCGTTAGTAAGTTTGCGATTCTTCTTATTTGATAGTACAGTGCATTGTGAACCTTGGCCTACCTTGAGGGTTGCGTAGCAGTAAAATTTACCGAAGCAAGGTTGCTGGCCTTGCGATGAACCTTCAACCTGGAGGACCAGATCTCTTTATTTGCAAACCTAGAGATAGAATTGGTGTTTAGTAATTAGAAAGTAATTAGAGAGTTTTTGCTCAACTATATGTTTTCTGGTTATACTGTACTCGGTCGCCAGAGCCTCGTTTGTGAAAAACAGGATGCGCCACGGGTAGATGATGTTGAGAGTTGAGAAGGCTACGCTAAATATTCGCATCACTAGTCCATTGGAGCATACGCTTTTGCCCATTACATTCCTTACATAATTACGTTCCTGAAAATTAATATTAATTTTAAAATTAACAGAAATTATATGTGAAACCACGCCGCGCTGCGATATATATAAACTTATATGGCCAAGCTGCAATTTAACGACAACGAAAATCCTTTTACTGATAAGTAGAGGTAAATATGAAGTTTTAACTCAGCAGACGAAAGTATCGATGCCACTGCGATATCAAGTAAATGTTTTTTTGTGAATTGCATGTCATAGGAAAACCATCGATGCTTTATTGATTGATACCTTATCATACTTAAAAGCATCATTGCAGTGATGCTTCTTTGATGTGGAAAAAGGTGTGGTGGAATCAATATAATTGTGTGGTGGAATAAATACAATTTTGTAGGAGATTTTTATCGCTCCCACAACGCATCCAAAAGTATCAACAAAAAATCAACAAAGCCAAATAAAACGTATTTATGAATGTGATAATAAAAATTTAAATTATATGTATATAGAAAACACACAAAATTTTCATAAAATAGTGAGGTGAAATACTGGATAAGGCAATAAATTTCGCACATTGATTTCTTAAAGTTGACTAAACCGTCAATAAAGCATCGATGCAATTGTGATTCTTTTGGTATCGATTCCACTATAAACGCCTGGGATTATTTTCTTTGCGTTATTTTTTTTTTCTGGAAAACTATTAGTTTTCCAAGCGTATAGCTTGCTGAAATAATATTTTCTATTCATCAAGTGAAAAATCAAATAGAATATTTCGATTTAAGAAAATATAAATATCTTCTTAAAAATATGTAATTGACTTATTCATATAATAGTTTTTAAGTAAAAAGTTTGTAAAACTTTCTACATTTTTTCTAAGGATGTCTGAAACTATTGTGCAGAGTAAAGTTCTTCATCTCTGTCTCTGATTAAGAAAGAGTTTTGCTGATCTATACATACATTTTGTGAAATTAAGAAAAAATTTGTAAAACTGTAAAGGAAAGTAACTCAATTCACACTCGATAGCAAATAAGTTGAAAACTTTACGTATTTCCGCCATTTTAAAAATTGTACACAACTTCACCATATATTCGGTAAGGTATAAGGACGAAAAAATAGAGGGAAAAAACTCAGCGAGAACTTCAACTTGAAACGCAGAGGTAATCAAAGTGGCAAAAAGAAAAATGTTTATAAAGAAATTCTCAAAAAACGAGAAATAAAATATAATAAAAATAAGAATTTTTTATTTTGAAATGAAAATAAAACACGGAAGAAAAAAGATAAACACAAAAGGAGTCATGAAGTTTTGTGTACGCGACAAAGTACAAACAATCAAATTAAGCAACATGGCGGACGGAAGTGTGCGAAAATTGCACTTTGCACCTCTTCAAGAAGAAGCAGTGTATTGCTTTTGAAGTTTCTTATCCTTTTTGTTTTAGTTGCTTCGGAGTACAAGGACTCAACAAAACAGTGTTTCAGATGCGTGAGGAAGTAAAGTGTTTTAAGCTGCAAAGCAAAAGTTTGAGCTTTTGTATGATGCGATTTAAGGAAAATGACATCAGCACAAAGTAAAAAGTTCACATTTAGTGCTGGAATAAATAGAAATAAAATTATATATATACTATATATATAATATGTATATACTAAAGTGAAAAGTATGAATTAAAAAAAAGAAATTGTGTTTTGAAAAGAAGGTGGGCTTTCAATATGAAAGAGCCTTTGATAATTTTAGTATGACTAACTACTTCAGCTCATACATGCATTTCCTTGATATCTATCACTATTTGAAGTATATAATTTGTTTATAACAATATGTATATGTAGTATTTTAGTAAGATATATATGAATATATGACTATTTATGGTCTGTGTTTGTGCAACACTTTCCTTTCGAAAAACTTTTATTATACTTTTTGTTTTGCTTTGCTTATCCTTTTGTTCTTTTTATTTTAGTAGTAAAGCACTTTTGCTCAACTATTGAGTGGGTAGGAAACTATTAAATTTCATGTGCATGGATCATTTAATTTTTGATTGTGTTTAAGCGTTCATCTGTCCCCTTTTTTGGAGTCAAATGAACCATGTCAATTTATCGTTTTGTACGATAATCGCTTTATGGTCGAGTCAATTGTAAAATCTGTGGTAAATAGGAATAAATTCTTATTAAATAATAAAAAGTTTAAATTTTGCCATAGTACTTAAACCAGAAAATTTTATGAAAAATTTAAATAAGTATTGTAATTTACACTACATTTTTCAATTAGTGTCAAGTCCTTTATTAGTCTCTAGGTGTAGAAGATTACATGTAGGTGTAGATGTTGGAGTTACGGTTTCGGAGCTATTAGTTAATGTTCCTTTTCCTTTTGTTCTTAAGAGTAGTTATTGCTAGTAGTATTTGGTTGAAATATATATTTTTTTCTTTTGAATGAACGCTTAATAATTGCACTGTGTCCTGTATATATATTCGATTCCTTTCTATGCCATACAACCATTCATAAAAGCATTTCTAAGGATTTTGTATAAGATTAGCTATTTTTTTGTTGGTTGCTAAATACAGCGTGCACAATATACATGACTAAGTTAGTAGAAAGCGTGTCGAATTCTCCATTTTGCTTTCTAATGATACATGTGAGGTATTTAAACTACTCAACGTTTATCGGTAGATTTCTTCTTTTACTTTGCACTAAAGCTAGAACTTACGCCAGTTTTATATTAGAAAATTGTTTTCTCACTTTACTCTTACGGTATTTTATTTCTGGGAGAAATGATCTATATGCTTGAGACTATGAGTACTTGAATACATAACCTCCACATATTCAAAATCTATAGAACCTCAAATCAAACCCACTGTATGCCTGTTGGCTAGCTTTTATACACAACGCACAGTCTTATAGGACTTCTTTGCTTATTGTGAAGATTTGGTTCATCACGGTAAACGGAATACAATTGTAGTAGAGAAATTTTAGTTAGAACAATGATATTGGTGGTTACTCCATCAAAGCCATGTTAATACATCCCTTTTGTTTCAGTTAATGGTATCAAATGTACGTTAAAGGTCTAAAAAGAGGTGTAGAATAGACAACTTGCATTAAACTTACTTTAATACATATTAATAGCTTTAAAACTGGCAAATAACTTTTGTATGCAATGATTGATTAAGCTAGTGTTACAGTGCTAGTGCTAGGGCTACAATAGTTCGTGATTCTGATTGTAGTTAAATTATATTGAATATAGTAACCAACGACTATGACGACACTTAACCATACCAAAATGCTATTAACATGTTCTTGCTTAACTATGTTTTTGACATTTTCACTGACTGCATTTGCTAACTGCAACTTAATCGTGCTTTCGGTGTTATGCCTTCAAATAATAGATTATTATCGATAAATATTCGATGTAATTCAAAACAACTAAATTTTGTTTAAAACTATACTTAACTTAAGAAAATGTTTACATTTCTCTATTAAGAATTGTATTTCTATAATTAAATTTTATTGTTTTGCTTAATTTGTTGTGGCATTAAGAATACATACCTTCAACCTCTCTGGAATTGTGCAGTAGCCAGCATAATGAAAGCAATAATTAGATTAGCAATCTTTTGTGCCATCCATTTTATTGTTGTGTTGATTTGCAAAAAAGCCCACAACTGTTCGATTTTACTGCTCAAATGGAAGAAATGCCTCATTGTTCGGAACTGTATAGAAAAGAATGGAGAATAAAAACTATAGTACGTACAAAAAACACCAACAATGCAAACGAAGTGTAGCAACCAACAAATTGTGTCAAGAAAAACCATAACAGGAAACGGAAACATTTTGCCGGAAGCAAACTTTTTTAAACTTTATTTCAAGAAAATAATTTTTGCCATTTTTAAATGTGGTTGACGTACAATTTTCCATGTTCAATTTTCCATTTCAAATAAATTCAAATTAAATACAAGAGATTCAAGAGATGAGACTGAGAATGACATTTGCAATATTTGCTTCTTGATTCAATGTAGTTTCATATTCTAGTGTTAAGCACCATATACTAATGAGGAATATACATGTATAATTAACTAAAAACCATTGCTCATTTAACTTCAACCACAAAAGCTCATTTCCATTTTTAATACTGCTAATAAAATGAGTCATATTATCCATTATTCCTTTCGGAGTGAATAATCTGCAATAATGCCACTTCAGTTATCAATTACTTTGAACATTTTCGTATCATGATACACAATATGGTTTCCACTGGCAGTTTGGTAAACAAATACTGCATGGAAGTATCCGTAAGTTTGCACTATAAAGGTGATTTGGTATGGTCCAGCTCCAGGATTGCTATAATATCAGCCGCAATAGTGGCAGTGGCTGAATTTCTTCATTTCCTTTATTAAAAACGTAGCAACAATTGAAAGAACTGAACGAAATCATGAAAGCGGAAATTGATTATTGCAACATACGCATATGAAGCTAAACCGACCATCATAATTTATGTGCACGATGCATTTCAACTGGCGTTGGGTTAAACTGCAGCAGCAACAGCCAAAGTGCCATAAGTGGTGGGCACTCTGCGCAAGTGATATGTGCAGCTGCATCATTGAGGCATGTTGCGTGTTGCATATTTAAAGGAAATTAGTATTTTTGTGCGTTTTTATGATGCCACATATTACTCATTATAATAAACTATTGCTGAACATTGCACGCTTGCAGTTTGTGGCATGAGTTCTCTAAGCCTGGTGAAGAATTCGCCCCTAACAATAGTTGGCAAAATGTTGTGTTAAAAAGCAACTGTCAACGTGCAAGCTATGTTGCATGTGTTGCATGTGCTGGATGCTTTTTGGTCTAAATGACATTTTAAAATGATTTGCATAATTGAATGAAATTTTGCTTATGGCGTTTCCTCCAAATTGCCTATGTTTACGAAATTTTTATGAATTTCCGAGTACATACACGTGCTTGAATTTTACAAATTTATTGCTGTGTAAAGTTTACGCTTAAATTAAAGCATAAAGATCATGTGTGTTTAGCATTAGTTTATAGACTGTTGTGTACATCCGTACATCCGAAATTGTAGGTGGAGTAATAAATTTCCATAGAACGGCAGTTGATTTTCTCAATTCCGATGTTTAACGTTTCCAACATATTTATTAATTTTACATATTAGGCAGGGCATTTTGCATAAACGATTAGATTTTAAATTAAAAACTTTTCAAGCATACTTAATGCAATAAATAGTGCATAAATTTTGCCAATAATTCGTATGTGCATATAGGTATAGGATATTAGTTTATAGAGTGATAGCTCATTGGTGTATTGTTTGCCTTAACCTGTCCTTGTATACAGCCGAAAGTGTAATGAAAATTGTTCACTAAAATTAACATTCACAAATTTAATTAAATAAATTCATTGTTAAGTGCTTGTTGGGGAATTTTTTAATAGTATTCAACATTTGAAATTGCTTTAACATCATATTTTTAATCATATTTAGAACTCCATTTGCATATTACTTAGTATTTTAAAAACTCAAAAATTAAAAGTTTAACCTTGATATATATAATATCAAAATGAGTATAAAATAAATACGTCTACAGTCTCAGCTCATTCATTTCATTGCGCTACATAAGTTTAAAATTAATTATAGTACGTGTAAAATAATGTGTAATATTATTATTTTTAGATACTAAAACTTATTGTTAGGCTTTAAATAAAAGCAATTTAATAAAGCTATGTTGTTAAATAAAAAAAAATAAAGTCTGCGCTTCATTTTAAGTTCAGACAGCCAAAATTCCTTAATTTCGTCAAAATGAAATGAAGTTAATTTCAAAAGTGTTCACACTGCCCGAAATTAAAGAAATCATATGTTTTTTGTTTACAAATCAAATGTTAAAAATTATATGCTCCAAACACCATTTGTATATTAGAAATTTTAGAAATTGATTATTATAACTATAAAGGATGGCATTTAACAGTTTTATTGGCTTTAGTGGATTTCAGGTAAGTGAATTATTATTATTCACTCTATTTTAAATTAATAATAGTTGCATATATTTCTCTATATATTTAAATTATAAATTATGCAACTGTCATTGATATTTATTTAAAAAAAATGTCATTTTTTCGTTATCTCAACTTTATCTTTTGCTTAAAATTTATTTTACACATAGTTGCATTTGAAATGTCTCTCAACGAAATTAAGACCTTTTTCCTTAATTTCGTTCTAACCTTAAAACTGAATTTTTTATGGAAAAAAACAACTTAATTTCGCTGAAACGAAGATGAAATTAATATTTTTGCGAAATTATGGCGTGTGTGAATATAGTATAACTTTTTCTGACGCAAGTGTGTATTTTTTGCTTAAAAGAACTTTATGTGTTTACACTTAAATTACAGGAGTTTACCGAACACCGAGGCAAAACGAAAAAGGAAACGCAATTTGGTGTTTAATTTAAACATCGTTTTTTTTTCTTGACATTTAGATTTAAATTACATCATATTAATAATAAATAATAAAGTTTTGGCCTTTTATTCACTTCTGTTTTTAATTTAATAAATTAAATCGATTTATAAAGATAATTATAATTTAATTGACTTCTGCGCTCTTGTTATTTATATATATTGTTATTAAAAATTTATTTTAATTCTCCGTAGTCTTTATTAAGTCCATTCCGATAATGTAAATGTACTGTATTATTCTATAAAATACTATCTCATATCAGTAGGCACAGATAGATAACAATAAAATGTTAAATCTTCGTAGTAAAGTTTTTAAATATTTCCAAACATTTACAACTCTCTAATGCTGTGTTAAGCTAAGAAAATCAAAATTTGCAGCTTTTATTTAAAAATTTATTAATGCGAAATTAGTGTGCGGACGAAAGTAAAAGTTTTGGTAATCACGCGATTTAGTTCGGAAGGTATGTTCAGTAGATATCAACATTTCGCTGTAGTGGATGTGAGCGTCAATCCAAGTGCATAACTCGCTGTATTTCTGCAACAATTGCATTACCTGCTTAGCGGCTAGTTGGATTATACAGGATTTCTGGTAAGTGCAGTGAAAATGTCAGATTATTAAAAAAATATACTAAAACTAGTGATAGATTTCGGAAGTAAATAGTGGTTAATATTGTGGTAGATAGTTTCTAATTAATTTTTACTTATTTTTGTACTGCAATTGATATTATGTGTAATTTCACGGAATTTGTCAGTGCAGACATTTGCGGAAAGGAATTTAAAAACCAATCGGATTTTTATTTTATATATTGCAACAAAGTTTGGCAATTGTAATCTTGTGCGCTATATAAAATAAATAACTAATTAAATATTTCTTTGAAATTATTGCAAATTAATATTTTTTTTTTAAAATGGACAGCTATAATATAACAATTTCGTTGGCATGTCATGCAAATTGAATATTTTATTATTTTCAATTGACATTATTATATACAACTTAATCAAAATTTGCTAAGGGTCATGTTATGTATAGTGTCTCGGGCACGGCAAAAATGGCTCTCTCGGGCTATGCCGAAAATGCATATTATGCAGACATCACATCAGTATTGCCAATTTCATATTTTTACAATATTTTGGTACTTTTTGGTTGTACCTAAACTTGAAAGGAAATGTAGATATGCTCACTTTCAATGTACCAACAAATATATCTAACAAGAAAAAACTTATAGAGACTGTATAACTGTTAACAGTACTTACAAAATTATACGCTTTTCCTTAAAGCTTTGTTGCTAACTGCCATTTTTTCTATTAAACAACATATTGTCTCTCTCTCTCTTTCTCTTGTCTCTCTCTCTCAATTTTATAATTAGCATTGAAATCATAAACAATTTTACTCATGCCGTGCCCGAGACACTACAGAACATGGCCCTAACAATAAGGTAACTTTTTGTAATTGCATTTGTATTGATTTTATGTAGACTTTTCCTGACAACAGTAATAATAAAATTGTTGCATTATGTCCAATTTTGAGAAGGAAATTGTGGATGATTTTTTTAAATCATTAGATAATGTAGCTATTAATCTTCATTCCAAGAAGAAAATTAGCTCAGAAATTAATAATGTGGAGTTGAAGAAACAGCCTGAGCAGCAGTTGGTCAATGTTGTTGATGTTAAAGGCGTAGACGATCCAGGAATATCTCAAGTAGTAGTCAATAGTGACAAGGTTTCAGAAGTAAAGCCGTTAGTAGGTGCTGAAATTGAATTGACCACCCCAGTCACTGATATGAAACCAGGTGCAGAACATGGCATAATTCCAAAAACCAATCTTGGCGTCAAAGTTAATGACTCAAAAGTCAAGGTTTCTGTAGCTGTTAATCCTCGTGTAGAAAAGAAAGTTGTCTTAGAAATTAACAACATGAAGTTAGAAGATCAGTCTGAGCAGCAGTTGGTCAATGTTGACGCGAAAGGCTCAACTTATCCAGAAGCTCAAAAAGTAGTCAATAGCGATGAGGTTTTGAAAGTAAAGCCGTTACTGATAGAAGAAATTGAATTGACCACCCCAGCCGCTACTGCTAAACCAGGTATAAGATCAGGTGTAGAACACGGCGCAATCCCGAAAACTAATTTTGGCGTCAAAGTTAAAAACTCAAAAGTTGAAGTTTCAACAGTCAAAAATATCGTCTCCAACGATTCCAGTTCATCTTCAACCAGTGATATCGATATAACAGAAACCACTGCTGAAATGTTGTATGTACGTTGTTTATATAATCGATTATCAATAGTAATGGATGATTTTAACGAAATGAAGGAAATAGTTTCTGGACGCGATCGTTTTGATGAAGACAAGTTTATAAATTCATGCCGCTTCTTTGATTTCAGTGCGAAATCATTTTACAATTATCTACTCAAAGCCCGTGATATAATTTCTGAAAGTAAATTTAAAAACTTTAAAGTAATGTTGGATGAATATTTTAGTTTAAATCTGCTGTTACGCAAAAGAGTCCTCACAAAAAGTAACATTAAGCTAACTGATAAGCTAAAGGTATATCTAACTTCTAACGAGAAAGACTTTGAGCGTAAAAATTGGACTCAAGTACATCGTGAAAAAACGCATATTATTTTACGTGAGGATGACCTTCAAAAGACCATGATTGAATTAGCTAATCTTATAGATTGTTTAGTGGAAATACAAGGTATATCTCAAACGCTTTATATTAGAGATTGTACGAACACTGTGTTTCTGTGCGGCCCAACCGTAAAGTCTGCTTTTGTTAAAGATTGTTACAAATGTACATTGTTTCTTGCATGTAAACGTCTTAAGATTGAGAACTGCAAAAGATGTGACTTTTATGTGCAAGTAGTGCAAGACACAACTCTGGAACATTCAAAAAATATAAGATTTGGTTACTACGAATATTGTTATCCTAAAATTGAATCTGATTTTAAGAAGGCTCGCCTGTGCATGTATGATGAGGGAAGTAGTGTAATTAATGACTTGAGCTACGAGGAATCTAAACCACCTAATTGGAGCTATTTCGATGATTTAGGTGATAGACCAACATCAAAAGAGTTTAAGATGAAAGTTATAGCAGGCTTACGCCAGGATACTGAAATAATTGATGGTAATAATTTATTTATTGTATTACTTCAAAGAATACATATTTTGTGCATATTTTATAGATGAAGCACCATTCATATGTGTGCCAGGAGCTGAAACAAATCCTGAGTTGTTCGATGTCAAATCTATTGGCCAAACCACCATTCCTAAGATTGGTAGTGTTGCAGACAATACAAGCATTACTAAGAACGCAGTATTCTTTGAAGAGTTAGCAAAGCAAAAGAGTGGGATTACTATACCTTTAAGTTCTTCACAAGTCAAAGATAGTATGCATTAATTTACGATATGTATAATGTTTACTGAAGTTTAATTTGTTAATAATTACAGATAATTTAACAATTTTCGACAATCCAGCAACAAGTGTCAAGCAAGTGCAAACTAAACATTCCCAAACAGTTGACATGGTTGGTTCTAAAAAAACTGCAATCGATAAAGACAAATTTTCAGATACGTTAAATGCAAGCCCAATAGTCCCCAATCTTTTTGCTGTGGAAAACAAAGAAAATCGTGGTATAAATAAGGATCTTGCCATTAAGGAGCAAAAACAAAGCAAAGCTATTTTATCTTCAAATGATTCATTACATATTGATCCAACCAGGAAGGACACATAAAAATATATTATTTAAAATAGAATTGTTACCAATAAAAATATTCTCTTTATATATATATATTATATATTTTATTTTAGTTTTAATTATGAATCATTACTTAAAATAAGCAAGTACATAAATTTTGCTTTTGAAGGATTATAATAAAAGAAAGACGATGTATGGGGTAGTTCGGTAAATACGTACACAAAGTATGGGATCTGATTTGTGAATCATGAAATACTAACACATTGTGCACCTAATATATTCATCCATTGTACACACTAGAAATTTTAAAGCTTATTCTCTGCTAATTTACCTTTACCATTGTGTTTTATATTAGTTATTATATAGTATTTACATGTTTATTGAATTTATTGGTGAAAATCAATAATATAAGTCGAGACGTTAGAGCAGGTAATGTCGAGATGTGATAGATATCATATAACAATTTGTCGTTGTGCTGGAGATAAAAGGTATATGCTTTTATGATTTATAACATCGCCAAACCAATGTGAAGAAGTTCCAGAATTCTCTTACAGATTAAATTTAGTTGCATATTGTGCTACCCCGCAATTTGATTGAATTTCATTACATTGAGGAGGAGTCGAATGCCTACGCATTGACCACAGTCCGGCGCTACGGAAAATGAGTGCCGAACTCGAGCGGATTTAACCGCTCCCCCTCATTCCTAGAGAGCTTGTCCTACCCCGGGTCTATGCTAGTATTACTTCGAGGTAGTGTCCTAATTAGTCATTCAAATCTTCCATCGATGTGACCTGCATCCAGACCGCGCTACTGCTGTAGGTGATTATTTTTCACACCATGGTAAATTGGGTAAGTTAGTGGATATTCCTGAAAATTCTTTGGCTCTATATTGCATGGAAACTACATAACCATTGGGTTAGTTATATTAAGTTGTAAAAATTATTTTCACATATAAGACTCGTAAGAAAACGTTACACTGCTGACTTCTCAAAGTGTTTGATACAAATCTTTTTGCTTTGATCAAAGCTACATAGATTTATTAAGCAAATTGTAAATACCATTTATTTCCACTGCACTACGATGTATTATGGATTAATTTAAACAAATACTTACGAGTAGTTTGAAATCATTGCGGGAATTCGCTGGCAATTGCACGATATTAAATATAAAATATTGCGAAATGAGTGCGAATTTCCTTAAAAAAATAGAAACTCATTTAATCCGATTAAAAATATATTTTCAGTTTCCTTTATTAGTTCGGGGAGTTGGGTTAAAAGTTTGCCATTTCAACGTGCTACTTCTTGTAAGTAGAACTGAGAAATGCGCCAAAATTATGCAAAGATGAAAGTCAATTATTGCTCAGAAAGTTGGGGGAATTTTACAAAATTTTCCAGTGCTTCTTAAGTTTACTATCATCGTGGCATAAGGAGATGAAAAATATTTAAAAGGAAATAATAAGTCAGACTACAACAAGCTGTATTCAGTCTGCTCCGCTAAAGGGGACGTGTACAAAAGGTCTTGAATTTAAATTATGCAAATTAAAAGAACATAATAATTATCATAATAAGGTCAATGAATTTCAATTCGAATATGAATTTTAAAGGATATTTATTGAAGAGTTGCTACTGCCCTTATTGCAAGTCGTTTATCTACAAGTGTACAAGACGCCACCAGTGAGGAAGTCTTAATTCAATTAGTATTGCTTGAATGGTTGTTTTTAAAAATTGAGTGCTTTCAATCGTATAATTTGATTTTATGCTCTTCAATAATTTTCATATATGTTTCACCTATTTTTACTTACCGGTCAATTTTGCAGTGGAGTTGTTAAGCAATTAAATAGGTCTTTGTAATTAAATAATTTTGACATGCATTTCTGAAGATATACTCGTATTGAATGGAATTTCTTTTAAGTAAAGAAAGGGTTTTATTAATTTAAATAAAGTATTTTACAAATATTAAATGCTGTTTGCTCTTACATTTATATAAGCCACTTAATTAGATTTAATTTTGTGTTTCTTTTCTTAATTTATAAAAAAAATATTCCTAAAAAATATTGTTTTAATCGTGTCCTAGTGCAGTTTTGTATAGCAATGCACTTCGTTGACAATGGAATATATATTCGAAAACTCTTTGGAAATAAATCACGCGATTTTAGTGATAAATGCTTCTTTTAGTGCAGCTAAGGAGTGTGTGGAACCTCACTGGTCGTATATTTAAAAAACAGACTTTTATTTTGTAGCATACAAAAAATTGGCGACAACCAAATGTATCTCATAACAATAACGGCAAAGCTAAAAGGAATAATCAAGTCCTGTGGTCTTTACAAGCAAACACTTTGCAATATTTGAGTTGACCTAAAAGTAAAATAAAAAATGATTTATGTTCACGGCGGCTTAAATGTTGCTTATTTCCAGGTCGATGTTTTAATCATGTAAGAAAAAAATGATTTGTGCTTGTCACTATTTCATAATATCCTTTCATTGAATATTATTTTATCAAATTATTTGTTATGGAAATAAAAGGTGTTTTTAGCAAAAACCTTATACTAAGATGATATAAAACATTGTTGAAATCCACAACACACACAAAGTCATGAGTAGGTTAGATCTATTAAAACTTAAATTAAAGAATATGCGATTCTACTTAATGAACAAAAAAGTATCTATATTATTTGATTACATATATATTCAACAAATTTTTATAATTTTTAATTTTATATCTGATTCTGGTGACTTGATAGCTACGTAATATAATCTACTTTTAACTAGAGTACCGAAATTTGTTAGTGTGTTCGAGTTTCCAGAGCCAACGATCCAGCACCAACGAACTAAGTCTCAGCATAACCCTAAGATTCAAAAGCTGCACAGAACTCTAAACTAGAGCAATTAGAAAACAGCGTGGCTTTTTTGTTGTGCTTTATAAGTTGAGAAAGTATCTTTTAGTTTAGAGTTGTGCTTTTGTACGTTTTAGCTATATAATTATGAAGTAATACTTGTCTAGATATTTGAGCATTAGGAATGTAATAACTGCCACTCTGAGATGGAGGATACCCCTTTAACTCTGTTCATAAGTGCCAAACTACTAGTGCGAGTAAATAAGAACTACCAACGAGAATAAGAAATACCCTGAAATACCAAATCGAAAGTATTTGAGAAGATCTGATCTGACTTTAGAAGCCTAAATATTACCAACCATATCATTTGAGTTAAGAATCAGGTTTCTCAGTTGCAACTTAAATTAACTGCAAGAGTTTTAACTAGAAATACTTAAATTGTTTAAATTCTTTAAAAGTTTCTCACTTTAATTTCACAGTAAAAGTAATTAATTTGCAATTTTTTTAATTCAAATTGAAATAATAAAATATTTAAAAATTAATTTCAAGCAAAGGTTGAAATTAAAAAGTGCTCATTTGCATTTTGTCGGTGCACGTGCTAGGGATGCTTATATTAATTTCTAGAGCTAATCTAAAGTAGAATTTAGGTCCGACATGCCAACATTAGAAGATTGTCTTTTAATTATTCAAAATGTTTGCCCGCTTAACCTAACCCGGTTGCAAATACGAAATGTGTAAAGAAACGAAAATCTGCACAATGACTGAAATTTGTAATTCTTTTGGATAGTTCATCCTCCTCCCTCCACAGAATCATTTCAGAAATTTTTTAATATATTATTTGTGTTAGTTGCTCGCATCTTGGTCGACGTGCCTGGTATTTGGCGTTCGCTTGGTTTTCCCCTTTCTTTTGTTTGTGCATGTTGCCATAATCCCAATTGGTAGCACTTTCGGGCCGAGCAAACATGTCAGGACTACCAAATATGTGTGTAATATAATTCTAATGTCTAATGTATGTCCAACACTAATACTACACTATATTACATAGAACAGCATGCTCTCACACAAGCTGAAGTTGTGGCTTTTCCATATGTGTGTGCAGAGCTGCCTGCCACAACGTCTGTAACTGAAACTAATTTAAGTGCTACAAATGACAAGCACAGCATAGGCGAGGACAGGGAGTGTGTAAGTGAGTGTGTGTCTTCAGCTTGGTACTGCTAGATTTTGTAGAAGATTTTTGTGTTCTTGTCTGTTTGTGTAATTGAGCTTGTGCCTTGTGTAATGTATGCCAAATGCAGTGCCTCCGTTGACCGCTGCGTTCATATGGGTTTTATGCCGAAAAATTAAAACTAAATCAGTTTAGTTGCGCGGTGCAATATAGCAAGGGAATTGGCGGAGTTACACGAAGCCAGACAGCAGAGAAAAGAAAAGCTTATACCGCTTTCAACATAATTTGTTATTTTACATATAAAAGGAAAATTGCTTAATTTAATGCCGCTCACATTCACACTTCGATTAGCAAATTAGGAAAATATTTGAATGACCTTTAACTGAATAAATTTATTTTTTATATACCCAAATAAATATTAGATTTTGAGTATAAGAAAATGATTGGAATGGATATTGTTTCAGCTGTTTTATGGAGGTTTCTCAATGTTCATTGAAAAGTAAAAAAAATACTGTAATTATATTGCAGTAGTTGGTTACATTTAGCGATGTTTTTCAATTTAAAACTAATTTGCATCTAAACGTTAATAGCTTTTTTTGTTGATGTACTTTGAGTTGCTATAGTAATTGCATCAATACCATGTCTTCGTTTTTTTAACCGTTCACCCAGTTCGACTCAGCTCATGTGACTTGAACATCCACAGAGCTTAATAATCTGTATATGCCGCAGTCTAAGACTGATAAAGAGATGTTTCCCCTAATACGATTGATCTGTACTACCAAATGGTGGATTCTATATAGATGTTATGAAAAAGCATTCCTTTCATGTGGCGTCTATTACATTCTAATACCGTTATTTATGCGCATTCTGGCCACCTGTTTGCCAATACGGCAAAAGAAAAAATTACTGCAGTTAGTCCAGAGACATTTCTTCGTGTTTTGCTTACCAATAGTAATGTTTGTTATGTTCGGAAAATAAAGACCCAATCAATTTTCATGCTATACTGTATATATTCCACTAATAAAGGCGTTTGTTTTAGACACCTCATTTAGCGATGCGATGTTTCCACAAAAATTTTTACCATAGCGTAATTTTTTTGATTATTATTATTAATCTAGATTTAGGTAAAAGAAAAATTATACGATATACTTAGGGTAATTAGATTTTATTTGATTTGTTTTAGTTGGTAAGAGGTCGTTATGGACTTATTCGTTCCCAGACGTATAGCTTGGCGGATATAGTAGTGATATTGGTTCTCATTTTATGATCTATGATTAGTATCTCTTATATCCGCGCAATTTCGAACTGTAAAAATACGTTGGCTTTTAAGAGGACTTGTTATAATTTTTCCAACTTTGACCGTAAGTTGACTAATGACGAAAAATTGTCTAATGACTTTCTAATTGATTTTGGTATTCCTTTGAAAAAGTATATTCTTCACTGAAAGAACGTTTTGCATTTTACAATGTCATTATCTATCGCTTGAGATGCAATAACTCTGTTTTTATTTCTTTAACTATCATAATATTTTATACTTATGTACCATATTATGTATTATTATTATTTAATACCATATATATTATGTTTTACTAAAAATTGTCTATTATCGACAAGTTTAATAGTTACTCTGTTTATTCAGTTGCATCGGGGAAAAGAATATAGAACTACCACGAAAGTTATTCGAGACGAATGTTAAAGAGAAATATATAGTCCGCGGCTATAAAAATAGATGAGGTTTAATTATCGGATGGTAATCTCAAAACTTAATAATAATCTTCAAACTCTGAAAGACAACCTTTAATTTTAAGTAGTATCTTACTTTTCTTATAACACAATAGTGACCCATGTCTATAAGATTTCTTTTAGAAAGGTTTTGTAGCACTTTTGGTATTAAAATTATTTAATATACAGTTGTGCCCTAATACTTAAGTGTTGCTTTCTTTATGTTAACTAAGATACAAGTAAATTAAAGGAAAATAATAAACAAATCCTTATTTTGGGTTTATGTAGAACTTTTGCAAGCCACATTCTGAAATGAGCAGACATTTGCTTCAGAAGTAGGCAGTTACGGAATTCAGTTACAACTTTCATTCGGACATAATTTTTTTAATTATAAAACAATTTCATTGTGCTACTTTTTCTTTACTTCCTTCATATTCCTTTTTCTGTGTCATCCTTGCCGGCATATGAATGTACAAATTTATGTGCCGCATGCAACATGGTAAGGCTTGTACCGAGTTCCGACTTAGTTGCAGTGTAAAGATATGTTGAGAATTTCATTAATTTTAAGTAATTTTATGCAAGGACATTTTTCGACTTAGTTTCAACATTTGTGAGAAAGGATGTCGGATTGGGTGAGATACTGTGCTGGCTAGCATAAGTAAGCTGATCACTCGCTGTGGGGTGTAGCAGTGGCATGACTAGTCTTTTTGTACCGTTCTAGCTTTGCTGAGAGCTATTCTAATGCAAGTAAGTTTCTAGTCAGTTGCGAGTAAGTTGCACATGTTACCAAACCGCTAAGCAATGCTTTTGCGGTAAAAATGCAATTTAATCTGCTGCAGGACTGCAGCGACTGAGTAGGACTGTTTTTTCCCTTTTGCCTATACGTATTTTTATGTATGGACTTAGTTGCATTTGTGTTTGTGTGCGGTTTTTGTTTTCTGATTTAATTAAATTTGAAATAAAATGCAGCTGTAGTCAATTATAATTTTTTTCATCTTACATTTAAGTTAAAATTATTCTCATGCTATCACAAAGCTCATTATTAATTTATGATTAGCGATAAAGTTTTAACTTTCATTTTGAAAATTTTCATATTATTTATATTTCGCCAAAAACTTGCAGAAGCCCAAGAAACAATAAAATTAAGCAAATTATTTTATGAAGTTTTAACAACAGATACATCTCATAGCAGAGAAACTTAACCTCAAAGCTTTTGCTAGACTGCTATGACACGCTGCAGCAGCTGGCAAGCGAAAACAAAGGCATACTTTGCTGGGTGCGTGATCACAAGGAATCAATGGTAATGAGTCTACAAACAGTCTTGCGAGGTCAGGATCTGCTATTCAACTCTGTGAACTGGAGCCATATTGTGGATTAAATTGATCTAGAACTAAGTCTCTGATTGATAAATGTCGCTAGTGACACGACATTCCAGGTAACCGTCAGGCTAAAGAGCTGGTGCATCCCTATACATATGGTAAGGTATCCTACTTTAGTAGAACAAAGTTCATATTGCTGGTGGGATATTTAACGGGATACCATGGAGTGTGTTATCACCTTAAGAAAATGGATCTGTCAGAAGATATAGATTGTCGACTCTGCTTAGAAGCAGATGAGACTTCTAGTCATATACTTTGTGACTGCCCAGTCTTGATCTATGCCAGGAGGAGGTCACTGGGTCGAGAACTATTCTCCATTCTGACATTAGACCTTCTAATGGCTGACATTCTATCTGTCATTCGGAAAGCGGAATGTCTTCTGTTCGGTTAGGGTCTGTTACAGCACAAAAGATCAACTATGGTCGCAGTTCTCTGCTCCATTGGGAGTTCTATTCTATTTTAACAGTGAAACTACTACAGCAGCATATATTGGAATGAAGTAAAAATGATTTAAAAAGGAAAAAAATATCTTTTGATTGCCCTTGAAATGCATTACTTAATTATACCACTTATATATGTACAACATATCGTTATATATGAATTAATATTGAAAATCCAATTTAATTAACTTATCGTTTGTATATTCAACAATGCAGTAACAAAACAAGTATTACTAATATTGACGTATGGAGCCATCGGCTTGGCTCTGAGCTACAAAATTATATTAAATTCAGATTCAGAAAATGAAGAAAAAATAACAAAATTATAATGAACTACATTAAAATATTAAAAAGCGCGCAGGTAAATGAATCTAACAAACTTCATCATTTCTGATATGTGCTTTTAATGTGGAAAAATTCATTTGAAATTAAATTTTGTGGCATTGAGAGTGGCTTCCGGGCGTATGAGCCACTTCTGTGGTAGATGATTTGAGATTTGAGTGTTACGGCTCAGGTTGTAGTTTCAGGATTTTTTCATGTATGAAAATTGGTTTTCCAAAAGTAAATATAAGCAAAGTCAAATATTGAAATAAATTTCTTTAATATGCATTTTAGTTTGTTTTTCGTCAGTACTTACGTAAATTGTATTTATTTAATTATGTAAACATACCGCTTTTGTGGCTATACAGACTGTGTGGTTGTTGTTAAATATAATAATGAAGATAATAATGAAAACAGTTAATTAGTTTGCATAAAATTTACTGTTTCTTTGAAATTAAATGCATTTGTTGGTGCTACTTTCTTTTATTCCAGAGCTTCATTGAATCTATCAAACTTTTTTTCATTGCTCATACTTAAGTTAGCGTGAAAGGAAGAGTATTTTTATGCATCTGTGAGATAGTTCCATACTGAAAATAAATGAATTACTGTTGTTGCTTTTAACTTTTTGCAAGAGTTTTTAAATAATAAATAGTTTTTATTTAATTAAATCAACATGTCAATAAGATTTAATTATAAAGTGACTTTTATTCAATATTACACTAACTAATATATTTTTTTATATACGTTTTCAGTGATATACTGACTAGATGGAATTATTCATTAAAGCATTCACAGATTTCTTTGCCAGTTTTTTTTTTTTAAATTTATTATATTTTAATTTATTTTTCTACATTTGTTTATAAATAGTTTTTGTAATGCTAAAATATTTCAATAAATTTTCTAAGTAAAATATCTTTAATATTCTATTTTCAATTTATACATTCATATTTCTCAAATGCAGCAGTAGGTGTTGTTGCCTAGAATATTTTAAATGATTTTAAAATGCTATTTTACTAAATATTTATTCATTTGAAGTAAAACATTACAATTAAAAATGTTTTTATTTTTTTTTGTTTTATTTGAAAAAAATATTTTATAAAAATCTTAATTACCTATAAGACGAGGACGAGGAAGAGGAAGACTCACGTCTGTAATGGCCAACTAAGTAAGTAAGTAAATTACATATATACGTCGATCTGTAACACAAATGTGTGCAGCATTTGCTTGCATTGCCGAATAAAAATCTAATTTTCCTTAAATTTTATTGAACTCTAATATGTACTCTTGTTAGTCAATTACTTTAAATGTTTCAAAAATTATAGAATATAATAAATCTACTCCGTATTTTCAATATATAAGTTACTTTTTAATACAGTTTAATTTATTTTTTGTATTTATACAATTTTGAAAATTTTAAAATAAATATATTAATAATAATAAACCTTAAGAAAGTCTTTCTAAGCATCTCGCAGTTTCTATTTTTAAATATGAAAAGGTTGAAATGAGTATGTGTATTGGAAGCAAAAAGGCAATCTTTATGTTATTTGAACTGAAAAATTGTGTACTTACCTAAAGGATATTGGAGATCAAAAGCCTAATCAGATAAAATCACACAAATTTATATTAAGCGAACGCGAATATTTACCCTAAGATGGCATCAGCAGGTGGAAATGCCTTAAGACATCTTATGAACATCACATGTACACAATCAACAGAAAATCGAACACTAGTAATATTGATAATGTCAGTGTTGTTAAAAAATTCAAAAATTTCTTATGTATTGTATATGTTTGGAATAAAGTATATGAGGTTTGCTTATCGACACACACATTTGAGTGGAAAAATGCGTAAAAGTGTTTAAGCGCCTTAAACCAAATAATAACGAAAAATTCTCCAGTCGATGAGCAATAAAGTAGCAAAGTTTGCCTTGCATGGAATGTGAGTGAGAGTGGAAATTGTTGTATATATGTGTAGATAAGCACACATTTTTTAAAAACTCTATTAGGCATGCAAAACGGAAATGACTGCTTGCCAATATACCGGCAAAGGCTTCGCTCTAATGCCTGGTGGGCCCAAGCGAAGGCGGCCCAGCCTATTTGCCTAATCACCTTATTGCCATAGTGTTGCTGATTACGAGTTAGTTTAGTTAGTTGCTGCTATCAAAATTGCTTTTTAGTTAATTAGTAGTTGATCAATAATTTACAATATATGAATTTGTTCGTGTTCGCCAATGAGCAAAGCCTGGTAGACATCGAGCAGATACTCATAGTGCGGAAGCGCAAAAGTGTTGCCTAGTTTTAGGCAACGTTTAAGCTTAACGAACGAATTAAAGGCGCTTATGGAAATTGCTTTCTGCTGGCGTTAAATTGTTAATTTTGAAATTTAGGTTGAGGAAATTACAAATTGGAAATTTTGTATTTACCGTAAATTCTGTAAATTCAGTAAATTTTGTAAATTTTGTAAATTTTGTAAATTGTGTAAATTGTGTAAAATTGTGTAAAATTGGTAAATTTCAATTTTCCTTATTTCAGAATAACGAAATTAGTGAAGTTGTTACTTAATTTTATTTTCACTCGAACTACTGTATCTCAAATATTTAAATATTATATTTTAAATACCTTTTAACTGTTTTCAGAAACATAAATTTTTTAAATAATACTATTTCATAAAACAAATTAAATTAAAAGTTGTTTTAGTGTTTACTCGTTGAATTTAACCTATTAGCTTCATTAAGTAAGACACACAATTAAAATAAACTTTTTATACTATAAGTAAAGTTGATTTCGTATATATTGTTAACCTTTTTTTATAATTTTTCAATATAAATATTTAATAACATTTAAATTTCTGATTAGTTTGCACAGTTTTACTTCTTCCAATTATTTTGGCAAGTAATTTCGGTTTGTTTAATTTTTCATAGCAATTGTAATTTTTGCTGCATTAATTATTATTGTTGGCATTTTAGCTTTTAAAGTTTTCGTTTAAATAAAAACTTTGTGTTTTTGTCCAATATTTGTCCATTGCATTTATTCCGAAACTGTGTAGTTATTTTGCGAAATGCAGCACTTTTTATGCACTGCTCCATCCTGACTTCCTAATTGCAAATGTCACAAAGTAATTAAACGCAGTTTAAGCTCTCATTTATGTTTAACTATTTTATTTAACTTCTGGGTTTTATACTATTTTTTACGAAGAAATGTAGGTTAAACTGCTTTATTTAATATCGCAACAAATAAACTCTGTCTTTTCGCTGTTGCGAATACATGCTCCACTTGCCATCCCTAAATATTTTAGTATCAAGAGAAGTTACTGATGTCAGATGTATCACCTTTGAAGATATAATAAGTAAGATATCGAATTTTAACGTCCGTTTTGACGAAAGAAACTAAATACTCAATATGAACTATTATTTTCAATAGATACAATAAATAGATTTCAATAGATGCAATAGGTACTTGCAGTCTCAAAAAATTATTTAGAAAGAATTAAATATAAGAAATAATTCCAAGACCACTTATGATAAGTATTTGCCAATCTTCGAAACAGCCAAAAATTCAATTAATTAATAAAATAATAAAATTTTATTGTTGTCATTTAAATAAGAAATTAATATGAAAAAGAAAATCTAGACAAACTTTTTCCTAGAGTCCCCATTTAGATATCATCAACATCAATCGGTTGGTAACATTGTTCGAGTGTTTAAAATTAATATTTTTTTATTTCATAAGTCTAAGTCTCCATCTTGCGTATCTTTATTATCTTATGTTTAAATCTACTATACTGTGGTCAAATTCTGGTACTCATCTCACTTTTAGGTGAGACATCTGTTTTGGCTTCTATCCTAAAGTACAAATATGTTGCAGTTTTGAAGATAGCATCGACTGTGGATATGTATTCTACCCCACTAAGCTTATTTGTTTTTAGTGTTGTCAAAATCTTAGGATGTATCTAGAATCCTTCAGTTCATGGTTATATTGTTATTTCCAGCTTCCATTTATTTTTGTTGGTTTCGTTTATATTTATACTGATTTAGGGTTAAGTTTCGCTTGCTTATATTATAAATAGTACCACGACTGTGCGATATAAGAAAATTTGTAAACTTCTGCGAAGCAAACCACTACATGAGAAGGTTTTATACAGAATTCATTATTTAAATCTATTTCACAACGTATCTTGGCTTTTGTGTTAATAGTAACACCATATTTTTGCATAAGATACTTACGTTTAATAATGCTGACATCTATCTATCAGTATTTGCATTTGCTTGATTAAGATTATTGTTAATTGCTCATAGATTATACAATCCCTTTTTCGGGAACAACTTTATTTGCAATCGCCATGGCTTGGTTATTATTTTTATATCATCTATGTGTCCTTTAGGACCTAGCCAAGTTCATAGAACTGTCAAGTTGGTTTTCCTTTACCTAATAGGGGAGTCGTTACTTTTCTTTCGACGTTGAATGTATACTGATTACGATCTTTATACAAATCAACGTAACTCCTGTGGTTCCACAATGGGCTATTATTTGTGCTTAAGTGGGCTTTTTGTGATACAAGGCCGCCACTCCAATCAACCAACCAACCAGGTGTCCTTTAATAGTTTGAAAGAATTCATAGAATTGTTTTTAGTAGTTTTATGGCAACATATGTAGTCTATATTTTTGTGAATACATCATTCGCGTTCACTTGATGATAGGAGTGGTGCATTTTGAACTCTAAATACAATAAGAATAATATTATATAGCAGTATGTTAGTATGAACAAGACCTTTAGACTATTCATTATACTATCACTACACTGATAGTGCTTAGTGCCCGTCAGTCCAAGTAAAAAAGGCACAATAATTGTTTGAAAACTTTATGCCATCTAGATATTAAAATATCTACAGCATCGATGAGGTCGAAATCATATGTTATAAGATATATATCATATATCATAAGACGAATGTGTAGCAAATTATATTCATTGTACTACGAACCGCTTTACTGCACATAGTTATGATTTAATAGATATATTATCTTTGTATGAATAGTTCTAACCATGGTCATATATCGAATACTAATGGCTTAAAGATGATACAAGCAGTTAATATCATTCTATATGATAATCTATTGTCATATTCCTTATCTATATCTATTTTCAATATACGCGATCGGTGAACTTGAAAAATAATATCAAATGAATGTGTGTGCTTTAAACAAAATGCATTTAATTGGAATATTTGCAGTCCAAGAATTGCAGTTTTTAATATATTCTCTTGCAATTTCTTATTTATTTTAAGCTTTAAATTAAAAAAGGTTACCGAACCAACCTTTTTATTGCGTTGAAAAGAATTCATTTGCTATGCAATGTCTTGGATATTGAAAGAGAAGGAATTCCGATACCTCTTATGTCTACTCTATTTCGCATTAAGACTACAAAACTAACGAAGAAAGACCGACAAAATGAAATATAGAAAGTGAAGAGAGAGAGAGAGAAAGAGAAAAATATCCAATAAGACAGCAAAGTAAATTATGATAAGATAATCACTTGTACATTCATTGTTCCATATGAATTTTGAACGTAATTCTGAACTTTAATGTATGCATGCCCTTAATTTGCATAGGTCGGTCAAGTACTTCTGAATATTGTGTTATCGACTATTTAGTTTATATATGTTGAATTAAAAAATGTGAGTGTAATATAATTTTGAACCAAAGTAAAATTTAAAAATACAGTCTCCGAACCTTTTAATAAATTTTTGTGCTCATTTCTTAGAATGACTTCGAACGGCTCACTACTAAATTCACTTAGTTTAAACTAAATATATGAATTTTAATAAGTAATTAAAATAGTTTATCAATGCTTTTAATTTTGTAATATAAATTTTAAGTAATATCTTAATAATTATTGTAAATATTTAAGAAATTAATAAACAAGTAAAATGTTTGGTGTAGTGAAATACTTAGCATTCTTGCTAAATGAAGTGTATGAGAAGCACAGAGGTGAGCTAATGTTATGGGAATATCTGTAATGAAAAAGAAATAACTTTGAACTTAAAAACAAATTAGATCCACGAGTACAACATTTTCTTCTGGTTGGGTCACCTTTTCCTCCTTTAGCAATTATAGCTGTGTACCTATTATTTGTGCTGCACTATGGACCTAAGTGGATGGAGAACCGAAAACCTTATGAATTGAAAAATGTCATGCGAATATACAATGCTATTCAAGTGGTGGCGAATATAATAATCTTTATAATTGTAAGTGTTTATTGATGGTATATAATAAATTTATTGTGATATTAAATGATGATATTAAGCTTATGTTTACTCTTCTTAGGGTATAAGATGTTCTGCGTTGCACAAGGAATACAGTTTACTTTGTCAACCTATTGACAACGACAATACAAAGCCATGGATGTTAAAACTTCTTAATGCATCTTATTGTTATTATTTAACAAAGTATTTGGATTTATTTGATACGGTAATTATATTTTTATACATATATTTGTATAGATACATATATATAATATTAATATCAAAAATTGATTTTCCTGTAAAGAACCTAGCTATCTTAGTTTTATTGGTTTATTTTTATTTTTCGGACGCGTCAGATAAGGTCTCCAAAGAATGAAAATATATAATATTCAAAATTGAGACTATTAATTTAATTCATAATAATTAAATATTGAAATTATTCTATAATTAATAATTATAAATTTTGAACTTTTTCTGTTGCATTGGTCAGCATATTGATATTAGTCTTTAATTATTTATACGTACGGACAATCAGAGATAAAGGTCAATTTAATTTCCATTAAATTGACTTATTTCTACTGAAAATATATAGGAGTAAATACCATTTTCAACAAATAATTTGAAAAATTTTTTTCTAATTACATATACGAAAAAAAATGTATTTAATACAGTAAAATTTTATTTTATATGTACCAATCAGATTATGTCGCTGTTTTTAAAAACATTGCGTTATTTTGATATACAAGAATATATAATAAATTATTTTCTATTACTTTTCAGATTTTTTTCGTATTACGTAAAAAAAATAGGCAAATAACATTCTTGCATGTTTATCACCACGCGGGCATGGTTTTTGGCTGTCACATTCACATGACGTTTATGGCAGGTGAGTAGATCGATGGTGCAAAAGATCATTATAAATGGAACACTAAAATTAAAGGACATATAACTTTACAGGAAGTCTTTCAACAATGTTGGGTATGGTCAATCTTGTGATACATACAGTTATGTACTCGTACTATCTGGCAACGTCGCTACAACCTATCAAAGAGGCTCTGTGGTGGAAGCGCCATATCACAGAATTGCAATTATTGCAGTTTGGTTTTCTGATGGTGTTATACTTGCAGGCTATATTACGCAAGTCTTGTGAAATACCACTTCCAGTGTCCATGGTTGCTTTCATGCAGAATCTCTTTATGTTTGCGCTTTTCTTCGAATTCTATTTCAAGACCTATTTGAAGAAACAGTTTTCGAGTTCGAAGCCGAAAGTAGAAAGTTGTGCGAAAGAAGAGAGCAGCGCCAGTACGAACAGCGAATCTTTGAAAACTCAGTAGCGTTAGCTTTATTTTAATTAACTTTACTTAAGTGTACAACAATCATAAATTTACTTAATAAAATGTCACTTGAATTGCCTTGCTATGTACGATTTGCGATATAATTTTTTCACATGAATTGCATTTTATTTGTATATAATAAAATCAAGCCTCTTAAGTGGCCCCAAATGGATTTACCTATTGAACCGTGTAGTGCTTTGTGTTCACTGCATATGTAATGCACCAGCTGGGGCTGGTGTGGCTTGGCTTGGGTCGGCTTGGTTTCCAATTTAGCTTTGTTGCACGCTGGCCCTTGTGGGTTTGTGGCCGTGTGTATCTGTATATGCAAATATTTGTTATGTGCTCATTAATCGAAAGTAAATTTACATAAATTCTAAACTTAAGTCCGTAATTGCATACTAAAGTAGTCGTAAGCACCGACAATCTAAGTGCATACGAATTTGAATCAAAGTTCACTTATTTAAATTTGCTTTTTTAAATGAATTTTATTATAGTTGGATTTCAACTTGAAATACATAAATTCTGAAATAATTTTTGGAAAAAAATTGAAAACTTTTTAGTTGTATAATATCTAAAAAACACTAAAGTTTATTGAGGTTCAAAAATTTAACGAAACCTATGAATTATTAAATAACTTCGACAGAAAGTCATTTTAATGACATGTCTGTTCAATATTCCGAATTTTATATTAATACATATATATTTAAGATATATAAAACATTATTTTAGAATATAAATAATATGTTAAAAATGCGCTGCTAATCATTTCTAACATCTTTTATTAAATATTATTTGCGTTCTTCATAATCAACAGTCTTCATAAGTTTAATATGTGAAATATATATAACTCTCTAGTACATAAAAGTAATACCTTTCTATTATTCTATTCCATCTAATAAAAGAATATCGAAGCTATGATTTTTCTATACTTTATAGAAATAGTACAAGCATATCAATATTTTCAACAGTTAGTAGAAACTTTTCTACGAGATAAATACTTCTCAGATAAGTTCTTTCGTGTAATTTCCCCTTACAAAATTGACAGCAAATACGAATAATAACCTTTTTGGAAGTGACAAACTATAGTGACCAAAGATTATACGATGCAATAGTAAAATAGCTGGCAGATTTATAGGTCCACATTTTAAAAATAATACATTATTAAAAGTATTAAGATTTGTAAGATAATACATAATTTGAATGAATTGCCATCATTCAATAGTATAGAAAAGTGATAAGTGGTAGATTTCTGAAGTTCTAGTTAAGCGTGTGTTAACAACTGATCTGGTCAGAACACAAGATATTGAACATTTAAAGATCAGAATTTCTGTTACTAAGAAGTTCCTGACAATAGATGGTATATTATTTCCTTCCTGCCTTAAACCACAACCAGATAATCATAAAAAGTGTGACTAGAGAGTCTCATTAATTCCAGATAGGTATCATTCCTGTAACAGGGCTGACCTTAAAAGTGTAATATATAAATATGTTAAAAGACTTGAATAATTTTAATCTAGTTATCATGCAGATTTATTTATATATTTTTATTTTCTCTAAAACTACAATTATATATTTTTTTTTGAAAAAAAAATTGTTTTTTAAAGTTTTTATTAAGCCCAAAATTATGTATTACTGAAGACGTCTGAAATTATTTCTACAAACGGTTTTATCATAAAAAGTAATAGGTAAGTACTTTGCCACTCTATGTCTTTATTTTTTGAATTGTTTTGTTTGGCTTCTGGAATTTTTAAAGAATCTTGGAACTGCAATCCACTTTATACCACAATTATTGCAATTGATGTCATAATCAAATACTGAATCTGTGAGTTAAATTAGCACTTTAATACTCTTACCGACATCCTTGTTACAAACTGTTTGATTGGTTATTTGTATAGACAGCTTGGTTTATTAGTGATGAACACCGATAGGACGTCGTAGTTATTAAAAAGCGACATACCTGAATTGGTTATTTTTTTTTGTTTCCAAAAGACAGCGCATTCACAAAAAAAAATTATTAGTTGTTTTCTTCGCTTGTGTTTGGTTACTACTCAAAAACACTCAAAAATGATAGCCTGCACCTTTCAATGGCATGCAACCAACATGTTGGTCTGCTCACCAAAATTTTAGTACAGCATGCGTAAACACCCTTATTCTTTAAAAAATTTGCTTGAATGATAACTCTTGCATGTGAGCATGTTTAAGTTCGGTTGCTAGAATAAATTTGAACAAAAGAGAGCGCAACTTGAATGACATTCAAAAATGATAGTCTGCACCGCGTTTTAAATGATGCACGACTCTTTCGTCTATAATTAGCTATTTAAAGGTAAGCGATATTAATAGTCTTTTTGTCACATTATCAGTGATTATTTAAAACCGGTTCTGCAAAAACTTTTTGAATAGTAGATATACTGTTCAAGATCAGATATATCTGGCGTCATAGATTCCTAATAGGGGTAATCATACTACAAATATATAATCTTAAAATTTATGTTAACTCTGGAACACCTCTTCAAATTTTATACTTCTCTTCTTTTCTTTTGTAAAGTTGTGCCGATACCAAGATATATTAACCGTTTCGGGTATACCAACACACATTTTTATTTCATATATTATAGTGTAAAGTCGTTTTTTGATTTGTGTCGTGTCAAACTAAATTCGTTAAATTAGTTTTTATTTGGCTCTGATGACGTCAATGAAGCTGATACAGCAAATGGAAGCGTTAAATTTAAACTCAACAGTCAGAGTTGCGGTCGCAACTGATTTATGATGTTATTAATAAAGAAACAAAGATAAACCAGAAAGTTAAAAGAGAAACAAAAAGTTTCAGTGCTTTAAATTGAATTTAGTGGAAACAAAGGACCTGATTTAGCGTTTGTCCAGTCACAAAGGCATATCTATAAATGTTTTGTTTACTTTGAGAACTTCTTTCAGTTTTGCAGTTACTTTTTGTTTGTTTTATTGTATTCTGTGTAACGAACAAGTTAAGCTTTGTTTTTATTTTTTCCCATCCCTGTGTCTTCTTCTTGTCCTTCATCTTCAGCTCCCTTAGTTGGTTGAGGAATCATTAACTCACTGATGATGGTTATTATGACAAGGTATTGAAAAGTTGCTGGAGAAAATCAAAAAAGAAAAGTTCCATAATTTGAGGCGCTGTTGGTCCGCACCTTTTACCAATTATTTACTCTTTTTTCACTTTCTGGCGTGCGCTTTGCTTTTACTTTCAAAATAGCTTCCGCTTTGTCTTTAATTTTTGGTTTCCTTAGGCTTTCCACACGGCTTAAGTTACATTGTAAATTCTCATGTTTGGATTTCTGTGTTCCGCTGTACCATTTTTTGACTGCACGTGTTCGAATGAGGCTCGCTTTTTGATGTCTGGCAATTAGATGAAATTTAGGCATCATTAATCATTTGTATGGTACACTTCGCAAACTCAAGAAAATGAAAGATTTCACAGGAATAAACAACCAAAACTTTCGCAGTTTGCTTTAAATTTGAGATAAATACAAATTTTTCTTTGGACTTTTGAATTAAAGTCGAATCTGTATACGTACAGATACAAATGAAGCAAAAGACATTGACTATAGATATATAATATATTATTTATGGATTTTATGTTTTCGACATTAAAAACTTCACAATTCTGCAGCTTATGGCTTCTTTAAACATTTTTCAATTAAAGATAAACTTCACTTTGTGTTTTTTGTTTAAAAGAAAAAATATTTACACATAAATGTTGAAGTATTGTATACAGACATTCACATGACAAATGGTCGTAGTAGTTATTGCTCTTTCCGATCATGTTCATGAAGGCATGTTATGCAGAAAATCAAATCCAAATTGTCTATTTCGTACTTTAACTACAATTTATACACTTTTTAGTTGTGCTTAAGTTTAACAGGTGACAATTTTTGCATGGGTATATGAGTTAATATCTATCTTTACAGGGCCATAGGACAGCATGGAGCTAGACTTGACCCTACCCTGTGGTATCTCCTGCAATGCGTCTTTACCAGCTCTCGAAGAAAGGACACTGGAACACCCTATGTGTCTATGTCCAGGTTTGGCCAGAACTAGACTTAAGATTAACCTAATCGGCGATATCTCTAGAATTAGCATTGGCCAGATTCTTGTCTTTATAAATGCGTCTGAGTGGTTCCAACTTGACCTTCTCTCTACTACACACTATTACGAGGTTTTGTAGATTCAAAACGGCTTTCTTAGCTAATTGAGGAGGGTTCGTTCCTCCCTCCACCACAACTTACTAACTATGTGTATACCCACATTCCTTAAATCATAAATTCAGACATTTGTTAGTTAAATACTATGTTTTGATCAACGATACTCGGAGTAGAAATGACTATAGTTTCATCATAACTTCTCTCTTGCTCTATTTTTTCAATTTTTAATTAAGACTATGACTGTCAGGTCGATATGAATTAAATTCTATATGTACCTATTACTGAAAATTCAAAGCAATCATGTACGAATTTAATATAGTAGACTTTGATTATTGAGTTTAATACAATACTATTCAAAAATTTATGATTACAAAAAAAAATATTCTGAAATCAGTTTCATTTAAAAACTGTTACGAACAGTTTCAAATTTTCTAAAATAATATATTTGCTAACAAAATTATATATAAGTTTAGATTCTTTCGGAACACTGTGGTTGTAAAAGTGGAAACAAACATGGAACACTGTGAGCGCGTCCTCAATGCCCTTCTCAAAACCAAAGCCGGAACAAATATGCAAATAATGAAGGACATTGCAAAGGCTGAAGGTGTAAGTAAAAAAATATTGTCAATTAATTAATGGGAAACCAATCCTTATTTAATTTGCTTAAATTAAGAAAAAAAAAAAACAACCACCTTTTATGCGTCGAATATATAAAGTCAAATAATTTTTTTGACACAAATAATTCAAAAATTTATATAAAAACATTAAAATTTTATTTGTTCCAAATTTTTTTTTTTTTTAGATGACCGTTGACCAGGTGGTTCAGGCTCTTACTCCTCCTGAGGGTGATGAATCCACAATGATGTACAGTAGTGATGAAGAGAAAACTGAGGTCATACCAGAGAAAGTCAAAATTGCTAATGCAAGAAAGCAAGAATGCGTCGATTTAATCAAGCAACTGGTTTTGTCTGAGAACGTAAGTACCACTATTTATATATAGACAATATAAAATATACTACGCTTGCTAGTGCTACTACGTTAATTGATTTTTCTGAGGGATTGAACAATTTCAGTATATGAAAGAATAAAAAAAATTTAAATGTCGGAGATGACATATAATATTAAACTACTTTAATAATTTTGATTTTTAATTGTCCGAAATTCATTTTTTCAAGCTCCATACAATTCTTATTTTCATCTGATATTTCAAGTCTTTATTTTTGTGAAAAATGATTGGCTGTTTATTTACTTAATTGGTTTTAGCAATCCGTTTTGAGCTTTAAGTCCGATACAGCACGTCTTTCCATCGTCCCTTCACCAAACCACAATTTTCGTCTGTCTTTTTACTGCAACTGCGTCTTCAAAGACTTTTTGCTGGATCATCGATTTCTATATTTGCGACAGGATCGGTTTAAGAAGCCTCAGGCTTTTAATTGGCTGAACGATGTCAATATCGTGATAAAACTAACACAGTTAAACCAAGGTTAATATGGATACCCACATTACCAACTTGCTGAGGATTAAGGAAGTTACCCTTCTTAAATAAATTTCATAGAAGATATAACAACATCAAGGTCCGTTAATACCCTCTCAATTTAATTACTCCACCTCAGTTTTTTCTCGATTGTTATTTATTATACACATAGACATTATTTTTTTGATAAAAATTCGTTGAAACGTTGAAATTTGATTATTGAAATATATTTTTGTACAGCTTAGTAAGAGAAACGAATAATCAATTAAATACTTAATTCTTTTCTTTATACTCATCATACAGATGTCACTACACGAGATCATTGATGCGCTCACAGTGTCTATTGGAGCTGAGGTAACTAGTGGTCATGTTGGTGTAAATGCAGGATCGGTTGGCATTTTAACTAAAACTAAATCTGGTTTTCAAGATCCAGGTGTCACCCAACGTGACAGCTACCGTTCTTATTGCCAATGCCCATCTGGTGATTCTGATTCTCCTATGTATCCTCAGTCCCCTGCGAGCTCTGACATCCGTGAGTATTCTCGAGGATCTAAATCTCGTAAGTCTCAACAACCAGATACTCCTCAATGAGTTGTTCTACACTCTACAACTAAAAGCTACTAAAAAATAAAAAATCCAACCCAAGCTGTAAAAAGTATCCAAAAACAATCAAACCCATATTTTATAACAATTTTAAACTTAAGTGCTCCATAAAATTACAAACCAAGGTTTGATAAATAAATTCACATTGCAATAGAAACGATAATTAGTTAGTTTTTATAACTTTACTATTAAAACTAAGATATACACGTATGTTGACTAAGGTAAGATTAAAAATTAGAAAAATAAAATAAAACTTCTATAAATAATGGTTCAGGCAACGATATTTTTCTCCTCCATCCTCTCGGAGATGGAAAGAAAGATATATGAAAGATATAGCATAAAATATTTTACAATAAAAAATGAACGCGGACATCAATTTGGATTAAGATATATTTAGTTCACTCATGAGTGAAGCATTCAAACCTTTCTACGATATATACACTTATTATAACGTGAATTATTTATAAAATTACGAAAAATCACAAAACAAAATACAAATTGTTCAGTCTAAGAAATCTTTAATTCATTAAGGATCATGTACAGCTAATCTTCGAAGTTTGAGATTAATAGGTACTTGCATGGAAAATGTGAAATATTCGTGCATTTTGTCTGTTCATATTATCTGGATGTCAGTACCCACAGAACCATGTGAGTATACCTCAAAAAATTTTATTCATTAAGAAGATAATAGATCTGCAAAGTGGCGATTTAGTAAATATTTTCCCTTTTTATTAATAACAATTATCAGAAGTTGGACCTGAAAGAAATGCTAATCCGATGACAACAAGGCATAGAGACAGACCGAAACTGAGATGGAAGGAAAACTTGTACGAAGACGTTAGAAAGCTCGGAGTTCTGAATTGGAAAACAATTGCACAAAAACGAAGCAGATGGAGACAGGTTGCGTAGGAGGCCAAGGTTCGCACTGGACTGTAGTGCCAAATAAGAAGAAGAGAATCAGAAATACTGAAGAATTATTATAAGTAGAATCAAGATACTTGAAAGATTATTATCAATAGTCAATATTTATACGACTATTGATCAAAAATGTTATATGAATACCGATACTATGATATATAGTAAAATATGAAATGAAGGAACTTAACTTATGCTATTATCTTTCTCAAATAATTTATCCAAAATCTTTCTAATCTTACTTGACGAAACTTCGGAGTTTAATTCAAAATAAAATAATTAATTCTGTAAAGTACAATAAATGGTCTTATAAATATTTTAACTATATTTGGCACAAATTCTAGCTATCAGCAATTAGATCTTAACTGTGAGTAAGTAGGACTCTGACCTGTGTTTATGTTTGGAGAATAATTCTATAAATTATATTTAGGACTTTAAAAGTTGCAGCTTAGCTCATTCACTTTGGTTTTGTTCGCTAAATAGAAGAAAGGTGATATATTTCTAACAAATGCTTACACTACAAATTAGCGAAAAAATAATTTAAGTCTCTGCTAATTATTTCGAAATTGCACTGCAAAGTGTATATAAAAATTCCAAGGAGCATTTCAGCACATAGTAAAAATTTGCCACTCCAACAAACGCGAAAAGGCAATATACTGAGTTATACAAAATTCTGTTGACATTGCAAATGGCATATCATTCCGAAAATAAATGAGCATCTCCCCTAATATTTAACAGTTTATTTGCTTAAGTATCTAATTGAGATCCTGTACATTTGGATTTCCCTCAGCCGAGCTGTTCCTGTACGCTTTCAGTGTCGTGCAACGAAATCCTCAAATTTCTGAGCTTTGTGCACTTGAACTGCTCTTACTTTATTTGGTTTGTTGGTTACAATTTGTTTTAATGTAGCTGCGATATTTTTCTTATCGCATTTCGTACAGTTGGCAGCACAAATATTGCAAATGGCAACGGCAACGGCAACGGAAACGGAAACGCAGTTTAACAATTTACTACGTTGACTAGATCATCAAAATATCTTGGAGGAAATGCGAAAAGGAATGTCAAATGGGAGCAATATTAATAAAAATATATTTTTTGTATGTGTGCATGTCGGAAGCCACAGCTGCTAAGCTGCTAAACAACGGAAATACACTTAAGCCTCAAGCATTGGCTCGGTGTCAATATACAAATACGACAAAGCCATGCCCGCTGGGCACTTCATGCCAACTAAAATTAAAATTATCTGCGAGTTCAGTTGATTTTAATTGGCGCTGCGAATTAATTATTTTGCAAATTTATATTAAATTTTGTTTTACTTGACAAGTCAACAGTACACACAAGCCAACAAAAAGCACACGTATAACGTATATAACGCACATAACGCATATAACGCAAATAACGCTAACAACGCATAAAGGTAAATATTCTCGGAATATGACGTAAACAATGAATAAGCTTAGACACCACCACTCACCAAGACATTTCATTTTATTATTTTTTACTTACAAAATGATTTTGTTTCACAATCCCTACTTTGTTTTATCTGCTCGACGCTTCACAGAAAAGGAAAAAAGGACAAAGGACTATTTTCCTAAGAATTTTTGCTGCTGCCATGCTGCCATTGTTGCTGCTGCACTTCAAGCAAAGCATTCGTCCGTGTGCTGCAGCTTGTTTATTCGTCCTTTGTGCAATTGAATTTCGCTGACAGAAAATGCACAGCAGCGTTTACAGCACAACTGCAGCTTATTTATGTCCTGCTCAGGGACAACCTGAATGCATTGTTGTGCGCTTTTGTTTTGAATTTAAATAAATTTCGTTGTTCCGAATCGCTTTCAAATTGTATAAAAAATTTAACAGTTGCTTTGTCCTGCATTTATTGCAGTGCATAAAATCCGACTATTGTTGCCATTTTTCAGCTGTTTTATTCTCTTGTTTACAAATAGGAGTCTCATTATATTTTTATGTATTTGAATATTTTAAATATCCCAGAAAAATCAGAAATACTACAGGGAATTGCGTTTCAAATATTTACAGCTGAAATGACCTTCGTTGATTGCATTATTATTGCTCAATACTGGATAAATAATCGGAATTTCGTATGAACTTTCAATTTTGGAAGTATTTTATTAGTTAAAGGACTTTCGCTTTTAGTACAGTAATTATTAACGCCTATGACAATTAAATATTTTTTAGAAGGTTTTATAATACATTGAGATTGGTTGATTTATTAGTGCAATATATTTTTTATAAATATTATAAAATTATTTTAGACAAAAATTTATAAATTTAATGAAATTTATATGTAAATTTGATGACATACTAATATGTCCACATGCGGTATAAACTTCTTCAAATGATGCACTTAAGGTGATTGCTGGTAAGATGCCCACCGAGATCACAGCTAAGAAATTTCATGAACAGTCTATTAATGCTTCGAGAAATCCAAATAGTTTGTGGAATGTAATGGTACGATATATTAAGGCATATGGATTAATAAAAGGATCGCAAAAAATATATCGATTAAAGTTACTATCAAATATTTATAGCTGAATTATAAAGTACCAATATGTTTTTACTGATAATTTTAACTTAACTGATCTATATCATCTATTTACTGAAGCATATAAATAATATTTATGCTTTCCTTAGAGACACATTTTATTTACTCGAATTGATTTTGGTGGGATTTTATATCTAATAACAATTAAAATGTTATTAAAAACTTCAACTAAATTTAATTTAAGAATTGTGTGAAATTAAATGGAAATACATCAAGAATCATTACAGACATTCCAATAGGGCACTATAAGTCGAATTATTACTTTATTCACGAATAATGAAAGAGATAAATAAGAGGGTATCATATATCAAATTAATAAATAGGGGTACTTAAAGTCTCCAAAGGAAGCCTAACATCGCCAGAGAGCCCATATGGCGGATAGGATTCCCTCATACCACCAGATATGGGTGGTAGGAGGGAATCCTAATATCTCCCGCGGACCAAATACGCCAGAGGAGTAAATTTCGTCATCAAGCAAAGGCGGAAAATTCAAGGCGTTCGGACTAATAAACAACAGTATGGTCAATGACGCCAAGTTTCTAATGGTGTCTCTATTTCAGCATCTCTTCACCATGTTAGCTGTGGCTGAAAGCGGTCGTCGGACTTGTAGCAAGTGGATCATTATATAATTGTGTATCACGCCTGAATATCGTTGGTTCACAGATCCATCATCTACCGCTTATGTAAACTCGTGCGTCGGACCAACGATACTACTACAGCATGGAGTGAAACGAAAGCGGAACAACTTTTCTAAAGGGTAATCAATATTCAAGAAATACCTCTGCACACATTGAAGCAGGCACATCGGATTTGAAGGCAACAAACCGATGCTTTAACAACATCGATAGTTTTGAAATGAACGAAATCAAGAGAATCTATGCTCCACTGAGACTGAATGGAACAAAGAAGATGAAATTAGGTTTGATGCAATAATATATTGGGGAAGTACTAAGGCCATGGAGGATGCCCAAAACCTAATAATAATAATAATAGTCATTATTTATGTCTACCGTTCGGTAGGGGTCAGTAGAAGCATAAAAGATGTACTATTTTCAAAATGATTCGCTTTACTAGGAACTATTTTGGATGGGATTAGTTGTAATATAAATTATATATTGCGATGCCTTACTTCACTGAGAACCGGTGTCAGTATTCAATAGACTATCAATTTAACTTTGTGTAAGGACTCAATAATACTTATATAATGATGTTATTATTTTTTTAAAGGTGTTTAGATATAGCTTGATTATTTTTATTCAAGGTTCATAATTGTTATTGATGAGATTCTATTATTTCATCGATTTTTGATATATTTTTAATAGTTAAAATAAATTATCTAAGTGATATTCCATGTTACAGAGTATGTTTGAGTATTATTGTCAATTTTACTTTGAAAAGCTTGACGGTACACAATATTTAATATATGCCTCCCATATTAGAAAAGTATGACCTAATCCAATTAAGAGATAATATTTGCAATAAAAATATTAGCATAAGAGTCTTATAATTTTTTATTCAAAAATCTCCAAATCACTAAAAAGACATTAAAAATTTATAAAAATTAGAGATTTGTAGTGGTCTACATGTACATCTATCCGCACTAAATATTTAAAAAAAATTAATATTATTAAAGGATTAAATTTTAAGCGCTCTAAGTTGACAATTTATTCGTAGGATTAAAACAGATTTTTTGAATAATTTTCGCACATTTGGTGCATTGCAGTCAAACGTGTTTTATGAGGTTGACGTCATTATGTTTTTTTTTGTTGATGGTTAAAATTATTTTGCAATTAATTAGCAGAACTTTAATTATACAAAATTAAAATAATTATATGTAATAGTAAATAATACATATAAAGTATATAATATAAAGTTAGAGAAGTTTTTTATTTTTTTTTTATTTTTAAAAGAAACTAGAATTAAATTCTAAGACATTAATTTAATTCTTTGAAATTAAAGACAGCAAAGAAGTTATAGTGAAGTGAATCAGAATCAGAAATTAGGGTTTGAGTTTTAATTTTTTTTCTCATTTTCAGTAAAAAAGATTCCAATTTATTCCAAGCATCATCAATAAGATTATCATTCGTTGGTAAATAAAAATTCAGAATTTTGAATGAGTCTTCTACTTTATTATTGAAAGACTAATGAACAATTTCATCCATCAAAAACTCATCATTACTTTCCGTACCGCTTAGAATCGAATCCATTAATTCGGAGCTGTAATGCTCAATAATATCGTCATCTGTAGGAGAGCTTTATGTACAAATTTCGTTGTCAAGCTCAATATAATCGTTAAGAGTAGCATTGGAAGTTATAATTTTTACTTTAAATCACGCTTCCAACGACTGGCATTTCCACAAAGAAGCAATACAAGAAAAAAAATTAAACATTTGGTTTGGAAAAAGAAACTGCCCCTAACACCAAAATGCTCTCTAAAATCCTATAGAAAATTGGAGTTATAGAAGTTCGAATTATGGAAGTTTAATTGTATTTTAATATAAATTATTTTCTGTTGTGTTTTATTCAGTTTAATTTGCAAACCACCAGTTTACTGGGTTAATCCCCATCCATGCATACATGAAGAGTTTATAATGTCACTTATGTGTTTCATGCCACTAATACTAACTCCTCGAAAGAGATTTGCAATTTTTTTTATGGTATAATTATTTGCCAATTATAGAAAATATCAATTAATGTTTTAGTTTTAATAATTAATCATTATTATAACCTTTCTTTTGAATTTTCAATCAGTAGTATTTGTTAAAGTATTGTATTTATTAATTTAATATTAATTTAGGTCGGAAGCAAATGATTTTTTTGTTCAAGCTTTAAAATTTTATCGAAACTCAAATAAAATATAAGTGAAAAATTTAATTTTACTTGTCGTAGGTCTGCAATAAATTCAGTTTAAAATGCAGTTATATTCACGCAACTCCTCATGGGTTCCATCGGTTCAATTTTTTATTCCCGGAAACAGCAAAATTTCACTCGAACAGCAGTAAATGCACAACTGAAATTTGATATGTGAAAATCAATCAAAATAGATTTGCCATATTGCTGACAGCTTCTATACCTGCGAATGCTTAACCCCCTTTAGCAAAATGAAAATTTTAGTACAAAATATTTGTCGAAATATGGAAAACGTTCGCATTTCGCAGAACCGGTGACTTTGTTAATTGAATCCGCAATAGCAATAGCGTTAGGGTTCACTGTGGCTTCAATAAATTTTCGAAATGTTTTCAAATTTCATTTCAATAAAACCGAAATGAGAAGAATTTTGCTTTTTTTTTGTACTTGAGTAGGAAATTACTAATTAAAGTTTAGCAATGCAGAAATATCCTTGATATTTGACTTTAACTAATGTTTTTTAAATCATAATTAATGTCACTAATGGCAAAAATGATGAAAATTAGTATTAATTAGATTTATATTAAGAGAATATGACATTTAGTATCTTAGTTGGTTGAAGTAGTGGATCTTTTTCTTTCTTTAAGTGTTTTTACTTACGAATATATAAATAAGACTATATATACAAGTTATTAATCTTAGTCAAGAATTTCTGTCAACCATATCATTTGTGACTATGAATCAATATGAATACTAGTTTTTAGATTTATTTTTACTTACAGATTTGATTCTGTATGTTTATATACATAATTTACCAAACAAAACTTCCCAAGTATCCTGAAATCTCTCTTTAACTTCTGCTGCGTTACTGCGATCGTTCCAATATAGAAATTGTGTCATTTGCTCTATCATGTTATGATCAATTTCTAAGTTGAAGCTGTTTGGATGGTTCAACACCATTATTATTATTATTATGTTGAGGCTAGTTGTCAGTGCACTTGAGCACTTTTACTCTCTATTAACTGTGAAGTTTCTTCATAACCCCTCTCTACGCCTTGACTGGATTATTGTTTATCACTTCATCACACTAAGCAATAATTGACCTCAGATCTGCATACCGCTCTGAGGAGCCTGTAACCTTTCTGAGATTCAATAACGCGGTGTTGGTAAGCCTTTCAGTTTTTGTAAATAATTTCAGTGCTCTATCCATTATGTATTTTTTGATCGGATCAATCTTGAGGTCCCTGAAGATGTCATTCGTCCTAATGTACTATGGTGCTGACTTAGTTTTTACAGTTGAAGTTTGTATGAGGTTTTTCAGTCAGTTGGAACAAACCTAAGCCAACATATCATTGATCGGATTATATTTTGATTGTAACCCTGAAACTTTTTTGTTAGTTATATTTTCTATAATATTATTTTATTAGAAAACTTTAAAATAATGCAATTCATTTTATGAATACTTTAATATTTTTTTTATTTAATATAGAATATATAACATCTCAAATAAATATTTACAAAAGAATTTATTTAGCATTTTAATAAACGAAAACTTTCAAATCTACTCGTAGTAACTCGTAGAAGTACTGCAATCCTTTTAAAAACTTTGATTAAAATCTGCATTATTCCATACTCGTATCTGCAATGAAATGCACAAATCACAGGATTTGGCAAAATCAATTTTTATTTTTATTTGCTGAATTCATGTAATTTTCTGCTTTTGCTGCTTTTTCTGCTTTTTATGTTTCTTTATGAATTTACTTAATTTTCTACAAATCATTAGATAAACTTTGTGATGAAATCCTTTATTTGTGCTACGTATTAGTCCTTGCACAAATACCAGCATAAAAGTTAAAAATTGTTTTGAAAATCCTTTGCTATATCCTTTCGCATTATCAACATATTCGAAATGTAAATATAGGAAAAAGAGAATTATTTTCTCTGTATTTTCTTTATGCTTATTTTTTTGTATTTTTTGTATTTTTTGTAATATTATTAATGTTTTTTATCCTTTTTTGTTTTTTGCACTCTACAATCAGCGATATTTTTTGCTTTCCTTTTGTGTAAATATCGAAAGCAAACATGAGTAACATGAGTGCAGATACATCTGCATGTATCTGCGTATCTGTGTGTGTACTGAGATATGTTGGGGAGCGTAGATACAAAAATGTTGAACTCGTTGAATAAGCGGCATTGCAATTAAAAAAGTTTTTGCATTTTAATTGACTACTCATCCGCACTGAGCGAAGTTAAAGGCATGTGGCCTCAGATACATTCATCTTCCGTTGGCTGAGGTTGCTGCTTTGATGCAAATCATGTTGTTGATTTTGTTTGTTAAAAGTTACACAAAAGAGGAAAAGTAGTAAAGTACTGATTATTCATTTATGTGAAAGTTAACTGATGTAAACTGACTGAAGCTGAGGGAAACTGAAGTGAGAAATGAAGCAGGGAAGTGAAGATTATTAGTTTTCGAAATTCAACGCTTCTGCTGATCAAGTAAACCGCAAGATACCGAACATTGACTTCTTTTTCAATTGGAAAACATTTGGTTGAAGAAGTTCGCTGTAATGAAACAACATCCTTGGATCAGGTGAAAAATGTGGTTTACATAGCCAGATGGGAAAGACTTTAGCCTTGTATAAGTGGTATGAAAAGTTGTTTGTTTGGGAAAAAGATTGTTAGAGTGAATTTATAATAAATTTGCACTATATTGAAAGACCATGAAATTTAATAGAAAAACGTAAAATTAAAAAATTAATTAAATAAATTTATAATGAAAAATTACAAAAAATTTATATTAAAAACTTGTTAAAATAGAAAAAAACAATTATTTACTAATTTTATAAATATGTTTTGAACTTGTACAAGTTGCTTAAAAAGGATATTTATCATACAATATTTATACTTTATAATTAGGTTCATAGTTATTAAAACACGGCTAAGTATTAGAACTGACAATGAGATTTGCTTATCGGGTTCCTTCGCAGAACCCGATATCATCTTTTGAGCTGAAATATACGCGATTGATAGGTATGTAAATTGAAATCTTATATGTGATTGCAATAATCAAGAAGAAGCTATTTGAATTGAAGACTAAACAGTCACTGAAATTTTATTAGGTTTTAGTGGGTTGTTTAACTTTTTTAAAGACATTACCATCAGTTTGGGTTTGGAAGGTTATAAAGAATAAAAGCAGTGAAACTACTGAAAAATTTGCAGAGATAAGAATAACATTCTTGGATGCATTTTCCATATCAGGAACATTACTGTTCTCGATCAAAACTATTTTTATAAAAAAAAGAATTTCTACAGTTAGATAGTGTGTTTGTCTTTCGTATTCCTTACAATAATAGTTGGCCCACATTTTAGGGCCTACCATAAGTAAACATATGAGCCTAAGTAAACTGTGCCTACGAAATTTGAATGTGGTCGAGAATGTGGAACTTGTGTAGACAATGATAGCAAAACAATCACGGATTAGATTCTTTAACTTTTTTTTCACATTTATATTACTGTTTTCAGTTCTGTAAAAGTTTGTAATTTGTAGTTCTTTCATTTTATTTATTTATACTTAGTTTTTGGTCTTTGTTTAAAATGACTAATAATTTGTATTGTTGAAACGTAAAATATTCCTGACTGAAAATTTTGCCTAGTCTACACATCTAAAATTATTATTACTATACCAGCCACTATGATTCGTACTTAATCATTATTTCCTTTAGATAGTACTTATGAGCTATATACAAAATATCGGTAAGGTTTCCGGTAAGAAATGAACGAATTTCACAAGTATCAAGCACATTATATTATTTTACTCACTTCTTCTGCGAATTAAATAATAAAATAATTTATATACCGCGAGAGTTTGATATCTTTAATAATTGATTTGAATTGAATCTTTAAATTGTGAGGTTTTCTTGCAAGATGAATGTAAATTATTCATAGCTTATGACTTCATAAAATGATTTGAATTAAGTCCACAAATTATTGCCACCTTTTTTGAATTAACCTTCATATTGTAGTTAAGTTTAAATTATTAATGTGTTCAGTAGCTTATTTTCTGTTCATTTGTTTTCTCACATTATCTAATTTCTGAATGTAATATCTAACATTTATATAATTGTGGAATAATCTTCTTAGTAGCTTAATAATTTAATACGAAGATAATAAGTATAATATGTAAATTTAATACTAAAACTTAAATACGTATTTAAATGCTTCAACTTAAGAAGTTCTCGTCGGAAAGGAAGCACATTTCAATTTAAATTCAAATGCAGATGCGCTGAACATACGGAAATCTAAAAGCTCTTGTATGCGAGCGAAGTTGCAGTACTGGCGGTACACATATCAGGAGTCGTCCTTACCCACACAAATGCCACTTTACTGCATTTTGCATAAATTCTCAAAATACTTAATGCGCTTTTGTAAACATGAACGCGTACCGCTTCAGGTTTTTAGCCTTTCTGGTCCAACTTTTTAATGATTCAGCTTCTGCATTTATATTCTTGCAGTTTTGAACTCGATTTTTTTAATCTATTAAACAAATAAAAATAAAATTCAGGATTCTTTGTTTGTGTGAAAAACTTGAACATTTCAATGGAAATCTAGTATAATTTTATTAAGTGTTGTAGAAGAATTTCGGTTAATGAACAACATGTTTATAGAGTTTAAAAATAATTAATTATTAATGTATATATCATATATAATAAATAAAAAATATTATATATATAAAATAAAAGATCATATTGTTTTTGCACTTTACTTAACTTATTAAAACAGAATATACTGTTCAAAGCTCAACTTGACATAAGATTGTACTTATCAACATATGGAAGTTTGAGATAACCTTAACATGCTCCTAAGATTCTAATGCCTCAATGACAACATTAGAATCTGGAACTATTTTATGTATCAATTTTATAAGAAACTCTATGATTTAAGTTTGATTTACATTATCTAAATTCTGTTGCGAATATTATTACATCTGAGTACATATGCACAAATCAAAATATGTAGCATCTTCACTACACTATCTTACAGTACACTCCAGTATACAACAGTTTAACTTGGACAGTATCTACTATAAATATCTTACTTCCCTTAAAATATATATATGTTTGGAATAAGTTTGATGATATATGTCCTTCTTTATAGCTTAATTTTACCGCAGCAAAGCTTAAGAACAGCGGTTTCATTTTATTTCAGTATTCTAGCAAAGCTTCATTATCTCTATAACAGCCCACTTTTTGTGCAACCGTATACTTGTAGTCCACTAAGTTTGATTTGTCAAACAACTGAAGAGCACTGTTGTATCAGATCTGAGTACTTAGACGGATTGTTATAGCTAAATGTGTTTTGAATGAAAGCAAAGTTAAATTATTTTTTTTTACTATATGATATACAATAGTTACTGTTTTTTGAATGATTTTAGATCCTTTCGCCATACTGTACTAGTGGTTTGAGGTAGTGTCACTACTGTTAGTATCTTTTTTATTTTTATATCTTTAAAATTAGATTTTAGTTTGAACTTTAATTTGATTTTTATTTACATTTAAATATTTCTTCTTAACATAAACAAATCTGTAATAAATTATGCGTTTTTATTGCCTCAAAATATTTTCTGATTGATTTACATTCACATATAAATAATTTATGTACGTTTAAATTGTTAAATATTTCTGGTAATTTTTCCGATATTTTCACAATGTTTTTTTTTCAATATTTTTTTAGTCTATTTCTAGTTTTTTCTAAAATTTTTGAACAAACTTACGTTTCTATTGCTCTACTCGTAAATGGAATACAACGCCATCAAACACAAAATATTATCCAATATTTTTGGCGCAATTTGTGGAAATTTCAGGAGCGATATATTGTGCAAACGATAACAAGGCACCAGCAATAAAAACAAATCATATTAAGCGAATATGTGCAACGCTATGAAAACATTTCCGCATGTGATTTCTATAGACGGTCGTTCCGAAATATGAGATATTGAGGTCTATATCACAAGACTATTTAAATGTATGATATCTTATAATACCATAATCCAGACGTTGTTGAACTGATTTGCTACAGTAACATAATATGAGGTTGTAAATATAAAAAATAATACATAGTGTTTTAAATCATAAAGAATAATATTATATTAAAATTGAGCTTATAATTAGGCAACCAAGGACTGTTTTCTTAATTACTAAACTACATTTTTACATATTTTGTTTCTTCGGCTCGATTGAAATAGTGTTTCTTCCATCACTTTTCTTTATCGCTCTCTATTTGTCGCATGTCTTTATTGTCTCTCTGTTGTCCATCATACTTTAACCCAACAAGTGGTCTCTGTTCAGAGACTATCGATTGACATTCCAACCAAACTAGTTTCTCTGATCCATTGAAAGGCATTTTTATTAAATAGACTAAGCGGCTTATGAAATAGGATATTCAGAATATCGATGTATATTTTATTAGGTGCCGAATACATCTCACTGGAAAAGGTTTGACGTAATTAATACATTTTGGCTTTTTATTATTCTTTCCATCTTACCATTATAGCTATATCGAAACAAGTCATCTGTCTTCTGCATGGATCATCTATGTTTCACAAGATTTTGCATTGGTTCACGAACATAATTTAAAAAAAAAATTCCAAATATATTTATTCAAACTTGAGGTGTCTATTGAGGTGTGTTCTTTAGCATTCACTACTATTATGGAATATTAAAATACTCACAACTCACTTACAGTTCTGAAAGAAACTTTACATACAGTGAATTAATCTTTACTTCATCTATTTGTCTGATGCGTCATATACTTTCTTTTAGTATGACTTTTTCTAGTCCTATCTCAGCTACTAAAATTTTTGTTCATATGAGTGGTTTCTTGAACATATATGGACGATATGTACCATCAACTCGAAGCAGATTATAATTTTATTATTGAAGAATCTTTGTGCAATATCAGTCTGCTTACCAGGATGAAAATAATTATAAAATGTCGTGTCTTCGTTTGCTCTCTAAGACAAATTTAAAGGGACGGTTAATCTTTTTTATATGAGAAAAGTTAAATTTTTGTGTTACTACTGCAATACCTCAATAATTCCTAACAAAACTAAACAAGCCAACTCAAAATATAGTTTCGCGTAATTGAAAGGAAAAAAATCCATGTGCAACCTACAACTATTTTTGGTCTTGCAAATAAATTTAAAATACAACTGTTGTTGTTGTTGCCATGGTGTATTGTGGGCCTGTTAGTGTTGCTTGTAAAACATAAAAAGAAGTGGGCGTGCACCTTGTAAATTTTGCGTAGCCACTTTCTCTTGTCCAAAATTCGAGCATTTTTACACAAATCCCCAAAACAAAGTGCAACTCGCGAGGCCACCACGGCCAGATTGTATGCAAGATACACGAGAATATGGATTGCAACATGCAATTCTGAATTCTGCACTGGTTTTTGGGTTTATTTGAGCGTCATGCATATTAGAAATAAAAATCCAAAACATGAACATAAAAGGCAAAATATTGAAATATTCTAACAAAATTGTTTAAAATATTAGAGTTTAATATTTTTATACGAATTCTTGGAAGCATGCAATGCCTACGAGTTTTTCGTACTAAAATATTATATTTTCATTTCGCCAGCGTAGCGCTGAAGCTTATTTAATGCATTCCATTTGGTATCCGTTCTACATTTTAATATTTCATAATATTTAATTAACAGCAACATGACTGCCGGATATTGTACAAATTTGATTAAAATTTAGTTGCATTTTACATAATTACAATATTAATATTTCAGCAAAGTTTTAACAAGTGAGCAGCTCTTTGATTATTTCGAAATATGTTATATTGTGTATGAAACTATGTATGCACGTTTAAATTTATTATTTATTAATAGTTTTAATATGCATTATAAGTATATTAAACTGCAACTCATTCATTAACAGTTAACACAGGAATTTAATATTCACATCAGGACTTTTTATGCAGAATTCCAGTTGTCGCTTTTCATTTAAAACGCAGTTTTTAAAGGTAATAGTGCAAAAAAAGAGTTGGATATAGTCGGATTTACAGGATATGTAGTATTTACTGTGCACAATTTCGTAGAACGATTGCATTCTTTATTTATCGCTTTAAAAGATATGCATACTTTAGATAAACTTTAATTAAAATAATTGCAAAAAGCCAACGCATTAGTAAATGGCCTCAGAGAGGGCTGAGTTAGCGTGCAAATGCCAGCAAAACGAAGAGCTTAGCCAAGAGCTCATTTGCATTTCTGGCATAATTAAACATTTAAAAACCATAAAGGATACAAAGATGGAAAAAAGCGTACAAGAAACGAACTTCGTAGAAATTCCACGTATATTTAAATTACATGGAAATATTCGCACACTTTTGCAGTTCATATGCTTTTTATGTACAAATGTATTGCTCTTCCAAGTGTCATCCACTTCACATTTAATAAGGCGTAACTTACTATTCATTTTAATTGCAAATTCAAAGCATCCTGGCATAAAAAGCTAAATTAAAATCGTATCTGTAAAATTATGTATAAAATACATTACATACGGCGAAGGGGAGAGTGTAGTTGACTAGGAGAAGATGATTATTTATATAAATGTTTTCTTTATATTTATTTATATTCGGTATAAAACATATCCGAAGTTCATAATTTGAAAAACTAGTGTGGGAGATACTCCCATAATATTTTTATCCAAGTTGGTGTTACTGTTCTGAGTTCCTACTAGATATTTAAGCGTAATCTATTAAGGGTAGTATTTATATCAGCTAGTTGACTAGTAAAATTAAGTAATTAAAAAATTATATATATTTATTTATATTTTTAGTGATAATCAAGCGAACATCCTGTCGCTTAGAAGGAGTACTTGTTATATCCACTTTTTAACCTTTGATAGTGGTACCAGTCTATTGCAATATTGATAGCACTAAACACTTCGTTTCAATTATTACTGATAATAATTGCGTAATAATAATATAATAATAGCGTAATTTTTAGTTAAAGATGTTATACTTATAAAATATATCGATATGGCAACCCGACGACGATTCGAAGAGCACGCATATCTAACCAAATTTCCTTCAACAATAATTTCTTTAGATGTTGCCTTCCCTTCAGTTTCAGTTAAATGAGGTATTTCAGAAATATATCAGAACAAGAACAGAACGGTTATGCTAATAGTTTCAATAGATCTGGACATCCTTCATTCTCAGTTAAATAAGATATTACTTATGTATAAAATCCAGAAAACAGAATAACTATTTAGTCTCGCCTTTTACCATATTGACCAACATAATTACCGTATTGACAGAATATTGCATTATAGGCAGTAATGTAAACCGGTTATGGACTTATTCTAGCGACTTACTAATTTTGCTAAGGATAACGAAAGCGCTTTCGACTTTGAAAATCTAGAGTGCCACTTCCTGTGAGGCGGCTTTCCACTAACAGTAACTAAACAATAAAAAAAAAAGTCATTAAAAATACCATGATTGGGTGTATTTGGCGTTGATTTAAAATAGCATGAAAGCTTTTTCATACAAAGTAGATTGACCGTTTCTTTAAAGAATTACATGGCATTTTTATTCTGGGATATATATTAAACTTTTTTAAAGAGTTTTTATAATTTACAAAATATATTTTATTTGTACATAAATTATTTGCATTTCATGAATTTTATTATAAGCAAAAATTATTTATTTCCATATAAATAATTTAGAAATAATTCACTACCTTCAAATCTTCTACTTTATACAATGAATCATGCGTTCGTATATGAAAAGTAATAACATAATTTTTATATAAAACACCGGGGCATATATTAAAAGGTTTCGAGAAATATTAGCAAGAAAATTAAATAATTCTTCAACATTTTTTCCTTCGCCTTTTGAGACCATTTCCGACTCTGCGCATTTTTCAAAAAGTCATTTTAATATTTTTTAATGCATATTTTTATTTATGTTTTAATATGTTGACAAGTTTTATTTACATTTAAAAATACACAAACGTGAAATGACCTGGCACAAGCATAAACTCAGCCAGACACACACGCTTATATAGTCGCTCTTCTCACTCCTCACAACCCCCCACATTCGCATTCGCCCTTACACTCTCACTCGCACAAGTGCATGAACGTCGCATCGTTAAGAGAATAATTGGGTGATTATGATTTTTATGAGGCACTTAGGCGAATGTGTAACAATTTAAGTTTGTGTACCGCAATTACACAAACAAATACACAAAGCTCACCACGTTGGTGCATTTGATAAGGAAAAATAAAAGAAAAATATGTGTATGTTAAACGTGAAAATAAATAAAAGTGCGGAAAGGAAAAATAAAACAAATTGTATTGAAAGTAAATTTTTTTTCTTCATGTACTTGACTTTTGTTGTTATTGTAGTTATTGTTGTTGTTGTTATTGTTGCTATTGTTGTTAAGTATTTTGCATGCCCGATTGCTTTGAAAATAAATTCAATTTCTCAAAGGTGTTCTTTGGTACAAAAACGAAACGGAAATGAAATTTATTGCGAAATGTGGGTTATGTATTCGTTAGAAGAATAATAGAAGAAATGTAGAAGTGTAGAAATATATAAGCAAAATGAAAAAAACATAAATGACGTGTAAAAATATTCAAATTATGTGAATGATGTGGGGCAATATGCAATATAAAGAAAAGTTGTGGAAATACAACCCAACGCAGAGGTCCTAGGGCCTATACAATCTGATATACGAACGGTTCGCAGTGCGACACATCCTTCCGACCATCAATAAGATAAAATTATGGTAAAGTGGCAAAGTTGTGAAATTTTCGAGTGGCAATTCTGTGTTATATTATTAGAGCCTACTCAACTACAAATTCGAAGCGGTATTGCCATTTGGGGAAAACCCTCGAAGTCCGCAAGGAAAAGTGTTGCCTCGTTACGTGCTATTTGCGTTGAATATTGTTTTATAGCTGAGCAATTTTCCTGTTATTTATTAACGTGAAGAGATATTTTTATTAACAATTTGCATGAAAATAAATAAATGTTGGTATATTAGTAACTTTTTGGAATAAAGCAAGGCATTTAGTTATTTTTAGCTCATTGTAATATACAATATAAATATGCTTTATAACATATATTGTTTACTTTGACTTCACATTATGTTTATGCTGGCTCTACTACGGACGCACTCAGGAAAGTTGATGGGAGTATGTTGTTTCATTTGGTATAGTTTCTCTAAGTTTTTGCTTCCCAAGTGAAGTTGTTGCTGGATGATGCGTGCGACAAAGTATCGCATATCTCAGCTTATCAACATATCAATTTCATAATACAGAAATTATGAAAAGTTTATTAAATTATGTTTTCGTCGATAAAATAATTCATTTTTGTTTGTTATATTTAAACTCAGCAACTGTTGATATGTGTTGTTGTTTTTAACATATGTATTTATTTGCCGTACAAGAATTGCACCCGAAGGATTAATTTAGTAAAATTTTTGTCGTTTTGGGCAAAGGAAACATCACCGCCGATTGCTTTTGTGTCATAAGTGGGCATGTGTGATATGAAAAATGTACTATTTTCATCCCACCGATATCCTTTTCTTATGATTCAATATAAGTGTTCCAGTGAATGAGTGTGCGCTTATCAGAAATATTACTTTTGCGGCAGTCCTGAGTGTATGTGACTTCGAAAAGTCGTTTTTCGCTCAAGGAATTTCAATTTTTTCTTGGTTTCCTTCTTGTTTCGGTTTTTCTTTGTTATTTTATATTCTCTTTATTTATCTTTTTCATATTATAAAACGTTGATTTGAAGCTTAACTTTCTTTGGCATAAGTACGATATTTTTATTCAATATTGTACGCTCACTTTTGAATCATGTGGAGGCGCACAACAACTGCTCCAGGAGCAGTAACAATACGAACAACTTGAGAAAAGGTTGAGTGATTTTTACATTTGTTATCTGAAGTTTTTATTTATCTTTATTTTTTTTATAATGAAAATTGAGGACAGAAGTAGCCCCAGAGGTAGTATTCCAAACTGTCATTACGGTTTCGCTTATCACTGAAACGTAACCGTTCGTGTTGTTGCTATACTGCATATGACACGATAATATTCAAGTGTTGTGAGAATGATAGAAATTTAATTAAAGTTAAAATCACAAAGTCGAAACCGAGTGAATCCTTTCATAACAAAAAGCAGTTGCATGATCATTTGCGCAAGCTAATTTAATTTCAATATACAATTTTAGCAAACTCTCAAAGTATTAGTAAATTCATTAAAGTTAAATAAGTAAATAAATAATATTAATATAACATATTTATAATATAGCCGTAATAGTGAGTTTTGTTAATTAATAATAACAAAAGCAACGTGTATATACATATGTCATTTGAAGCCTCAACCCCTCAAGCCTTGCGTACTCATAGCTTGCAACTGCATGCTTGCATATATGACACAATATGCTCGACAATTAACATTATAAAGTCAGTTGGAAAATGTCCTTTAGGATTCATTAACAGCACTTAAAAGTTTTGCTGAAAGATGTTGACAACTTCACAAGCTGCGAGACTCTGTGGTAGTGTGTAGCTTATCTGTTGAATAGTCGTATTCTGCTTCTTGCCACTGTACAGCATGAAGCTTAAATGGGCTCACATTAGCACTTACGGGTTAGGTTGCTTTGCTCCTAGAATTTGTTGGGTTGTTGATGAACGTATGGAAGGCGTGATGCATAGTCAAAAGTATAAAATTTATGTTGATTTTAGGACTAATTAATTTAATTTTATTGAAAATATTTTGTTGTAAGAGTAGTTTCGGTTTTCAAATGAATCAAATAAAGTTTATATTTATTTTGTTGTCAACTATTATTTTAACGAACTATGAATACTTTAACCAACTTTGTAACTCACAATAACACATATAGATTTACATAAGTATAAAATATAAAGCCATCACAGACTAAAGAAATTAAATTATTTACATATAAGTTTATATAAGTTTTTAAAAAGACACAAGATATTTTCATACTAAAAATCTAGTTAGAAACTTAGTTCAAAAGAGACTGAAAGAGTGTATTCTTAATAAATGAATGCTTTTAAATATTATTTATTATTACAACATTATGTTTATCATACATATGTAGGTTTCTTTTATGCTTTTTATAGCTATCACCTTCGATTTCAGACTTAAGGCAATGTCTCTGGCTTGTTTAGTTGGGCATTGCAGATGTGAGTAGTCGTTGATCACATCCCATAACATCCGCCAGCCAGCCAGATTAGTGGCTTGTGGTCGCCAGTGGTTAGTATCAAATCCCTTTATATCGTTGGTTACCTAGTTCTTTCACACCGAATATGCGAGCGTCACAGTTTTCACGAATGGGTAACTTCTTAGCCGAAGTAATTCCTTCCATTCGCAGGACATTTATATATGTCCACACCGCATTATTTTACTTTATTATATCAAAATTTGTACTAAAAAGTGAAACTATTGACCTATTAAGCAGTATCACAGTAAAATATTATAGTAAGACAAATTAATATTCTGTCAATGTTTAAAGAAAATTAAAAAGTGGCAAATATATTCCCACAATTGTGATATAATCATAAATGTTATTTTAATATCACTATATACATTTTATATACACTCAGGAATACTATATAAACTATTGCACATGAATACAAATGTATTATTTACATATCACCTGTGCCTCGAAGTGTGAACAATACAATTCCCTTTATTAATTACGCAAACATGTCAAAAGTGCAATGGCGATATGCCAGCCATTGCTTCTGATATCAGTAGCAATAAGAACAACAACATCAGCAATTTAAGCAATACAACAAACAATTGTTGCAAGCATTTATGGGGAATTTTAATTAATTCGATGGCAACGACAATTAAGCGGAACTCAAACAATCTCGCAAGCAACGACTATTTTGTTCGGTACAAATGAAAGGAGCACATAGGAATATGTCGATAACATGCTTTCAGGAAATTGGGTTAAGTGAAATTAAGGTAACTGGCATGATATTATTTTTAAATAAAGAAAAAATATGAATTTTTAAAAAAATTAAAATATATTCAGAAGTATCTTAGCTACTTTTGTCTCCTTTGTGAAAAAACTGATTTCTTCAACATTGTGTCAAAGAAATATTTGCAAATTATACCTTTTCATACATACATATTTTATGTATTATTTTATTACATATATAATATTTATATCTTACAATACTGAGTGAAATAAAAGCTTTTAGTGAGGTTATTTGCAGGTATATAGATAATAATTATTGATTATTTAAAAACCAGTAAGTAATATAAGTATATCAAATAGAGTATATAGTGTTTTGATAAAGTCTTTTCTTTAATTAGTTATGTTTTCTCCGCACTTTAGTGTTTATTTATAATGTACACTGAATGTGCATTATCCAAATATGAATAACACATTTTATTGAGCTATTTTGCATAGAGTCTTCACGAAGTAATACTAATCTTGGTACACACACTATATTGAGCTAAGGCACCGCCATTTTATTGAAACCAGTATTACCAACGCTCCCTACATGATGCTCAGTCGTTGCAAGAGTATTATTTAAATTCCGTAATAAATGACATCAGTGGAAATAAGTTTAATAAAAGTCCATGTAATCTTCCAAATTTTACATATCGTTTCTCTTTATTTATTATATTTATATCTGTGCGTCCAATATGTGAAAAAGAAGACATTTAACCCGGCAATATTTTAAGCAGGTATGTTTAAATATATATCGGAGAAATTGTTGGGAGAGAAAATTTTAAGTCGCTGATACTTCTCTGCTCGATTTTAATTGCTTTATTGCATACTTTGAGGTGCGGCTTTTTACATAAATAAAAATGGTTACAGAAACCTTTGCGCCGATATCAATAGCTGTCGTCATTAATTCTGCCTGCCGTTTTGTCTGTTTTTTATTGAAACAGTTTTAAGGAGACTAACCAACAGAGGAGCAAAATATTGCTAAGAAGGACTTTCCACTTTTTGTTTTTGTGACTTACACGCATTAATTATGGTTTCTCTTCCAGTGCAGGCAATTTTTGTGAACATTTTTTCTACGTACATAACGTTGCAAGTCTCAGCATATGGTATATACGACTTTTAATGCATAAATATTTTTGTCTCTATATATATGCAGAATTTCTCCTATGCTTTTGCATGGCTGTGGTTTTTTTGTGAAGTTTAATTTTGGCAAAAACCAAGCCATGACATGCCATTGACAACAATGATGACGCGTCTTTTTTATTATCGTAGGGGAATGGTTTAAAAAGCAATGAAACAAAAAGTTTATAATTTAAGGCGAAATATAAACAAACGAGGACACATAATTTTTGCAGGATCAAGAGTTTGTTCACAATGTACTTGTAAATAATTAATCAAAGTGTACTATAAATGTATAGCTTTGCTCATGTGACTAACATGTGACCATATTGTGATGAGAACAGTGATAACATGCATTGGGCGCTACTCACATATGCAAGAAAAACTATGAAAATTTATAGAAATTTGTTTATTTAATAAAGTGCCAAGGTTTCAAACAGCAGGAGGTTCCTTTTCATGTTTTAGGTTACTGGTTTTGTTATAATAAACATCAGCACGTAATCTTTATATAGCGATCTTTTTCAGGAATATGCTTAGATTAAGTTTTCTTTAATATCAACAAATTTTAAATCATTTCTTATAAACACATTATATTCCATAAATATACTCAGAAGTAACATAAGAAATTGACACTAAAGTAATGTTCAAAAACCGTTGAAACTTGCATTTCAATTACAACGCCAGTTTCTTCAGAAAGTTACATTTAAAGCTGAGCTTCTTAAGCTATTTTATAGTATGCTTCACTTGAGTTTCTCTGGGTTCATTTACTCGTTTGTTGTCACAACTATAGAGAAAATAAACTTTTGTTTGGTTAGATGTAGTGCAGTTAGGAAGCAATGATCTGAAGGATTCTGTATTGTACTCAAAGAGAAGGTGCTCTCCCAAATGGTCAAGATTTTTTCTGCAGATAGTGCGCATCTACAGATAGTACTCACTCAATATCGAGCGAGTATATTGTACGTTATGTAAAACGAGAGAAAACTATATTACACCTAACATTTAAAACGATCGGTCTTGTTACAACATATTTTTTTTATCATATAGATAAAAGAAATAACAGTAATTGACTTTCTGTAAAATGACAACCGACAATTTAAACTTTCTACGATTGAAAAAACTTTTATTTATCTTTCTGTAGTAAGCAGACACTAACTGGACTCGATTTCATTTAAAGCAGATGTTCTGTTGTGTTTTAACTATTTTATTCACCTAAATCTTTATTAGTATCCATATAAATTCATCATGTAAATACAACTTTTGTATATTTTTAAAGAATTAATTTTTTTTTTTGATCAAGCAATTTTTAAACAAATTTTAATAGAAAACCATATATGCAGACCCCTGCCTTTAAACTCAACTACGCCCTAACAATTGTTTTGTTCGTATTCATAATGTTTTCTTTTTAAAGTTACAAATGAAATATTGATGACAGCCAAAAGTTTTAAAAATGTCAGCGCGTTCAAGTAATTTCGAAAAATTATTGCACATACATCAGCGCAACACGGCGTATGAGTGATTTTAATTGAAGTGGCTTTGCATATTCAATAAAGTAATTTCATAGCTAAAGTAAAACCAAAAGCGCCATTTCGCTAAGTTTACTAAAAGACAACATCACCGTATAAAGGTGAAAGATTTAAGGATACTACTTTGACATTTTCACCTGGTACAGCAACCCCTCCGCCTCAGCCTCAGTCTCAGTCTCAGTCTCATCGCAATCTGCACATTTTGGTACTTAACGTAATGAAAGCGTTAACGTGTAAAGTTTAAGTAAATATGCTCAGTATTTTAACTAAAAGTACATGTCGAGTTTATCATATTTCAAAGCCAACGCAAATCGGGAAGAATATTAAAAAACAAAAAGTGTTGATGGTGTATTGAAAACATGTCAACGGCACACCACAATATATTACATCTTAGCGCTAAGCCTATGTGGCTATGCTGCAAGGACAATAACAAGCATACTGACAAGCTTTATTTACACAATGATTTATTATGAAATCCTTGTATGAGCAGAAAAGGTGTTAAGTTGTCAGTTTCATAAAATATATCGTAGGAAACGAATTTTAAGTCACAATTGAAAATTCATGTCATACAGTTCGCTTCTATGAATTTGCGTGTTTTTCGAGGAAAAACAATTCTAAATAATGTGGAAAACACTAATAAAAATATAAAAATAATAAAATCGAAACGGCAAGAACGAAAAAGGAATTGAATAAAAAATTTAAAGGATAAGAGATTAAATTTGAAATTTGATTTCTGCTAAAATATTGACAGGTCTCTGAAGAGATTTTCATAAATTAATTTGCTGTCACATTCCTTTGAGGACTTAAATATTGCGTTTATTTTTTAAGGATTTTATCGATATACCTATTTTAATTTCATGAAATCATTTCATGAAAATTTACTTTAAAAAATCATCTACCAATTTTTGTACGCCTGAAGTATTATTATTATAATATTTTACAGATAGGTTTCGAAAAGTAGTGAACTATAACAACAAAAATTATTTTTATATTATTTTTATTAATTGAATTTTTGGCTGACCATATAGGTGCCTCAAGCACTACCAATTAAAGATCATCTGTGGACTTGGAATTTAATTATTCATAAATTATACTTTTTTTTTGAGACTGTAAGTACCAAGATATTTTTTTTAACAAAATTTATATTACAATAAAATTAGACATAGTAAATATTTTTTTATTTTAAACTATTTTACCACGATAACGTTATAATGGATGAATAATAATTACTGTAAAGTATATTTATATTTCCATATATTTTTACTCATGTTCATATATTCCGAATATACTTATATAGTACAGCTGCAGTCATCAAAACTGTGGACCGATGCGTCTTTTGCTTAAAAAATTTTTTATTAATACTAATATAAAAATTTTGATTTGTTATATAATACAATGGAGTTATGGAGCCCAGTTATGGGGTACTGTAGCAGACTCAAATTTGACAATTATCCACCGTTTTCAATCTAAAACTCTACGAATGATCACAAATGCACCTTGATATTTAACGGATGAACAGCTGCATAAACAACTACAGAAGAAATATCTCGAACTACAAAGAATATACGCTCATCGCATATATATGTATCCAAACCCGCTGGTTACATACCTGATTTCCCCCTCCAACACTTTTACAAGGCTAAAAAAGAAAAACATCGAGAGACGTTTTAAATATGTATATGTAGGTCATACACTTCTATTTTAATTATGTATGGATATATCACTTGACATAGTCCATACGTGCCTTTCTTTTTTTTATATCGTAATAACTATTATTATTATGATTAATGTTAATATATATTACTTATTGTCATTCATATCTGACAGATTGTAATAAAATAAATGGTTAAAAAAAAATTTAATACGAATAATATAGCTTAATTCAGGAATTTATATGGTGACGTATAGTATAAAAAAGGATGCTCATTGATTAGGTAAAATAATAATAGCAGTTATTATACTTGGTCAACTGTCTTGCCGAAGAACACAAGGTAATATATAATATTTTTTAAATGTATGGTTTCTACCTGGAATATTGAACGACGACATTTTGATTTATATTATATTTATCTGTTTTATATTTATTTTTATTTTATAATACTTTTAAATAATGTTTTTGAGTTTACATGTTCTACTCAAGAATAAAGAAAAGTAAGCTTACGAATAATATTCATTTAACAAAAATTTTTTTGATATATTTTTTAATTTCAAAATCAATTTATAAATCAAATTATAAATTTTTAGCATAATTTTGGCTTTAAAGTAAAAAATTACAAAATGTCCTCTGAAAAACAGGAGCAAGATAAAACAGGCGCACGATCGTCAGCAGAATCTGCTAAAAGTAAGTCAACGACTAGACTATTGAATCTTTTAAAAACATATTAACCCTAAACTCTCAATTGCAGAAAGCAGAAAAAAGGAAGTCTTAACTACTGATTATGATGAAGAAGTCGTGTTAGCTAGGGAATGCCAGAGAATGAGATCATTGACATCAATCCCTTGTAGAAATAAGCCAACAAATTCGGAAACCAGAAAAAAAGAAGTTTTAACAAATGATTCTGGCACTACGAGTGCAGATGGTAACAGACAAAAAATATCAATTGTGGAAACCATTAAAAAAAGACCAATGTCTGTACATTATGCTACCGATGAACCATCAGCAGTGAGCTCTAGAAAGAATAAAGCAAAATTTTTAAGTACTGATACAAAACCGCTCACTGACAAAATAGCGGCGGTTGATCCTAAAAAGACTAAGCCTTCAATTGTAGAAACCCTTAAAAATAGTTTCATGAATTTGGATATCAGAAAAATTAAGTCCTCAACTCTAGGTTGTGGTAAGGATGAATATTTTGCCAGTGTAAATAATATCACTGATGAATCTGGAATAGATGCGCTGCAAAATGTTGACTCGAGAAAAAATTCAACCGTAACTGCAAATTACAGTAAAGGTGGGGCTATTATTGGTGAATACAGTAAAAATGAACAATTAACAGGAGACTTCAGAAAAATAAACGAACAGCCGTCAACTTCATTTGAAACACTAGGTGAAATGAATGACAGAACGAAACATAACGAAAGGGTGCAGGACCTATTAAAGAATGCAATGAGTTTTTCTAGTACAAACGAAGATTCAACCGAATCCCAAGTTCAGCCTAACGGTTCAACATTCAAGGAACGTTGTGCTGAAATATCCACGATTTTTAAGCAAGTTTCGGAAATATACATGAATAAAAATGAAACGGCAGAGGAACACAATAAATTAAGAGACTTGCATAATATGTTGGCAGAGAGATACATATCCATGGCTTTAGCAACTGAGAACGATGGCATTCATTTACACAAGAGTACTCTACAACAGAAAGTGGAAGAGAAATAGGAAACCATAACACAATGGTTAGTCTTTCAAAACTAATTTTAATAATTACATAATTTTATACAGGGTCTTATTTCTTTTTTTAAGATTTTGTTGACAGTATTTTTATTGACAACTAATATCTTGCTCTTGGTTTTACAAAAATAAATATTTTTTAACACAATAATTAATAAAACATGCATATAATATATGAGAAGGACATCAAATACACAAAATTCACAATAAAATAGTATTTAAAAGCAACTAGATTTCCATTTTTATTTATTCACAGGAGTTTATATTAGGTTAAGGAAAATATATTTTTGTAGTTACAATACCTATCGTCAAAGATTCATGTATTCAATTAAAATATAATTTTATTTTTATAAATAAAAGTAAATTTATTTCATTAATTTGTTTACTCAAAAAATATATTGAAAGCACATAAGCCAATAAAGTTTAATTTCTTTGAACAAAATATTAAATCAATGTAGGTAAATAAATTTTTAAAAATATCCTTAAATGTTTTAATGTATTGAAAGTGTCAAAACAATAACTCACCATACACCTGGACTTACAAACCATGATGACATTCCATGGAGCTATGAAATCGTTTGCAGAGAATTCAATTGTTCCCGTTGATATTGTTATTGTAGGAATTCTAAGTATTGTTGATTATGCCTTTGTTGTGTTTGCGCTTATTCGTCCTGCTGCTAGCTGCCACAGCAGCTGAAACGAGCACAACTGAAACTCTCAATTGCCTAAATAATAGGTACTCTGGATTCTGGATTCTGGATTCGACTGTTAACAAATCAATTTTCCACACGGTTGCACACATAAAGTACAAATGTCTTTCATAAACATAAAATAAATATGAAACTTTCCATGTCTTCGTTCTGCTCGTAATAAATCTCAAGGAGCAGCGCACAGCATTGTGCTCATGTTTATAAGGCTCAAGAAATATGTATATATATATATATATATATTATATATATATAATATTAAAAAAATAATAATAAGGAAAACAACTGTCAATAAGTGACAAGAACTGTTCAGCGTAAATTGCACAGTTTTTGTTGCTGATTAGTTGCTCGACTGCACACAAAGGAAAAGTAATGATGAGTTTATTTCGACGTGGATCGGCGATTATCCGATATATTTATCTTATAGATAATGAAGAAAAAGGTGTACAAAATATAAAATATAAATATAATATATGAAAGGACATGATTTTGTTGTATAATCGCTGAAACCTAATAGATTTCAATTAATTCGAGTCATACCTTTGTATTTTAATTGCATTTGTTCCATTTGTTTAAATTTTAATTATTAATAATTTTAAAAAAATTCCAATTTAAATTACATTTGTGTGATTCAGTTCCAAAAAGCGGCTAAGTAATTTATGCAAGAATTAAAAATCATATGTAATATATCTTTAACGTTATTGTTGGTTAATACTGTAGGGTTTGGAGAAAACATTTCTCTTTAGAACTGAAAATCCTTATTAAAATAATATTTATATGCATTTTTAACAAATGCACCCCTGCTTCCAAATACACATAAGTACATAAGTAGACATTAATATTAAATACAATTTTGACATGTAGCATTAAAATGAAATGTGTTTCGTTTTATGAATGTTTATATTACAAAAATATTTCTTAACGTCGAAGGCATTCTTCATAAATGACTCGTAGGTAAAAATAAAAAATGACATCCGTAACGCAACCCAACAAATTCTCGGCAGACATCAACACCACTAAGCGGTGGTTACAAGGTAATACACTCACGCCATCAACTTAAAATGTATTTACTTGTTTATTTTAAAAATTTTGAAAGGACCGAAGAGGAAAAAACCGACTCAAATTATTTAACACGTTATATATTTTGTCAGTTATTGTCAGGTAATGTATATTCAACAGGATATTAGGGAACACAAGTTATGGAATGTTACCAAGCTAACATCAAAACACCGACACCTACCGCAAATAGACTTATTTACACGAAACGTTGAAATTGCAGGCGCTACATAAGAGGCCCAGCTGCGCTACATCCTTTTAAGCGCAATTTCGTTTGTGAAGTAAGAAAATGTTATATGCACGGCACACCGGAAGCAGCGTATTGTCATTAATGCGAAGGACGAACGTGCAAGCGTTACCGGATATGAATCAAAAACAGCGACGCGCCACAGGAAACAAGCAAACTTTTGATGAATTTTTCATCTCATGATATATAACATTAAACAGCGTGATATTGTATTTAGCATATACTCGTACAATTCTGCACATTTGCCCCCAAAGCTACAAAGGAACAGAATAATAAAAAACAAACGAATAAACGGAGAGAAAATGCAAACTTTCTAACCAGGGTCATACACAATTAATTGCCTCAGAAAATGTCCTAAATTTGAATTTGGTTACATTTATTTGTGATTTCTTTTTAAATAAATTTAAATATATTTTTGTTATAATCGATTTTTTATTGATAAGTAACAAAAGTAATGTTATATATGTTTTAGGGACGTTGGGACAGCGCACCATCCAGCTAGTGGCCTCACTGAAGTAAAGGATAAGCCGAAGAAGACCATCAAAAGCAATGTTAATAGTTGTAGAAAAATTATTATTCTTTAGTATTTCAATAGTATCTGAGTAATCAAGAAATAATCAATATTATCTAAAAAATATGATCGACTTTTATATTTGAGTATAAAATTCAAAATTATTAAGCACAGCACTATTAAAAACAAATTAAACCCTAACGCACAATTATACTACTATACAATGGCTCCCTTGTCTAGGTTTCTGCGTATAAGAACATCCAAGGAAACGAAAAAGCTAACAGTTTAACCTGCTCCGGCGTTTTTTTGGATGCGTATCCGACCGTACCGGTATATATTATACTAGAGGCCTTTAAAAAAAGTACTTACCTCAACTTTCGTTAACTTGTCAATAACAGATGGAAAACAATTAAGTCAAGTGCAACTTCCAGGTTATTGGTCATTGTTATATAGGAACTCACGCTGAGAAACTATGTATTCCTTATAATCCTCACTGCAGAAGTTGTGTGGAAACCCGCAGGAAAAACAAACCATAATACATTTTTTCTGTGAATACCCGACGTCCAGAAGAAATAGGTTTTGAAGAAGATATTTCTTTGACATTATGTCAGACTGTTCATCGGTGAAATTAAATTATCTGACTTCGACGGGATGGATTTAGTCTCAACGCTTTTATACTAAGGGTTCTTGCTCGGAATGTGGAAGCAAAACGGCGAAAAGTAGCTGACTGAGTAACATGGAAGTTATGCAATGGTCTTCCACAGCAACCAACCAACCAACTTTACAATTTCTGTTTTACAGTACACGATTAAACCACAGTCGCTTGCAGTAATTGTTGACTACTGTCAGTATGGTTCATTTGTATAGAATACAGTACCCATCGACGCGAGCTTGATCGTGCGCAGCACTTAAGTAATGCTTATCATGGTACATGTATCATGTACTTATCATGATATGTACCCAGATAGATGGATATATAATCTTTACACATACTATGCATTATTCATAGTACAGATTTTATTCATATTCTTATTTTCTGTAATCAACTCCAATAATATGTGATAGTATTCCAAACAGTTTTAATAATTAATGGACGGGGGTTTATTATTTATAGCTATGTTAGTAGACTTGTATATTATTTTGATATTAAATATGGCATTTAATAAGATCAAAAATATTACATGTCATTAATGTTACTAATTCATATTAAACACTTTTAACATTAACGTAAATATATTTAGAGTGCAATATATTTTAAAAGATCTCTAAAATTATTTTTTAATAAATTACTTTTCTCAACTTTCAGTTTCTCTTATTCTTGCCTCCCCCCTCCGTCAAAATTTAATTTGGCTTTAATGTTTACTGAGAGCACTTAAGTGCTTTGTTTTTCTGTTCTTAACTGGTTTGACCGTCAAGTTGAAGGTAACATCTTGATTCCTTATTCACAAACAGCAAGCGGTAGGTAATTTACTAAATTTGTGCAATTAGTTGCAGAGCGCCTTAAAGTAGGCAATTAATTTTTTGCAACTCACTTTTTATTGTTACGATTCCTTGCCTTTTTGTTGAGAATGCAATTATTTAATTGAGTTAAATTGTGCTATTGTTCGAAATTGTTGCTGCCGCACTCAAACTGCAACATTTGCAATGCCATAATTTAAGCAATTTTTAAACAATTTGTGGCTCATTTATCACTAACGCCCAACTCTATGACAATTCCTCACATTGGAAGACTGAAAGTCATAAACAAACCAAACAAATTACAAACGGAAACTTTCAAAAGCCATAATTAATGAAAATTTGCTTGAGTGCGCCAGAGGCATATGATGCAGTAATGTGTCAGCCCGTGCTCGCCTAGGATATGCAATTACAAAAGACGAAACGCGCCCACAACATAATGTGGCATAGAATTTCGAGGACGGCACACGAAATGAAATGAATGCTTAAAATTCAGTTAAAAAAGCAACTGAAAATTCCTAAAATTTCTCAGTGCTTGCGACGACTGCGGTCCATGTGCCATTCCAAGTTACGCTGTGGTCAGTTGCGCGTTTGATTTATGCGCTTGCAGGCAGTCAGGCGCAACTAACGAAAGGAGCTGAGAATCGGAATTGTAAGTAACAATAATCCATCTTCGACATCAAATACACTTTGCAATTCTGATAGGCCAAAGCGAATAGAAAAATGTGGACGTTACAAGAGGAAGAAACGTTGCATGAAAAGATTCATTTTTAGCTTTTACTTTGACATTTACGTCCTGCCACTCGTAGAATGAAGCCACACTTAATCTGAAGTCAAACCAACTTTACAACTTTTTTACAACATAGGGCATATCAACGAAATTATTCATTAGTCGTATGTGCGATTGATTTTCCTGACTTAAGTGATGTTAATACAAGTACTCAGGATCGAGTACTATTGACTTCTGAATATTTTTACAAGTGTTAAAGATATGCGAAAAGTTCCTTTACTACAGAAGCTGTTAGATATCGTCAATATGAAATTTATTCGCTGCAGTTTATTATCGAGGAAATATTACATATAGATTACTAAGAATAAGAGCTGTAACCTTTTTACTGTAAGCGGATATTTGATTATGTTATACAATTAGCGATTTTAATCTAAATAATCAAACAAAAATTTGTTGGTCAAAAATAAGATATTTTATATGACAAGTTATTTACTTAAAAACAGATGACTTTGCAGAGGTATTTGCAGATTGTTTTGTTTTAGCGTTTTTTTCCCAAATAATTATTAATAGATTAAAGACACTTAACATTGCTTTGACGAACCGATTAGGGAATATTTATGGCATTTCATTATTCATGCTTTAGTATTCCAGAACAATTTTGATATGTCCTTTGTTGCTGTTTAGTTGAAATTCTGACATATTTTCAAAGCCAAATACGTAAGTTTAGGGTGGAGTTATATTGTATATACAAGCGGTTTGAAACTTCCCGCTAGGCTTTTAATAGCACCAAATAACAATGTCACGTAATTGCAATTTGCTTAATTCAACAAATTCTGATCCTTAACATATATGTCACTAAAGCCTGGCTGGTACAAAAAATAAAGCAAAAAAAGTGCAAAAAGTTTATTGCAGAATTTATGATATGACAACAGCAACAATAACACTTATGAAAGAAAAGCATATCCGTTCCGAAGACGTTTAAGAAATTCTCATATACAAAAAATATAAAAATATAAAATGTTGAAAATAAGTTATATCCTTTTCGCTGCGTTTCAAGCTTATCAAGCGGCATAAGAGCAGCGCGCAAAAAGTAATTGAAGTTAAAAAAAAAAGTCTCCAAATTTTACAATTCACCAAAATGAAAGTGGAAAAAATATTGGGTAAAAGGACGATGAATGACGTACACTAAAATTAAGTTCACGCGTCATCAAGTCAACGAGCAGTAAGCACCAAGCAGCCAACAGCCATAAGCCAGTGAAATAAGAGAAAGGACTCATTGCATGCCTTTTGGCAAGAAAATACATTAACAAAATATGTTACTAACAGGCGAGTGCATGCACTGTTACTCTTTCATTACAGCGAACTTTTCTTACATCCTCTTTTTATTTCGACGCAAACAGGATGCATTTTCAAAAAGTCCTTAGAACACAAAAAGATGGGACAAAAAACGACGAAGGAGAAAATCATCATTTAACTTCTGCACGCTTCCGGTGGTATTTTAATTTTTTTGATTTATTCTTAAGTTCCCTTTTTCTTCTACTTCTTCTTCTTTTTCTTCTTTTTCTTGTTTTTTGTTAATTTTTTTAAGGACAATTGTTCACATACAAGTGGCTCCTTTGCTGCGTGTCAGCGAAAGTTGTCGTTTTCACCATTACTTCTGCTGCTGCTGCTCTTGTTATTGTTGCTGCTGCTGCTGCTATTGCTGCTGTTGTTGTTGTTGTTGTTGTTGTTGTTGTTGTAACTGTAACTGGCTGTTGTTGTTCCTGCTGTTGCATAAAAAAGTGTTGAATTTTGTATTATGCGTTCATTGTACCGCAGGCGGCTTTTGTGCTGATTTTGCAATTCATTGCTTATTCTTCAGCGTCATTACTTGGCGTTTTTTTAAAGTTATTTTTATCTTTTATTTATTTTTTTCTGTGCTTCTTCTGCCTGTATTTTATTTAATTTTTTATTTCTTTAATTTTGTTCTTTTAATTTTGCTGGCATATATGCAGTAGGTGCATAGCTCTGTACGGGGCTCCATAACCAAAGGATGACATAAATCACGCAAAGTGTCAAAATTTTTTAGAGGCAAAATCGCACCGAAGGAACAAATATTTTACTATGAGAAAATTGAAATAAAAGAAAATCGAGCAAAATTGTTTAAAATAAAACATGAAATGACTTGGGGACAGATTGTATTGATAAGATATAAATTGTTTAACATAAAATATGCATGAACTGTAAGGACAAGTTGCTGGCAAAAATTGAACTACCACAAATCACGGTAAAAAAATAAAATGGGAATACTTTCCAATGATGGCGAGTAAAAGTAGAATTTGGTTTAGAGTGGGAAAAAATTTAGAATAGAGGAAATTCTTCTTCTTCTTCTTAGTTGGCCATTACAGACGTGAGTCGTCCTTGGCCACGTCGAGTAGCCTCAGCCAGCCAGGCTGATTAGTTGCTGTCGAAGAGGAAATAAAAGGAAATTAGTGTTGGAAAATTTGGTATTAAGTAATATAAAGCGATAAGTTAGATTGCCTAAAAGCAGCACATAATGTATGAAGTATAAGACTTCTTTTGCGATCGAGCAGATTCTTATCACGTGATATGATGATATGTTCAGAAATCGGAAGTAAAATAAACGCGTAATATAAATCGCAACAATAATATTCGCTTTTTATTTAAAACTTTTGTATGGTCTCCGAATATGAGTGGCGTCGAACACTACGCTCACAGTTAAACAGAATGTGAACCCAGAAAGCGATTGTTTCACTTTCCTATATCTATGAATTTGCTTTAAGCAAGATTAAGTGATTTACAATTTGTAAATTAGGTGACTTCTTTAAAATGTTATCACGATATATCAACATTCTGAGAAAGTGCTCGTGTTAGTACCAAGAAAACTTTATAGTGAACTCGAATTTTATTTGCAATGAAATATCTTAGTCACTGCATTATTATGTTAAGGTATCTTCAAAACCCCTCTTTACGCCTTGACTGGATTATTGTTTATCACTTCATCGCTCTCACTATTGTTTATCACTCACTATTAACTCGAGATATCTCCAAAACCCCTCTTTACGTCTTGACTGAATTATTGTTTATCACTTCATCAGACTAAACAATAATAGATCTCAGATCTGCATACCTCCCCGAGGAGACTGTAACAGCTACATTTGCTCTAAATAAATTATGTGTATAAAAGTGCTCAATTGCACTGGCTCAAATAGCTTCAACATAAATTAAATATATCCCAATGCATATATTTAGTTGTTAATTAGGATTTTCCATTGAGCGATATGTATCCGATTATTTGAATATAAACCTCCTCTATAATTAATATTTCACTGGGAAAAGTATATGGGAAATGTTTACATCACTTAGCTCTATAAAAAGTTTAGTTATTTTCAATGTGTTCGTGACATGATTTCTTCCCAATACCATCATTTAAAAATATACCTTTAAGAGCATTATTTACATTGCTTACGTATCTTTTAACCTCAGAGTAGATATAAACTTACTAATGTATTGTTAATTTATTCAATTTCTCCACAAAAATTAACCTATTATAGATGGATAACACTTGCATAATCTACATAAATCGGATAGTAAAACACACAGCATAAATATATATATGTTAAAACAATTTATATTTGAAAAAACACTAACCTAGATAAACTTGACATTTGAATGCGTTGTTTATACGTACGAGTATACCACATCCTTTTAAAATTAAATATTCTGTTAGCTTAGCTAACTACCCACGTAAAATCAACATTTTCAAGGTGATCTATAAATTCCGAATCAAAAAGCAATGAAACAGTAAAACTCACTGCGCAGCATCCTCATAATTCTGTCTGTCTTGACCTGGCTAATTTATGGGTACATTATACTTTAACAAATTATGTTCGCAACTATTTAACCTTTCTACAGGACTACGCGCCAAATTTCATTAATTGCGATTTCACAAGGAGTAAATTTGTGAATTGCAAAGGAAATATTCAGAAATTGTGGCACGGAAGAGAAACGAACTGAAAAAATATGCCAGGTAATTACACTTTAATGAATTTAGCAGGCAACGGCATTGTAGCCAATAAAGTAAGGACAAAAAAAATTGGTATTACTGATAAGAAGAAGGACAATACAAAATACACGAGAGGAATGCGCATTACAATTACATTTACGCAGACGAACACTAATGCAACACCTTGTGGCGCAAACATTTGCACTGCTTTTGTCACTACGTGTATGGGACTTTTATTCTGGATGCTTAAGTTGCTTCTTTAATACAGGGTGAGGATAAGCATAATGGAAGTAAAGCCAACAAAGAGAACTGAGAGTATGCAATGAAAAAAGGAAAATGTTTTAACTTTATGTAAAAGGGTAATAGGGACTGTTTTCTTGTGCATAGATACAGAAACCGTTCCAGTTCAGATTAGTTTCGCAAATGGCGATGGATTAGCAAGAACAGCATTCAGATGGAACCCTTAAGACTCTAGAAGCACCAGCACACACATGCCGCAGAATTATAGACAGAGAATTCCATAACACAAATTATAACTGGAATGCCATATGCTGCAAAACACACAATAGAGTTAGGTTTACATCTATGCCTGAGGCCCTATGCTCCACGAAAAGAAGAGGGCAACAGTAAGTAAGTAAGATATAGATACTTAAAAGTAGAAATAAGCATTTTGCCTATATACAGTGTACATACAATAAAAGTTATATGATTGCCGACCCATTAAATACAAGCTACAGCTGTTAGTACCCATATATAGTATCTAGATACTTGTATCTAGCTACATTATAACACTGTATATATGTTAAAAGAAATTGTTAAATGTTTAAAGTTGTGCTTTTATAGTTATTATGGGTTTTACTAATTTCAGAGATACAGAATTTTGATTCCTATCTCTTACTAGTAAAATATGAACTATAACTGCTAATATTACCATAGAGAGACGTTGATTTTGTGAGAAAGTGTGTATTAAAGTGTACTCCAGTCTGTAATGTAATGTAAATGATAATTATAATTTAGAATGTGTCATATCCCGGCTAACCTTTCACTTTATATATAACAGAATATGCATATTTAAAACCGTTTTTATTCCGCTATAGTCCACGGGTGCGTATAGATCAATCTAAATTTGGATCCAACTTTCCAAAGTGAGAAACTTTGCAGTAGCTTTTTTGTTGAACTCTATAAGTTGCTTGTCTTAGGCATTTTGTATTAACTGACGAGTCGCAAACAATTTTTACTTATTAGTTTTGTGTATTTTAATGGCATTATATATATGAATATTCTTTAAAAGAATTCGGGCTATTTGATGTCAGTTGAAACACTGTCTTTAACAAAGTCCTTATGACCAGAAATCCACATAAGAGTAGGGTATTTTAGCGATGAGCAGTTTTGCTAAATAATACATTAATGGAATACAATTCAATATAGTTTCATCCTATTTAGAGAAGTTAAGTTTTAGAAGGAATAGGAATTAATTGTTGATTTTATGAAATATTAAACATACTTTAAGAGAAGGATAGCGTTATCTCATACCAAAGGTATATTAAACTCAAAAGTGTAAAGCGACTATAGTTGAACTTGATTCTTTAGTTGTTATATGCCAAAACTGCACACTACCCAGAAAACCTCCAAAAAAATCTATATTCAACCTATTGATGAATGTTACTTATTCATGTTAGCTAATTCGAAATTGAGATGTTTTGTAATTTTGAATCAATCTAGACTTACTGATTAACTTATAGCTGCCTAACTAGTAAAACATTGTATAAATATCGCAATTTTATATTTTGCAGTAAAGTTTCTTAAGCATATTGTATAGAGCACTTTAAGGTCTGCAACATAATTGTCAATGTACCGCAAAAATATGGGACTTTTATGTATTAAATACAGTTTATATCTACAAGATAAACATCAATACTACGTGCTGAATTTTCAATTTTAAAGTGATATATAATTGAATTATCACCTTATCCATTTTAAGTTCTGACTAATACGAAAAGCAAATACTAACTTGGGGGTGCTAGATAAAAGAATTTTTAATATGGTAACTATTGAAGTCCATACTTTAGACTAGCTACAGTTATAGACAATGTGAACATTTTGAATAAAGCTTAAAAAATCTGTTATGCTCTTATAGTTATTTAAATTGAAAGCACCCTGTATTCGAGCAATTCTTCCGCATTGGACTGCGTAGAGTAATATGTGAGTGTCTTATAATTGTAATACAACGAGCATAATTATTTAATGTTAATAGTATTGTATGTGCTGTTGTGTGGAGCAGGCACGAGGGGCAACATGTGTCTAAGTAAGTGCAGAACCATATACACTATTGTCTATTACTTCCTCCTTCCTCTTGTGTAAGTAATATATTTACCATGTAAGCATTAGTATTTAACACTGCGAAGTACAAAATTACACAATTCCATAGCTGTAATCGAATTAAGAGGAGTGCTGTAGTCTTGGAAAAGGGAATAAAAATAAAAATTTTATGTTAACTTGTAAATTTAATTAATAAGCAGCAAAAATACAAACAAATGGAAATACAAAATAAGCAAATTAAATATAAAGATTTTAAAATTATGATGCAGTATAAATTTTGAAAAGAAATAGAAAAAAAAACGTTCCAGACGCAAAATCTCATCATAAAAATTTTCGCAATATTTATGTGAAGTACAAATGCAGCCAAAGCAGTAGTGAGAAAAATGGCACCAAAGGCAATGTTGGCAGAGTAAGGATTTGTGGTACTAGAGTGTCCTTTTACATAATTAAAGTGTGAATGAGTGCTACCTTAACTAATGTTTATTGCACTTGAGCATAACTTTGGTATGGCTTAGGATGTTTGGAGTTAGTCCTTGGCTTTGGTGTAAACGTTATTCTCGTGGTAGGGTTGCCACACTTCTTGCATTGTGCTTGCTCTGCTATTTTGGACTTCGGAGAATAGAAGTGCGTCCGGGCACGTTGCTACAATAAACTTAGTTACCTTAACACCTTTGTGTACATTTGCTGACAGTTCGTTGTAGTTTTTCTTTTTTCGTTCATGACTTTTTTCCCATGTAATTTCTTTCCTCCTTGTATGTGCGTTAGCGTTATAAAGTATTAAAGAAGATGCGAGCAGGTATGCGCCACTGCTATGTCCAGTGTCAGCTTTTGCACCTTTTTGCCTTAGCAAAATTGATATCATTTATCTTTGGTTTTATATGCTTTTCATTTCTGTTACTGTTGCCTGATGTCCTTCATTTTGTACTGTACACAATCTTTTATTTTACTTTGTTTACGTCGTTGTTGTCCTGCAAGTGCGAAAGTAATTTGAAATTATTTAATCATTAAAAGCAATAAGCAAGGATAGAGCCATTTACAGAATTGCAATTAATTTAAAATTCAACTGGTCTTGCTTTTGTATTTGTACTTTGTACTTCGTAGTTTGCAGCTTCACTTTATAGAAATTGTATTTTTAATTATTTAAGTAAAGTTTTTGAAAATTTCGACCTTTAACTAATCAGAGGACAAACTAACAACACTTTTGTATACTTTTTTGATTTTGATTAAGATCAATTCAACCTTTCAAAATTAAGAAAGTTAAGAAATATAGATAAAGTTATTAAATACTGAACACTGCAGTGCTTTTAATAAGAATATATATCTGTAATCTATAAATAATACTCAGAGAAAATTTTCAGTAAAAGAAAATGTCCACTTGAAAAAGTGAGGGAAACTAACCAAAAGCGATTTTTTAGATTTGTATCCAACCCACCAACAAAAGTCCGTTTGTTGATGAGAAAGTATTTCTTATAATCAACTAATTTGAAGAAGGTCAGAATGTGTTCATTCTATTCGCAAACACAAATAATTTGTAAATATAATATTTAAAAAGAAAAGTTAAATGCAGATATATGTGAAGTTAAATAAAGTGTGTGTCGCCATGTCTTTGTAGCATACTCAGGGCTATTGTTTGATAGTAACATCGCCAGATGACCAGAGAGTTATCTCGCCATTCTCCGTGAAATCAACCGCAGAGTCTTTTAAATTTTAAAATTTCTTTCTTTTCTTTACTTAATATTCTTTTACTTGTTCTGCTTAACGCTAAACAGTTTTCTAGAAGTTACCCAATCTTCCTCCCTTCTCAGTCAAAGCAACTCTTAACATAATCTTTCTAAGAAGTTTTTAATATAGAAGCGTTCTTGCTATCCTTTTCCTTCTCTGCCATGACAGCTCTTAATATAATCATTCTAAGTTCTTATTATAGAAGTATCTGCTTATAACATAGTAATGTGTCATCTCATCCATCAAAATCTCGCCTACTTACACAGTTTAGATATTTCGTGTATTTTCTTTCTATTTCTGGAGATTAGTTCAGATAAGTATTTATACAGCAAAAAAGCTAACCTTTACAGCATAGTAGCTTTCATAATCAGTGAAGAATTAATCGCTCCCGCATGGAGGTATTTTGTTGCTCTTTTGGAAAAAGCATTGAAAATATGAGGAGGATGAGAGGCGAGATTACAAATATTATTTTATCTATAGCATCCGATTTGTTTTGCTATTTAATGTACTTGTTGTGATCAATCAATTTCTCATATATATTCATTTTTTCCACCTGTATTCACAAAATATCCTTTTGAAGACTATCAAAAGAGCTCTGTAATAATTTTTAATATGTGGCCGTAATATTCAATAGAATCCCAACAACAACTATAATATAGAATCTATGAAAGGTACTTTATATAAAATTTTAATGTGTATCTGGCATATCCAATAGGAACACAAATAATAACGGTTATACTCTGTAATATCAAAAATATTTAAAATTTCACCAATCACTTTAAAGTCCTTTCCAAAGGACTTTTGAAGTACCTATTAATTTCATCATTATGTGTACTTTCAATTTGTGCAACACCTTTCCTTAGCCACAAAATCTACTAAAGTGCAATAACTGTTTTCTGTAAACGCACACAAAGTGATTTTTGGCACTGGTGCAGAGGAAGAGACACGAATGTTGGTTTGTGCATACGAACGGAGCCAAAGCAGACATTTCTGTGTAAACACGCAGTAAGGATATGTTTTATATCGAAGTAGAAACATTAAAAAAGGGTACGTGTGCTTTCCTCCTGGTTTGTTGCTGTAAGTGTCCATACATCGTTTACGAGTGTAGAATGCACATTCTGTGGTTGCACAGAGTGGTGCTGATGCACTCACTCACACCTTTCCAACCACAAAAGTTACATACTCGATGCGTTTAGCTGCAGGCTGCAGACTGCAAAACTTGTAACTGCAGTTTTATGGCAATGGCAATGGCAATACTAGTCAGGAAATAAAGTAAATTATGGTTCATTTAAAAAAAACTAAAAACATATTGAGGTTGCATTGTTACAGGAGGGCGTCACAAAAGTAATTTGGTCAAAATTATTAGACGAAAAATGAGCACAGGATGCAGGACTTAAAAACGAAGAAGTCAGAGTTTATTCGAGTGCAAGCACATGCATGTTATCAAATATTTTTTATATACATTTATTTGCTTAACTCTGATGCCACATAATGCCTTTTGAAATCCATTTTTAATCCATTGCCTGCTGGAAAAATGTTTATGTTTCTAATGGCAGACATGCTTAATGCAATAAATTTCCATGTATGCAACTTGGCAATAAGATGAATGAGTCGACATGGCGATCAGGTAATAATACATGCAACTTGATGTTGTAATAGTAAAACAAAAATATTTTACCAGCAGCATTTAATGTACTCTGTGGACTACACGTATAGGCGCTGCCAGCAACAAACCGTCAAATGGCACAAGCATAAAATGTTAAGGACATTGCATTCGTTCCGTGTTCGATTGAAATTGTTTGGCAAGCGCTTGTTTTGTGTATTGGTTTGGCAAACCTGTGCGATAAAGCAGGACCAGAAACGGATACGGAAATCAAATTAAAACAACTTCATTTTGGAAAGTGGCAAGGAAGTCTCAAGCAACATAGAGCTCTGATTTGTGTTTTGTTGTTTGATTTGTAAACATTCTGGCAAAGGATCAACAATTATGCTGCACAAAGCAATTGTCTGCTGTCACATTTTCTGCAAAGGGAGCTGCACACTAATCGAATCACATATATGCAGTCCATACAAGTGCAACAATAAACGTCAAAGTTATGTTCCAAATTGAATTAATACGAAATGGAAACGGTCCCGTAGCCGAGGAAATTCACTAACTTTGGTAGTATGGCATACACAATTGATTCATTGCTGTGTAATGCCTTGACTTGAAACCGTTTTTAAAGGAAATTGCAAACAAACCAGAAGGGTTGCTTTATATTTAAATGGATAACTTCTACTTTAGTTCTAAGTAAATTATTTAGTTTAAAATAATTGCAAAGTAAAATATCTAAAAGGTGTATTTTACTTCATTTGATAAAAGAAATAGATTCATTAATAGTTTTTTATCTAAAACTTACAATGTCAACATTGGCTTAAACATTTTTTGCCCTCACAATATTTCAAGGATATTACTTATTTATGAACTTGACAGCATGCATTAAACCAATTACTTTAAATTGATTTTATTTTCTTAATACACATATCACCGCACATTCCAAAACACTTGTCTGCACAACTACATTTTGGACATATCCTTAAATGTTGCTTGGCACATCCTCAAAGATTCTGTAAGCCGCCTCCATGCACTCCATCGTATGTGAATGCAATCTCTAAATGGCGTAGAATGGACTCCATATCCTGGTTTGTTGTATGTCATCTTAAGCACGAAACACTTTGCATCATCTGCTACCACATTTTGGACTAAGCAAGAAATTATCTAAAGGCGAAAAAAAATTTGGTTTCAAGTGTGTTGCGAAATTTTGCTCTTTCAGTAATAAATGAAAAACTGAGATAATATATTAGTAAAAAAATAATATATAAAAAGAAATTGAGTAGAAAACTTCAACCGCAATGCGACAGCAATACTTCGTCTATAGTAGTCTTCCATCCATACACACACATACAATACCACAAGCGGTTCTCTTACATGGAAGTAGTTATGCACTCGCACAATGGCTTCCTGGCACCAACACATATAATCGTCAAAATTTATTGCAAACTTTTTTTTTTGGATCGCTTAACTTGTCCTTTTGCATATTTTTCTTATTTCAAATTGTTGAGCACTGCAGATTTCATCAGCATGTTGGGTTAGATGGAACTACAATGAAAATCTCTACATAATATGTAGTTTGGTCCTAAATAAGATAATTTTGAACTTAATTTACACTAACTTTATTATTTCTAAAACTGAGGACCGATGACTTAGTGTCGATGCCACACTCTATGGGTTTTGGTTTCGACAACAATATATCGCTTTTACTCACCATCTCCGGTTAAGAAAACATAACAGTGAACTTTAAAACTTTAAAAAACCATTATTAGAAAAAAATCGTCAAGACAAAAAAACACAAAAATAAAAACAACATATGTATATTGTAATAGACTTACTATATGCTTTAAATGTTCGAATAAAAATAAAAAAATAGTTCTGTAGTCCATAGTGATAATAGAAAATTGGTTCCGATATTAAATATTAAATGTATATGGTCAGTGTGCATTCAATACTTACTTATGGTGGTGTGGTTTAGCAGACGAATTTTGATCAAATTAAATACAACATTAAAAAATTCAACAGAAGTGGTCCTCTTCGAACGTTCTGGATGTTATGCTATATTTATTTCCTTTCGACTTTCATAGAAAAAATATCGCTTACACAGTGCCGTTAATTTGAAAATGACAAGCATATAGAGTGAACGAATACGCAGTCATAACCGGATTCTAGACATAATGTCAACTTATATATGTAGGGTGATTACAGATTAACGTGAGACTCCTTACTTATGTTTTAAACGTTATTTTTAGGCAATACGAAGGAGCTAAAACTATCAAATAGGAATTTATACTATGTAGTTTTCTCCATATTTGCATTTATAAATCATAATGAATCAGCTTTTCAGGTTTAAGGCTGTTTTATTAATAGTTAAGCTCCAATCTTACACCTTCAACTTAAAGCTAATTAAGGAGCGTCGGACAAGAATTGCTAAGCTAAGCTGAATGCACTGTTTTATAATTGATCTATTTGGTTACAGGGTTTTGATTATGACAAATCTTCGCTATTTGTTCAAGTCTCTCAAAACCATTTTGACGTAGTGTTTCCGCATATGATATATGTATATGCAAAAAAAATCTTTTTGACGCCAAATGTGATTGGAAATTAAGATTATTCTTCTGAGATTACATGAACCTGAGTCGAACCTGAACAATTGCGCAAGAAATATTTAATTGTCTGGATTTTCTTGCTGCAGCTGCTACAATTTAAGTTCGGAGTTGCCTAATTTTCAAAACAGATATTTACAAGGTGAGATGAAAAAACTGCAACAAAGTAAAACGCCATAATTTTTTCATTTTTTTTAAATTTTATTGAATGAAAGCAAAAAATGTCGGAAATAACATCAAATTTGAGAATCGGTTTAGATTTGTTCGAATTGGCCACCTTTGGCACGAACTATGGCCTTCAAACGGCCAATGAAACCATCACACGCTGCCCGAAAGTGGCTCTGTGGTATTTTGTCCCATTCTCGGCGAAGCGCTTGCTTGAGATGATCGACACTTTGGTATTTTTTAGTTCCAACCTTGCTTTCCAAAATACCCCAGGCACAATAGTCCAACGGATTGGCATCCGGAGATTTTGGTGGCCATTGTGCGGTGGAAATGAAGCGAGGAACCTCATTTCTTAACCATTCTTGGATGGCGCGTGCTGAGTGCGATGGTGCTGAGTCCTGTTGGAATGTCCAAGGTCTGCGGCCGAAATGTTTGCGTGCCCAGGGCTTCAGAACTCCCTCCAAAATATTTTCGCGATAGATTTGCGCATTTAATTTGACACCACGGTCGATGAATACGAGCGGCGAGCGACCATCGGCTGTTATGGCGGCCCACACCATCACCATGGCCGGCTTTTGAGTTGTGATGGCCAACCGAAGTTGCAAATTTTCAGCTGACCTCTCTGGCAAGTAAACACGATCATTTTGTTTGTTTACAAACTGCTGGATAACGAATGGTTTCTCATCGGAGAAAACCAAATTCGGCAGTTCACCACTTTCGGCCAAGCGAAACAACTCTTTAGCTTTTTCGAGTCTAACTTTTTTTTGCGCATCAGTAAGATCTTGCACTTTTTGGAACTTGAATGGCTTTAGTCCAAGCTCATTTTTCAATATTTGCCGAATGGCATATTGCGATATGTTCAGCTCACGAGCCATTTTTCGTCCACTGCGACGCGGATTTCGTTCAATTCGCTTTTTCACTTTTCGAACCATTTCTGCCGATGTTGCTGTTTTTTTTCGTCCACTTCCTTGACGTCGGGCTACGCTACCAGTATCATGGTAACGAGCGATGGTACGAGACACAAAACATTTATTCACTTTTAAATGCTGGGGGGCTCTAACGATAGCCACTTGTGGTTTTCCAGCCAAATGCAAAGCAATCACACTATCACGCTTGAATTCCATCACAAATAACTTTTTTTCTGAAAAATTCCCACCAAAATGCTTTTGTGCGCTTGTAAACAATATAATGAGCTGTTACTAGAATAAATCTGACAGCTGTGGGACGAGCGGTTTAGAAATGACAGCAGTCTGAAGTTGGTTGCAGTTTTTTCATCTCACCTTGTATAGTTCACTGACCAAGTTACGAGATTTACCTGTCCTGTTCGTTGTTAACCCTGTCCGGAAGAATCCTTGTTCTCGATGGATTGTAGCTTGGTCTGTTAGTTTATTTTCTTTATGTGTTCTGTCTTTGAAAATAGTTGTGCACATATTTTTGACAATCTATCATATTAGATTAATGTTTTCGTTAATCAAAAATTGTAAAAATACTAACATTTGCATAAAATCTAAATGAAAAAATAATGTAGCGCTTCTTTGGTTAACAATGCCAGCAATTACTTCTGTAAATCTTCTTCAAATCCTTTGAATTCGATTTAAATTTCTGTGCTTTTGACCTTTACGACTTCTCTATGCATAAATATAACTATATACATAATTTATGTGCTCACGAGTTAGTATGTACGTTTAATGCTTTCAGCAGATTTATATTTATCTATCACTCCTCTGCTGTAGCATATCTCAGCGAAATCCTTGACATGCACTCCACTCCTCTCAAGCATATTTAAGACTATTTTTATTCGTGCTTGTTTTCATATTGTTTTAGTCGTTTCAAAATAAAACAGAAATTATACATATTTTACTCTTTCCATACCTTGTCTATGGAATTTTTTATTCTAGAGTAGAAGAATAAAAAAAAGAAACAAAAACGCACCCAACAAATCGAGAAAATCGAGAGAATCGAGAAAATTGTTGGGATTGCCAAACAAATATGCAGTGAAATTGATATGTTTATCAAATTTATGGGTGGAGGTGTGGAACATGTGTAAAATGCATTTATTTCTGAGTTTTCATTCTTTGTTTTTTACTGCAAAGAGATGTACCAAAATATTTCTGAAAAAATAAAAAAATTGAAAAAAAAACAGAGTGCATAAAACAACAACTGACAGCTTGAATTTATATTTTCTAAACTAAATTGGACAAAGTCCAACTGAAAAAGCGGAGTGAAAATCAAAATGAAATTCCTGCTGAAGGATCGTGCTGTCATTGCGACAGTGGATAGATTTATGAGTATAGCATTTAGCATTTTAGCAAAACTTTATTGCTGCATTTAAAGTGAAGTTTGTAATTAGCGCGAGTTAGAATGATATTATATCTGTTAACATGCACTCTGACATGCAACCTATTACTTAGATTATATATGGCATACTTAAACCACTAAACTTTTTTAAAATATTTTCTTTATAAGACAACAACTATAGAACATAAACATACTTAACAAATTCAACCAGTGCTAAGTGTTCAAATACACATATCTATATATCTAAATGCTGATGGTACGGATTTTTCTATTTTATTTTAACAATTTAAGTAGATTTTTTTAAACTTAGACATTATTCCTATTTTATATACTGCTTTCGCATAACTCAATCCGTTTAAATTACTATAAATGCTTACTGTTACTTCATTACAAGCAAAGGATATACGCAGCACTTCCACTAAGGACTAAATCCATAATCGATGGTTTATTGTGTTACGTGATAGTTTTTCCTAATAATACAAAAGCTCTCCTGAAATTGCAGTGTGCGTCCATTTAAAATTGCTTAGTGTTGGCAAAATGTGGACTACTAAAACACTACATGTTGGAAGGGCTTAAAAAGGTAATAGTTTCAGCTGAACTCTTTTGGACCTCTTTCTTCCACATAGTCTGTTTGCAGACAATATTTTGTTACCGAATTTCCTTTTGTTCATAACGGATATTAAAATAATGCAGTAACTTATGTGCAAAAAAAAATATGGAATAATAAAGAAAAAAATTAATTTGCTCAGACGGTTTTTGGGATTAACTCATATAGTTTTTAAGCAGCAGAAAGTGCTTTATTTACAAAAAAAAATTAAGGCATCAAATTTTTAAATAATAGTAAATTTTCAAACTAAAATGAACATGATGCTGATTATGTATTACTTTGTATGTTCACTTTTTAAAAATATTACCCTTTTATATATATTTTGTTCACATACTAAGAGACCTTCTGAAGAAAACATACGAGTACCAGTACCCATATCAACACATTTCAAGTCCTTTAAAAATTCTTGCGTTTAGTAAAAAAATTTGACTATCTAAACTAACAATCGAGAGTTTTTAATTTATTTGCTTCGCTTAAGGGAACTGACAAATCTAATCTTAGAAGGAAGGTATTAGAGCATCAGCACACCTTATATAGGTTATAAGTAAGTGTTGTGTTATAAATATTCTCAATTTCATCAAGCAGTTAAAATGCCGTGTTTTATATGCTTTCACTTAGAATCGATGTTGAATTTAGATGGAGTTAATGGTTCTCATATACGATGAAAACTGCGAGCATGGACGATTTTTTATGCAGCCGACTTTACCCAAATAGTAGACATTCAGCTCTATGAAAAATAGTCACAATATTTCTCGTAAAAGATTTCTTAATGCCAGATGGGAACAGAAACTCCAATCAGAGCATTCTATTCCTAGTTCAAAACAAAGCTGGACAGTTGTACAGAATGTGACCAGTTCTATCCACTGCTGTTATGTAGTATTGATTAACTATCTACATAGAAGAACATATCTTGTTTAAAAGGTTTCGCAACCATAATGACGTGCCTGATAACCTGCTGGTAGCTTTAACTTTATTGTACTGAGAAGAAATGTCTCACCATTGTTGTGATGAGGATTTACCTGAAGTTGACGAAACTGTCGATACAGTTTCAAATATTTCTATCCGAGACTGGGAGCCAACTGAGCCGATTCACGGCATTGCCATCAATTCCAATATGACCATATGTAAGCAATTACGTGTTAAAAGTTTATTTTATAAGTTTTTCTAAATCCTAACAAATATCAATCAATCAATCAATCAATCAATCCAGTACGTTCCCAGGGGAACATTGGGCCATCAAATATAATTCAAATTAATTACTCTAAAAACAATGAATGTACATCAAATGTTTATAATTATTTTACATTACTAAGAATATTTATTCTATACTAACTTGAAATTTATTTTGAGACTTAAAGTTCTTATGCCCACCAACCTTCTTCCATTTGTAGTAAGCTTAGGGAGAACATCTGAAATAATTCTCTTACGCTTTAGAATATAATTATGTTTACTAAGTACGTCGGGACTCACATCAAATGTGTTCTGTTGTTATTCCTTTGATCTACTTTACATTTCAACCTTTTTTTAAATGAAAAATCTAAAAGTTTTTGTTTGATTAATAATGCTCACCTTTTTATTTTAACGTCTTATAAAGTAATTCTATTTAGCAAGCAGTATAAGGACTCACATATGTCTGGCTCACATATGACTATGCAAGTTTCACTGCGAAACAATAACATTAAATGTAGAAATGTAGAACGTAGCCGAAATAATACGGCTTTAAGTAGAGTGCTTCTTCGTCTGCGACATATTGTTAAAAAGAGCTGCTTGAGATGTAATAAGTTTGCCCTATCTATTAACCACTACCTGCTGTTGTGGTTTTCTCTAATTAAACATTTAGAAGCGGAGAGAGATGTTCCTGACTTCAATATTATATTACTTCTTGAAAGAGTACAGCTGAGTTGTAGGCATTTTAATGTTACTTGTCTGTTAAATTTAGAACAGTTCTTTCACTCTTGTCCTTTTCTGGCAAAAAAACTTATTTATATTACCTTAAAATATGGTGGGTTTGTTGCATCTCTTAGTGATTCCTGTCTTCGCAATTTTGTATTGAATTTGACATTTTAAAGATGATTGATAAAACAATGATTAAGAGATTATTGTACTCTTCCAAGGAATAGAGCCATTTTATAGCCGGATTAATGCCACTTTATGCTAAACTTAGAACTATGCTTGTTCTTTTGCGACATATTTTCAGCCATTATTTCATTGGTATAGGATAAATATGTTCTATCTACTAGTCATTCTCTATTTTTTTAGTTCTTTTATGTTTTATAGGTTATATAAACAAAATAGTGGTATTCCTGGTACTACTCTCAGCAAGAGTAGTGCCATGTCGTAGCTGGATTAACACAACTCTCTGCTAAACTTAGAAAAATCTTTGTATTTTTCTGGTTGGTTTATTCTTATACATATGATATATGTATACATATGTCTGATAAGATATTTCAAATAATGTAGTGATATTCTTAACTCATATATTATTGTGTTTTCCGAAAGAGTTTTGCATTATCGTTACGTTTGTCGTACAAATGATTAATAATATTCTAAATAACATTTGATGAAGTATTGTTCTTTCTACATGTTTCGCTATTAAACAAGCCCCACTCAAAATATTTTACTCTTCCTCTCTGCGAAAATTAAAAACAAAAAACCGTTTATATGCGATAGGATTCTGAATCCTTCATGATTTTGATGGCTTAATAAGTACAGAACTTTGGCTTCTTCGTTTGGGCCATTTAGTTAATTAAAGGCTGTATATATGAAGCATGCAATTTATTTAATTTTTTTTTAATTTGGATTTTTAATGGAAAGCATTGCACTCAAAGCTAAGAATTCTGCTTTTAAAGCAAAGTTAATTCTACTTTGATTTCGCCTCCGCAAATGTTTCCTGAGCCATTAACGCAACTCAGAATTAAAAATGACTTTTAAAAATAAAATATATTATTTTGCATTTTATATTTTAGTATATTTAATATTTTTACCCAACCAATTTGGAATTGCACACGAAACGAGGAATTCATTATGGCTGCTTTAATTAAGTAATTTTCATTTTTTGCATTTTAATTATTTTTGCAAAATAAATCTGCCAGATAACGCCGTTCCGAGAGTGCATATATGCCGCTGCGTATGTAGAAATGACAGTTCATTTTTTTAATGTGGGGGGTAAAGGCATTTTAATATTGCAGTGCCTCATTATTAGTTCAAGGCAATTATTTATGGTAAGTCGGAATTTGTTTTGTGGGTGTTTGTTAATTTTTTTGTTTTTTGGATAATTCTAAGATACACGTCCATCTTCTGTAACCACAAATATGCCTAAGGTTTTATTGATGAAAATCAGATGTATGATCTAATGTGATGTGCGTGTGTTTGTGTGATTGCTTCATCTTTGTTTATACGATGGCAACCCAACGTTATTACATTATTTAACTGACGTCATTGAATATTGTGTTATATCCACAAAACACAATTGCATTGATGTAATCATTGGATTTAGCTCGGATGCCATTGCATATTTCTCTTTGTATTTCAACATGCATTACACATAATATTTTTCCGCTTCACTGCGCTGTTTGGCAAGTCAACTAATCCCTTTAATTAAGAGTGCGCCTAATGCCTTCTCACTTACGTTTGAGTTATGCAAAGGAACAAGTATTCAGTCGTGTTGCAAATAATATTGCAACTTAAAGCACTTGCAACTGATGCAAGTGCGTTCATGCTTTTCTGATTTAATGCTTTCAGCATTTCAAAGGTGGAGTAAAATGCACTTTGCTTGTTACAAGGAACGACCTGCTTATACGTATATGTTTACTACTTCACCTGTGAGTAAAACGTTGCATTATTAAATACGAAATTAAGTTACTTCAGCATAGGTATTTAGACTTTTGAAAGCGTATAAGCGCTGTTTTGATTAACTTCTGACACATGTGTAAGCACACTGTATGATGTTTAACATTAATGCTGGGGAAAACTAAAAATACTTTATATATAAAGAAATTAATTAAACACTTTTAACCATTTTGGTGATTTGATTTCAATCAGGAAATAATACTCTCGATCAAGCAAGTACGATTATTCATCACACAATAAAACTTTTGATTCACACTTACGTTAATAATTTAAAATTATAATCTATATTTTGCAATAACTTCTATTCAGTATTCCTACTCAGCCTGTCTATAAACTGATTATAAATTGTAAATACATCATGTGAATTATAAGTATCTATTTAGCTGATTCCCACAACAATATTGCGTCATTCGAGTTGCTCTACTTATTACAATAGAATTTGCTCTCCAAGTACGTTGTTCTGGTGTCTGATTTGATCTTTAAGTTTCTTGCTTAGTTCCTTCTTAAATTATCTAAAGGAACTGCAGTTGGTTTTAGTGGCGGCAGAGTTTTTTTTGGTCAAAGTAGTATAAATGTGAAGGTTTTGTTAATACAAACCACGCCCACTCTGTTCAATACTGTTAATATAGATCATCCGTATTTTAACTGAGATTTTTTATGGTAAATATTTTGGTTAAGGTCAATATCAATACTAAATTATTGTGCCAAGGCTGCCATTATTCAAAATATTGTGATCTTGCAACAAGAACACATATTCTATACTATATAAAGTATATTATATAGTGAAAACTTTCTTTATATAGAGAAGAGCAGAAATTTTGTCTGAGAGCTGGATGTACTTTATATAAAATTCGAATTCTGGGGGCAAGCAGCATTGTACAAGTAACAGAAGGGGTCCACTTAGTAGAGCCTTCACTTCACAGATATGGTATATTCATTTTATATACATATTTATGCTGATATGACTGTTTCAAATCTTACTTACCTTCTAGTCTTATTTTATTGAAAAGAAGTTCAATTATTTTTACATAAATGTAGTTTTATTTAAATTTATTTGATTTTTAATTTGATCACTTTTCTGTCCAATTTGCTTTAAGGGTCATTACTTAGGTGCTAGATATCTTTTTAAATATATTTTTGTTATAAATTTTTTTATAGTTAAATACTATATTATGAGGAATGCTCATAGGAGGTTTCTTTTATAAAGTTTGTTTAATATTTAAGCTATATATGGTACAAAATTATTAACGAAATATGATTTTAAAATGTTTAAATTTACAATAAAAGAAATGTTGGGGACTTTAAAATCTAAGTTAAGTTTTACTGATGTTTTTATAATATTACAATATTTAATTTTTTAATTAATATATATTAGTACTAATATTAAACTTTTCTGACTTTAATATTTATAAATTTCATGAACATTTACATTTTTTTGAACTTATAGTATTTTTTATAAATTAATATGAAATTTATTGATTTTATTCTAAATTTAAACTTATTCTTCAGTTTTACTTCATTTAAGAGATAAATTCTGTTAAGAGTCAAAAATTATTCTTAGCTATTATTTACACTTTCATTAAATATTTTATACATAATGTGTTAATTTTTTATTCTATATATAAACTACGATAGAAATTTATATGAGTTTTTATTTTATCAATGAAATGTTTGTATTAAGAATGGAATGATGGCAAAATCGTTAACATCTGATATATTTAATTTATTTAATTAATTTCTTTTGTTGTACTGAAATATTGTAATTATATATATACATAAACATATATATTATATTAGATATACTTCAAATAATGCAAATTTTTATTTCGAATGTACCTAAGCTCGAATAATTGTAACTTTTTTCCTTAATTTTATTGTTCACTTTATTTTAAGACCAGTCACTGTAATTTATAATATATTAAAATAAAAAATAATTACATATTTCTTTGTATATTATGTGATTTAGAACACTGACTTACTTAGTTAAAATGGTTTAGTAGATACCGGAAAATCAAAATAGTAAATACTGAAACATTAATTACATCTTAAACACTTAAGATAGCTCCAATAGTTTTTCATTGAAAGTTTCAAAGAAATGATACATAACCAAGAATGTCAGGATTGTTATTTACCATTCCATGAACGAATAATTTACCAATACAAAAAAAAATCTTATAGAAGTCTAGGTTAAGTTATCAATATTTGTGGCTGACAAACCTGCACACTAAGTATATATGCAGAGAAAAATAGTAAAAATATGGTATTTTAGCAAACTAAAGAAAGTTTAAGGTAACCCACTCGAGGTCGATCATGATATCGGTCAATCGACTCTGGACTATTTTAACACACTGTAACGAACTAAGACAATAAGCAAACCGTTACAACCAAGGAGACAAGTGTTTTCAAGTGAAAATTGTGGCACTTAAATTCACTGCTGATATATATTATTGGAAAGACATGCCGATATTAAACCGATATTAAAGTACTTATTAGTCAAGCAGCAAATACAGACTCCATAATTCAAATTGTAGTCAGCTTATCTAAAGTAACAAAATTAGCAGAGACAAGAACTTATCCAAGAACTTATCTGGTTATCAGACCAGAGTGATAACAGTAGCAAACAATATAGCAGATAAGTTGATTCGCTCTTATATGGGAATTATTATTATAAGAATAGAAAATTGATTTCAAGGGTTGGACAATTGTAATTTTCAGTAGCAGTTGCGATAGTAGCAAAGCCCCCAAAAAATGATTCTTTTATATAAAAGACAGTAGGAAATCTAACTATTAGAGAGCAAATAATATATTTGGGAACTCACACGATAATAATAGAACATAAGAAATTAGACAGTCATTTCGAGAAAAATTATACAATATCAACAATAATAAACAAATATTGTTTTTCTTAAGATATCACTTAAAACTTGTTTTATTTAATTAAAATTTTCTTCATATTTTGCATATATAAACTCAGAGTCAGAACCTCAGAGTAGAAACTTTCAATTATGGTTTAAGAGACCTTTTTTATGTTATTGACATATAGAGCTTACTACTTTGTTTTTAATAGAAGTATAACTGTCCTTCTAAGTGAGCTGATTTGCTCGCTACCATATTATATATTATATACACCAATTTATAATAGCTTTACATGGATCCTAAAAAAATGGTCGGCTAATGATGAATATAATTTTCAATTTACAAATTTGTTTCTAAAATACGGTACGTCGTATCTATTGTTGTACAATAAATATTAATATTATTTTTTATATTACCATCATATAACTCATGTAGATTTTCAACTTAGATTCTCACTAAGGTTACCTCACTAAGGAGTATATATATACATAATGGCATAATAATATAATTTAATAAATATTTAATGATTTTGATGTCAGAAAAAATGTCTATAATTAATTAAATTAATTAGTAATTGTTATTAATAATGATATTTTCTTATTTTCTTATATCTTTCTATTTTCTATTTACTTATTATAGTAATTATTTCTGCTAATTTTTTAAGTGCAAATTTTGACTAGAATATAATTTGAGGTTATGTACACAAACTTAACGAATTTTGTTAAATTTTGAAAAATTTTCTTTTTCTTTATTTATTAATTCTCAATTTTCTTTAGCTTATGGATTCAGGTTATCTTAATTTGCCTACAAATATATCAACTGCGCCTACTTTAAACATATTTACACTTGGGTCCCGTAATACTACAGTGACACGAACTCTACTCCGCCCCCACTGTCAGCTGTTAAATTAGCAGTGGCACTAGAATTCGCATTTTGTTGTTGCTGTTGTTGGTTGCAGTCTTGTTGCTTGCAATTCAATGATTGCTTTGTGATTCCAGTAGCTGCAGGTGTCTTAGTCAAGGGTTCGCCCTCGTTGAAATGCGTTTCGCTTTCCAGGCGTTCCTCATCGGGCAGCGAAAGTGTTGAATTTCCACTTGCAGTAAAACGACGACCCATATTATCGTATTTTAAGCAACCAGCGCCAGCTGCACTTTTGCACAGTGGACGCATGGGCGTTGCATCAATTGGTGGTGTGCTACAGTTAGGCGGTAAAGCTTGATTGTGTAGGCACGCTGCAGGTGGTGGTGGCGGTGGTGGTAGACCGACAATATTGGATGCGTGCTTTAGATGCTGTTGTTGCTGTTGTTGTTGCTGCTGCTGCTGATGCTCTTGATAGGCTTGACTATAGCTTGTATCGAGATTGTGATAGGATACAATTTCATCATGTGGATACAAGTTAGTTTGCTGCGTTAGTGATTGCTGCTGCAGCATATGTTGATGTTGTAATGATGATTCCTTTTTCAGTATGCCACGTCGATGTGTGTTACGTGGCAGAGTTGCGAAAGAGGATACATTGACAGCCGTGCCAGGCGGGGGCAATATAGCACCAGCAGTGCTACAAGTAACAGCTGTACTCGAAGTACCACTTTGTACTGTGTTATCCTGTAGGCGTTTCGGTATGTTAAGCAAATCTGGGTACATATTAATATCAGCACCGTCTAGCATATCCTGTGTCACAGATACACTAATAAATATATTGCCATATCCGGGGTTTGGTACAACGTTAGAACAAAATTCCGGTGGTGGTGGAAATACACCGACGTTCAGGGGAAACTCCTCTGGTATAGGATTCGGATGTAGACCTGAGGAAGATGCCATAGATGTTGGTATGCCAACAACGCTACACGAACCATCAGCTACAGCAATGAGCTGCTGGCGGTTGTTCATTAAACTATTTGCACCACTGGAGTTTGGTAAATGCATATGATGTTGCTGCATTTGCTGCTGATGAGATATTTGATGTTGGCCAGTGAGTAAAACACCATGGTGACTGTGGTTTGATCGATGATTATCAACTGCATGAATTTCAATGGGCTCAAAACCTATAACTGATTCCGTCTTACTCATGGTAGTTGTGGTGTTATTGTCGATGATGCAACTATCGCCACGGTCGTTAGTCGTAGTTGTTATACTTAGGTCTAGCAGTTTCTTTTCTTGATCGTTAAAACTTACACTCGCCTTAACGCCTGGTTTGTTCGGATGTCTGCGCTGACGTGTTGTGCGCTTGCAAAAGCACACCACGAACGAGATGAGTATAAGTAGGAAAACCGTACCAAATGTACCCATAATCAAACCAAAGTACCAAAAGGTTTCCGGTGTTTTTACCAGAACATGTTGTACAATTTCTGTGAGGTAAATGCTAATATTCTGCGATGTTGCGCCCACTGCATTTGAGCCGCTACATGCGTAAGTACCTGCATCAAGACTTGTCATATTGAATACTGTTAAATTACTCCAGAGTTTGTCTGAAGCAATGTTTTCCGAATCGAAAATGACATTGTCGTTGTCCAGTATTTTACCATTTAACTCCCACGTGACTTCGGGCAGCGGATCACCGTAAACTAGACAACTAAATGTGGTATTACTGCCTATGTCAATATTTTGCACATCCTCATTATTGAATATTTCTACTCTTGGTGAGCAGCCAAATAACTCTTCGTCCACTTGTTCCCAGGGTTTATCTTTATAAGCTGGCGGCCCTTTACATATAAGGCTGATGCTGTTCAGTTTACTCTTCACGTACCAACTGCGAAATTTGCGCAATTTGCAATTGCACTGCCAAGGATTTTCATCCATTACCAGCGTTTTCAGGTTATTCATGTGCTGGAAGACGTACTCACTCAGGCTTTCAAGCAAATTATTTTTCAAATACAAAAATTCTAGCAAGTTAAGGTTCGCCAGGGCCATGGGGTCTATATATGATATCAGACAATTGTGTAAGTCCAAAGTGCGTAGATGTGGCAGTATTGGAAATTGATAGGCAACCAACTTCTTTAATGGGTTACCATTCAAGTACAAAATGCGTAGACGATCATTGCCCATAAAGGTGTCCTTGTCAATCATTTCAATTTTGTTGTCCGATAAGTCTATTTCAACCAGGATTTTGAGATTCTTAAAGGTTTCCTTGTGGACATATTGAATCTCGGATTTTTTAAGGTAAATGCGTTGCAAGTTGAGTAAACCCAAATTTGTGAACTCCTCCCGATTCAGATACGGTATGTGGTTATCGTTTAGCACAAGAACTTGCAGTTCCGTGCTAAGTGTCGTTGGAATCGTGGTGAGCTCTAAGGAACTGCAGATGGCAGATTTCTTACCGTTAGTCCATTTGCAGGTACAGTTTGAGGCACAACTTGCAGACCAATCGTCGCCTGTCGCAGTTGGAAGGCATGACAGCACGAAGAGGCATACAACTGTGAGAAAAACAAAATTTTAAATTAATTTAGGCACAAATCACGTAATTGATAAAAATTAAAGCAAAATAAAAATTTATTTCACTTTCACTACGTGGTCATGGTATGTGAAATGTGGAACTCACCTGAAAGGCAAATTGCAACGCAATTTATTTTCATATTGATAACATTCGGTAACTGTGGTGTCCTTTCAAGTGAAAATTTGTTAGCACATATTACGCACACTGCAACCAGTGAGCTTAACGTGCCAGTTGCACATGCAATTGCAACAATAGTTGCAACTGTGGAATCAGTTAATGGCTAAAATCTGTTGCTAGCCTTTGTAGTGTGCGCGTCAAATAGTCGTCGAGTTCCGTACCGCGCGCGTGGCAATGAATCAGAGCAGCGCAGTTCTTTTGATAAAAACAAAATTTGCAGTTGTTTTGGAAAGTTTCGTTCTGATTTGGTTTTTCCAATTCCCTTTTTTAGTTTTGGTGTGTTCAATGCTCAGTGCTCAGTGCTCAGTGTTTGTGACTCTATCAGTTTGGCAGTTGCAGAATCAGCAAAATAAAATGTTTTCACAGCATAAAGGCAGGCAGCTGCTGCAACAGAGTTGTTAAGCAATCAGCAAAACTCACACAGATCCAAATAGCAACTCTGGATGCAGTTTCCACTGGTTCGGTTCAGGTTGTGCGTGGCACGTCGTTTGCAATTGAGCAGTTTCAGGTGCGCATTACGCAGCCATTGACATTGTTGCATCTCCTATTTTATGCTACTACAAATTCGCTTTTATTTTTGCATTGACACCTTTGCGCCAACGAAGGATAATGCAGCACGTTTCAGTCACTTCAATTCCAATTGAATTGGCAATTTGTTTGTGTCTGTTTTCGGGTTTTGGGTTTGTTTTTCTCGGTCTTATTATTTGCAATTCACGGTGTGTTGCAGTGCATTTGCGAATTCTGTTTATGCTTCTTCTTTATTGCAAGTGAACACGGTTGACGGGTGTCGCGTCTCTGCAATGTGCTCGTCCATTGCTCACTGAGTTGGATGGTCGTCTTGCAACTGTAATGAAATGTAAAAATAACGAAAGTTATTAAGGTTTCAGATGAAAAGCATCATTTTCCACACAAACAAATATATTTATTTTAACTGAATCAATTTTAAAGTTTCTGTTTAGCTCCGGGGCGCTTTTAACAGATAAACAACAGCAGCCAGAGCTATTATGTATCTCTCGTGATCTGCTGAAACACGAGAAGACCGATACACAATAGCGTTTACCCATATAATTGAATTTTACCCAGTCGAAAACTCTGTGGTATTGCGTATTTACAAAATTCCACGTATTATATATAAGAATCTCATCACTTTCATCAGTATTTCGCTTCACCATGAAATAATAAAATAAAAAGATATATAAGAGTAAATTTCGAAGTATTTTGACAATCATGAGACAAACTTCTAATAAATGGAAGTACTTGCATTAGCAAGGAATCTTAAATCGCGTTAGCTCACTATTGTCAACCCTATGAAAAAAATTTAACTTTCTACAAAACACCTGCTGTCTTCAATGCAGGCTGTGCATTTCGATATTTTATATTCCCACAGTAATTTCAGATAAGTCATCTAATAGAAGATAAGTATGGCAGAAATATGGAAAGAATAGACCAACTCGGTATATTCTGATTACCTCTATAAAGGATCGAATTAATGGCACAACTACTTCATTTGTTTCTAAATATTCTTCAAAGTTGTTAATTTCAGTAACGCTTTCATTTTGATCAAGTAGTAGACTTGGTACAGGTGGAGGCTCTACATTCTCCTCGATCGATGATGGAATTAAATAAAAACTTTCAGCAACTTCTCCACGGAATCTTCGTAGACATGGAGAAGTACCAAGTAAAAGTATTAAGAAAAAAATTGTATACATAAGCAATACTCCTATTAGTGTAAGTAATACATTGGAATCTACTTCGAGCAACATTTCGAAAACTGTGAGTTAATAAATATAGAAAAAAAAACAGTAAAACAGTAATTTTAATAAAAAACAATAACCAAAACCAACATTAAATCTGTTAACAAAAAAAAAAGAAATTTACCTCTTCGATTTTTGAAAGTAAAATCAAACTGCTTTGATATATCTTTTTTAAGTAAGTTATCTTAATATTAATTGGATACTAATATTACTATTAGTACTATTATTATTAAGATGGAAATCTCACTTTATCACTAATAGGATTCCTACTTACTGATCACTTGTATGACCTATTAATATTAAGATATTTTAACAAAATAAGAAGCCGAATTAGATGAAACCGACTTCTTTCAAAAATAAAAATTTGATTTTAATTTAAAAGGCAGAACACACTCTCAATTCTTTCTCGATAAAATTATTAGAGCTAAATAAAAGCAATGAACTGCTCTATATTTATAATTATTATTTTGTAAAGTAATAATCAGTTTGTGTTTTAACAAAAACTGCTGTTGGAACCAAGCACTAGTTATTAAAGAAGGAAAACTCACTATAGAAATGTGATGGGTATGAGTTTTAATAGAATCAGATTGGCCTGTTGAAACTGCAATAAGTGTTTGATTATTACCTAGTATTCCAATGGAACTTCTGATCTAAAAGGTTCCCAATGAACAGTTTTAATAAATTCCACCGGTGTCGTCTCCACCCTATCTGTGTCTATAGCTTCTTCTTCTGATAACTGCAATAAGGGTATAGAATCATCTTTTAGTTCTACTGGATCGGTGTTGCCAAAACGAATTGCTATGAACAGCATAGCAATTGCCATTATAGTTAATGCAAACAACATGATAAAAGGGTGAGCTGGACCGGCATCGCAACCCATTTTCAAAAATTAAGAATTAATAAGACAGAAAAAGAAGAAATTAAATCATAGTTTAAAATAACCGAAAAATACAATTTATATACTCGTAAGTTAAAAAAAAAATTAAGTAAATATTTGCATCTTCTGACATTAAATTCATGTTTAACTATAATTTTCTTCTTTTTTTATATACCATATATATAAATTATGGTCGGTTTGTTGTGACGTAAAGTGTATATTGTCATTATCTTTCTGCTACACTTTTTTACAACTTGAAAATGTTAAACTGCCATACTGAATAGAATTCATGTCTATCGGAAAATGAATATGTTTAAAATCAAATATATATAATATTTTAGTTTGGTGAAATCGAACCACCAATAGAACTGCCTTTTTGGAAAATTATGGAAACGTCACTATTTATTTAAAGTAATATTAAATCAATTCTTTTACGTGAAAACTAGTTTTTGAATCTTAGACATCTTTGAGTAGGATAAATATAGATTAAAGGAAAGCTTGGATAATGGAAAAGCAAAACTAGCAGAAACTAACTATTAAAAAATTCAAGTTAAGAAAATGATCTATTATTTTGATGTTAATAGATTAGTTTAGATTAGAGTGTTGTTAATACTCATGATCTCAGTGCAGAACATTCATCTTGGTTCCCATCCATTATAGAATCAGAGCGAATCAAATGAAGCTCCTCTAGCATTTAAATTAGCTGAACTATATAAAATAAAATAAATGGTTCAGTTTTTCATTTTTTATTTACTAACTTTAAGTCTTTATATACATCCACATTTGGAATCAGCCATGAAGTTATCATTTTTTTAAATAGAAATACTTGTTTTTATATTAAGTTCTTGGGAGTTAATTAATAATTGCCGTTTTTGAACAGAACGATATATCTTACTTTCTCTCGCAAATCTCGTAAATCATTTATATATATATGAAGCCTTAGTTTCTTCAGATTAGCTATACTTTATAATTTAAAAACTCAAACACGATTTCATATAAAATTTAAGTGTTCAAAGGGGTTGGAGGAGGTAAAAAAAACAAAAAAAAACAACAAAACTGAATTAAGCGAGTTATGGATGCTTTTAGCAAAATCAGGATCACTGTAAGTATTTCAAAAGAAAGTCGGTACCATAATTTATCACGATTTTTTATTTATATGTATATACTTGCGTAATAAAATATTTGCTTTACTTATTATTAGTTTCCAGTCAGACTAATTGGAGTTATGATTATTGCACAGAACAAACAACTCAAGTGAAAGAGATGCATCTGAAAATGAATGAATTTGCAACCACAGCACCACAAGAACCGCATATAAAAATAGCAGTAATTGTCAACAATATTTGCTTGAAGGAGCAGCACTGAATGGAAACAGTAGGATTGAAAATTGTGGTAAAAATATTGTCAAACAAAAAGAAGTTAGGTTTCAAATTTAATTTAACTAACTTTAAAACCATTAACTTGCAAGTTCGTACTACGCCCACTAAGTCCCTCAGTAGCCTTAAACACACTAATGTAAGTTAACAGCAGCAATACATCAAAAATAAAAAATGAAGCAAGAAAAGAGTGGGGTATGTTGAGGTAAAGAAAAAGTAGCAAATAAAATGATGACGATAAAGCGAAGACAGCATGCAAATCAACTTAAGTGTGAATATAAAAGTGCCAACACTTGACAACAACGTCGGCCTGGCAACCCTAGACTCAAAGGCAGAAATCTGCAAGAGTACGAAATCAACAACACGTCCGGCAAATACTTAAATTAATACATAACTTCTTTATCTTCACAAAATGGTCCTTGCTTAAATAAATACGTAAGGAGCAAAGAGCAAAAAGACTAGCACTGCTACCGAATGCGGCTGAAGTGTTTTGTCACCAGAAATCAAGCCCACACCGCTTGAGTACACTTCATAGCTGGATTTTATGACATCTAATTTATATGCGTCTATGAGACATCAAAACAGGCCTCGGCAGTGTTGGTGTATTCGCCAGAACTCGTTGGCATTGCTTGCAAGTGAACGATGCTCCACAGCCGCCGGAAGTTGTTTTGCTGCTCAAGTCGATTGGCTGACAACATCTTACAGCGACAAAAAGTGCCACACATCAAGGCATGGAAAAACTAGCACGAAAAAGAAGCCAAATGAAAAGGATTTAGTAAATCCTTGCGTTTTTCATGCTCAAAATATTAAAAATTGAGAGATAAACTGGTTCAAAGGATTTTTTGATGTAGAAATGTAATTATAACCACACCACAATTTTCTTTTAAATCAAATTTATTGCAGCAAATTAAAGGATCTCCTTTTTTATCTTATTTATTTTATTTACGTGAATGCATTTCAAATCAACGAAATCGCAAAGGCGCGAAAATGCAAAAGAGTCCTTTTGACTGGCATTTCTCTTTCACTAATTGGCATTTTTGATTGTGCTTAGGTCTTTTGCAGTCCAGTGAATAATTTTTTCTTGATACTGACTTTTCTGTGGCTGACTTTATATATTTTTGTCTACTAGAAGATTTTTTGAAGCATATATTTTATATATTATTTCTTTTTTCTGCATTAATAAATCATGAACTTGAATGATTTATGTTTTGGTTTTAAGTATTAAGCCATAAAATATTATGAGATCTTAATTATCTTGTTAGCAGGAGTACACTTTATATCGGATTTGTATTTCACGGTAAAATAAAATATTGCATAAAATAAATATAAATATAAATTTAGAATGAAAGGAATAATAAATTATATTTTCAACAGTTCGCATATATAAAAGATCCAATAAAAATGCAATTAGAAGTCATGACTTTGAATATATCATATATGAAAAGCTTAAGATTTTTTTCATAATAGCAGCATCGTCATTAAAATACAAGCATTAAACATGATTATCAGAAATGTTATGATTCAAAAGACTCAAATATTTGACTAAAACATTCCGTGAACTTTGAATACAATTGTTCAAAGGAATATGAATTGACTGCCTTAGATAATAGCAAGGTCGAAGCAAATCTGCGTTGAAAGTATCTAATATATTGAAGACAATACCCAAATGCTGCTTTTAATAAAAGGCACCATATGATTAATTAAAACATTTCGTAGCTAGATAACATAAGTGTCCCTGCCATATGAATGGAGAACCACTGCTAATGCTTATAACAGGATCTCTCTATGCTAAGTATTACATAGAGATAACAGATTAGAAGCAAAAATTAAATATTTTGGATGATTCAGAACTATCAAATGGTAGGCTAACATTTTTTTATACAAATGTCGAAGCTTAGGAAGATTAAAACATTCGAACTCTTCTATCTGGGGTTTAAACAGTTTTGAACTTAGATTACTCACTGATTACTGAATTGCACTCGCTCCAATTCACAATCGTTCACACCCACAGATTTTATAAAATGCAAAGTGAAATTTCTACCTACCTTATCTACTTATGTCTTGCAACTACCAGAAAACGAAGGCAGTACCTATATACGACCAGCGTTGAAGTGAATGATGTGTAGAATGTTGAAGTAATGGATGCTATTTATAGCCTTACACTTTTTGAGTTAGCTTAGAAGACTCTCTTCAGAGAAATCATAATAATTCGCATGGCTTAAGAAACCCAAATACCACTTGCCTCTTATCGTGCAAGCGATTCGCCATTTTTATATATATGGCGTTATAAAGTCTGCACTTATGATATCGAGGAAGGGAAATAGAAGAGTGAATAAAATTTTAGGAAGTATTTTCATTTTATAACAAATATTTTATAACAAATATATGTAATTGAAATTTGGCATAGCTGAAATCTGTTATACATACTAATGACTCTCATAGATAGATTAGTTTAAAAACAACGAAGTCTATTTTGTAAGTTTACGAATTTTGTTATCACGAATTTCTTTAAAAAAAAAATTATATATAAAAAATGAAACATATTACCATAAATATCAAATTCATGCAGAACATGCCACTTCATTTTCCTCATAGTTGGTAATGTGTTCTTCATATTTCAACAGATTTTCATTGACATAGGAAACATTTTCTTCTATATCTGGTTCATTTTCAGTTTCTTCCACTTGAATAACAGTTGTGTCATTTGCTAGTAGAGGCACTTCTATATAATCTACATTACCATGTTCCTGAGCTACTTCACTGAAGTCAACATCGTCAATTAATTCTCCACGTAGTCTCCTAAGACATGGTTGAGTTCCAAAGAAAATAATTAAAAAAAATAGCGCATAGGAGAGCATTAGTGCGATAAATATAACCAAAACGCTAGAACCAATTTCCAAAGCCATATTTCACTGGTGTAGAATTAATAAATAAAAAAATTGAAAATTAATTTAAAAATACAGAGAAATTTTGATAATGAACAAGAGCCGAAAAAAATTGTATATGTAAAAGAAGAAAATTCTTTTAAACTTATTACTTTTGACATTGATTTAAATCTACTTTGATGTAAAACTCATACAAAATAATTTAAAAAAAAACTTAGAGAGAGTGATTTTTGATAGCCGCCTACAGTTTTTTTTTGAAGAACGGTTTTTGGTAATAACTATATTACAAGGCTGCTTAAGACCTTTGGGAAGCGCCATTTAATCGTCAAGTTAAGACATAATGCAAGAATGTTTAATTTTAAGCAGTAAAATGAAGTACGAATTGTCGAAACACAACCAATCAATCCATCAGTTATAACTCTCTCTGACTTCTGGTACTTCACACGCATCAAAAAACCATTATGTGGAAAATGGATTCTAAACAACGAAAAGGTCATAGGATCTATGTGAGTTTCTTATTATATTATTATGGTATCGATAAAGAGAGAGATTGTTAAAATCAATGTTCATATACTAATTATAATGATATAATGATACTATAACATTGTTATAATAATCTCCATAGGCTTGGGTGGACTTATGCTAGGCTTTTGATAGCCATATGAAAAGAAATTGTCTTTAAAATGTATTCTATATTTTTTTTTGTTACAGGTGCATTAATACTTATGTTAAATTAAAATATTTAAAATAAATTTAGAAGCATTTGACTGACAAATAACTCGTACTTTTGCCATACCTAACTAATCTCGAAAAACTTCTGTTACTATAAATACCTTTCTTTAACCTTTAGTCTCTTCATAAGCCACACATATTGCATATAAAAGCTCAACAAAGCATACTTTTAGTAACAGATTTTCAAAAGCAATAAACATAATGTTTTTGTGTGGAAGGATACGGCTTAATCATGTCCAGTTGAGAGCTTGTTTGTGTTGTGAAGCAATGGAAAAGTACAAGGTAGGACAAAGGAACAAGGAGGCAGGCTAAATGAAACCGTTTTGTGGTTGAATTATGGTGCAGCGATTTACGTTAAGCCTACTAACTTCACAGGCGTTTGACGGGGTGTTCACCTACTAATTTTTGGGGAGTTTCATTTATTCATGGTTACATATTTCTGCTTTATTTTATTCACTTTCCGTACATTCATTTTCCTACAAAAACGTTATTAACTTTAATGGAATTTCATTATGAAATTAGTTTCTACTGATGAGTTTTTTACTAAGCTCGCCGAAAGCGACTTCATTCAGACTTGATATCTTTACAAACCACTTCGCTTTGATGATTACTAATGCCAACCGAAAAAAAACAGACAAAAAAGTAAGAAATCCTTTCAACTGTTTACTTTTGTGTTGGAAGGCAGATTAGTTTGTTTTTTTTTTTTTTTGAAGCGTTTTATGTGCAAACGTGATTAACTAGCGTTTTTGTTCTAAGGGATTAAATTAGAAATTGATTGAAATTCATTAAAAATATAATAAAGAAAACGGATGTATCTTACCGATGGTACAAAAGTTCACCGAGGGTGAAGTAATGTTTATAGTTAAGCTGGTTAATAGATTTCACTTGAACCTTTTGTTTGCAAATATATAATTTATTTCTGCGACGTCAAATCATTAGGAACAGCACAGGCGGTAGACGGACGCAGGTAAATATCACAATTCGGTATGATAAAATTAAGAATCTGGGACAATGTGGAGTTTCTTCGCCTTAAATCAATTTTTTTTGCTCTAAATTAATTTTAGTTGCAGTTGATGAGAGTACTTAGCGATATAGTATGATTATAATTTCTTTTTTTTTTTAGAAAGATATATTTAGAGTCAAATCCAAAATTGTGTTTAACATGTAACTGTAGGCTTCCACAACTCTTACAATGAGTTTTAAAAGGAATGCATGGGTTTCTCTGCATAGGTTCTAGCTGTAGGGCTTACAGTATTCCTTTCGAGTTCGCAAGATCGGATTTCGTTATATGAAGGCCACGATAACTGGGTAATTATAAGTGACTTAACCGTCTTCTAATTATAATTGACAAACTAAAAGAGTAGAGATATGTATTTTTCTTAATGATCTCTAAAGGGACATAAACTGGAAGCCCTGGAGATACATTAGAGAAAGCATTAACACGGGCCAAAGCGTCTTCATTTTTGTTCTCTACAATAATTCGATTGTTCGGGAATCCCAAAAATATATGATTTAATATATTTTCTTTTTAAAAGGAATCTGAATTTAATAATGTGATAGGTGTAGAAAGGGAGTTTTTATAATTTTTTATAAAAATTTTACTGCCCTGTGAAGTAATCTATACTACACTTTAAAAATTTTATACGATAGCTTGATGAGTTTTTTTCTTCTAAAAAAAATATAAGCAACCCAATTCAAAGATTCTGTTTTTATGCAAAATGACAACGTTTTTAAGATAAATTTTAGATTTATACTTTATTTGAAATGTTTTCCACAAAGCCATTGAAGAGTGTAAATAAAAAGCAACATTAATAGAAAATGATAGAGGTGGAAAAGCAGATTATACACTTGAGTGCTATGCAATTATGTTGAACTTTTAGTGATAATGGTGCATCTAATTCTTCCATTCCCATTTCCATTTCCATATACACATGCTCTATTTGTTTCTTCATATATTATATGCACGAGCATAGAAACGTACGAGTATCTATGCCCAACTAACACATTTTTCTGTTAAATATTGCAGCAAATCGTATTTGCCTCGTCATATTTGCAGCAGAAAACTGAGTTAAACTGAACAGAATTTTTCGAAGTTATTACTGCTAACACTGCAAATAAAAAGATATAAGTGTATCAAGTCTAGATACACAACTATTGTTGCTATTTTCTATTGCCTATGCATACATTACTTCGGTTAGGCATAAGTTGAAATTGCAATTTTCATGTCGAAGCCATAGGAAATGCACAATTGCAATTGAAATTGCACTTTTATCCAACATTTACGCATTTATATTTGCATTTGGCAAGGAAAAACAAATTAATGACAAACGGAATTGAGTGCTTCTGAAATCGGAGAAGAAACGAAACTATCTTCTCGAAAAGAATTTCATCATAACTCAAATAAAAACAACTTATGCAGAGCATTAAATAAAAATGTTAATTGTGAATTGCATGGCAATGAATTGTCTGTTTTAGCTGTGCGGTTATGTATTCTTCACTTCGTATCTCGTATCTGTACAGTTTAAGAACATTTACAAAGTTTGTGCAATTTGTTTCCGGAAATGAGCTTTCCACACTGCAAAATGAAAAATGCAAAATGCTTTGTGATTTCTTTCATGCTGACTTAAATGACAATGAAGGAATAAGAGCGAGACGCACATCAAACGGAAATACTTTGACAAACTGTAATGCAGCAAAATATAAATAATTGTGCCACGTCGAGATAAGTGGAGTAACTGCATCTTGCAGCTGGAAGCACCAGCTTTATATATCATTTATGTGCTCCCCACCAGTAACAGTTGAACCAGAAGCAGTAGTAACTACCGTGACGTTTCAGGGTAAAACAGCAGACACTAGACTGTCTCGACTTTCCTAGCAGCTTATTACAATATATGTGGAAGCAAAATAGAAACAAAAACAAAATGCGAAAATAAATAAAAATATTAAAGAGAAATAAAATAATAACTACACAGCAGAACAGTAAACAAAGCAGAATAACACAAAAGTTCAGACAAAAACAATTCAAAACAATGCAACTGAAACTGAAAATAAAAAATTAAATAAAAAATAATTGCACTTTTCTCTGTGCTGCAGAATTTCCACACAAACAAATTGCAGTTGTCCACATAAATGCTAATTTCGTTGTACTACATTAACTTTATTAGCGAAATTTTTCACAGTGTACTCGTTCTCTAACGATTTTTCTTTTTGTTAATGCGAAATAATAGAATAATAAACAAAGGGTGAAGCTCGCTTGGGGAAGTCCTGAACTTGCAGTTAAGCTTTGTTAACCTTTGACTTCCATTTTTTATAAAAGAAATAATAACAAAAATGTTCTTACAAGAATATGCAAAATATTAGTTGAGATCATTTTAACTAATTAGTTGTCAATAAAAATCAGTAAATTATAAGAGAAATAGTTATTGTTAAATCTATAACAAAGGGGTGTAAACGTACACCTTCGCAGCAATAATTTCCACTTTTCATATAAAATTCATACAAAATTCGTTCATATGTAGCGATAAGTTGGAAGGAGTACTGATGGGCTGAACTGAGTACTCTACTAACCTAAGCTGTTAAGGAATACCGTAACGGTTTGTACTATAAAGATTCACAGATTTACAGATCAAATATTTTGTTTTTCATTTATTTTTTTTTTTTATCTTCTACATTCAATAAACTAGCTTAAAACTATTTAGATGGCGTTAAAATTAGTGTGGAAATCGTTTTTTTTAAAACTTTTACTATTATTTAAAACAGCAATTAAAATAAGTAAAAAAAAAATTATTTATTAAATTTTGCTTTGGATGAACTTTAGACTACATCGTCTATAATCGTTTCAATTATATAATATTCCTAAATATTTTCAACAAAAAACTTTCACTCTCACTGTTCAACATTCTCTTGACACGTATAATAAGCAGTCAGATTTCTAGTGATGAAACTATATCACTTTTAGGAAGTTCTACGTTGACATTATCTTGTCCAACGACTTTGGTATTATTGGGCTTATTAGTTGCTAATTTTACTTCTGCTCTTATCTGTGACTTAATGATTATGCTTCGGATGTGTTGTTGTATATGTTATGTATATATATGTATATCTAATATGTTATATGTATATCTGATATGTTATATATATATCTGATGTGTTATGTATATATATCTGATATGTCATATATCACCTTCTTTTCACCTTTCATTTTAATATATTGGTTTTGCACGGTTCTTTTTGTGTATTGGTTTTGTATTTGTATTATTTTGTATTGTATGTGGGATCGTAAGTTATGGAACACAGATTTTTTGTCCGTTCATTTTCTATTCACATCAAATAAAAAATCTGAAGAATGTGTACTGAGAAATTCGACTTTTACCAGCATCACCAATTTCATATCAACAGAAGCTAAATGGTAAACAATTATTTACCTTTTCTTGAATATACCATATATTTACATCTATAAAAATTTATTTTAACATAATATTTTAAAGCTTTCTTAATATTTATCATAAATACTGTATTTCTAAAAATGCATTTTTTTACTTATAGTAAATGAATCTATGAATTTTGATATAAAATTTTATTGTATTGTACTTGAAATGAACTGAAAATGTTTCGACATTAAATAGTAATAACCCTATTGAATTTTTTGGGTATTGAGTAACTCAGACCTAAGTACTCGTATGTACTAAGATAGAATAAGAATCTAAATTGCTTTAAGCACGTAAAAAATCTAATATCCTTTAGCTGCAATATATTTCCTAAAGTTTACTATATTTTAATTTTCATAATTTCAAACATTTGTAGTATTTGAAAAATTGCCAAAATTTATGTGTTTTTTAGCCTTTTCGGGTAGAGCATGTTACGGGCACAACAACAATACATGCCGAGTTAAACGCATTCGCCATGCAAACTATGCCGAAATAAAGTATTTTGTAAGTATTGCATCGAGTTGAATGAACATTTTTTACGAGTGCACCATAATGCGGATATGCTCCACAGGAACACACTAACACATGCACCTACCCGTACCGCAGCGGATGGTATTTTCGTATAGAACTTTATATAAAAAAATGGAAGCCTATTTTCTACGTTTCCAACTTAGTGTAATTCTCTTGAGTAGAAACTGCAATTTCGTTCAAGATACTTACATGTGGCTTTTGGCAGGATCACAGCTATAAACCACTTTAAGTACACACACAGTGTCAAACACTCAGACGCACATTCGCAAACAAAATATGCATGCCGAACATACAAACACAAACACACACAAACACAAACAAACATAAGCCAACAAGGACAATTGTAATGGCAGACGGCAAGTGCAATACATGCACACACCCATCGGGCCAAACGTGCATACATGCACACAATTACAGGATGCGGAAACCCTGTTTTTGGCCTAAGGCACAACATGTAGCGATAAGATAGACCAATGCAGAACTTCTTCATGCTGAAGCGTACGACAAATGCATGGATACTTGTCTTCTGCTGCTATGCTCCGGATTTTTTCTCATTTTTTCCCATTTTTTGTGTTTTTCAGTTGGTTTTTTGTTGCTCACACAACAAACTTGTGTGTGCAAGCGTGTCAGGCAAAGAAAAATTTGTTTACATTTGGAAAAAAATGAAAAATGGAAAATGGAAAATACGAAAATGGCACAGAAATGAAATTCTTTGGCAAAAGTGCAGATTTTTTCTTTCACTGGTGTTATTTCAGCTCAAGTGTGTTCAAGTGGAGTATGGGTGGAGTGGAGTGGAGTGGAGTGCAGGACGCAGCGGCATGTGTTGAGCAAACAAAAATTGCTTAAATGTAAAAACGTACAGAAATTATGTTTGCCCAACATGTTTACCGAGCAGGTAGCTTTAATGCTGCATTAGGCAAGAGTACGAGTGTATCAGCCGTAGATGCACGTTGTAGATAGTTGTCAACATAAATTGAAACTTTAAAATTAATAGTGTTTTTATGCATACACATAAGTACAAAATAGTCTGCTTTCGTATTTCTCTTAGAAAATTGTAAAATTAGAGCAAATAGCGTTTATACAAAGAAGCGACCGTTTTCCCCTGAAGGCAATGAAAGTATTAACAACTACAGTAAAATTTAAGGGGATTTTAAATGCCATCAATATTTCAGCCACTCAACACCTCTACACCACAACACCTCTCAACACTTTAGCACCTCAGTAACTGAAAGTCGCAGTAATTCGGGAGCATAAACCCTTGACTGGCCAGAACTTTCCATTTCAGCAACTCTTAGAAGAAAAACAGTAAAAAAGTTACAAACTGGCAATTTGCTGTTGTGCTTAATACAAAAATTCGATTACCTTGAGATTTGTAAATTACTTAAGAGTGCTAAGGCACAAAAGTAGGCGTACCGTAGTCAAACTTCACTGCAAAGAAGAAAATCCTAAAAGCCAATTGTCAATTTACTTATAACAAAAACTAAAAAGGGCAATAAAAATTTTGCAACAAATAAAGAAAAGCAGAAAACCACTTTGAAGCGATTTTTCCCCTGTGCCAGTGGGCCGAACAAACAGACCCAGACCCAGACGAAAAGACAGGCAGACAAGCAGACAGACAGACAGATACTCTGCATAAAAAGTTGCCAAAACTAGCTGGCATTTGGAAACCTTTGCAAATAAAAAATAATACAGAAAACAATAATAATGACAATAAAGGCGAACAAATAATGGAAAAATAAAAAAATAAGATATAAAAAAAAATAATAAATAAAAATTCCGAAATAAAATTTACAGAAAAATGTAAACAAATTGCCCTTTTTACACCACCCGAGGCACATTCAATTCATTCGCATAATGATTAAGTTTTAAGTAAGGACTAATAAAAGAGCTAAGAGTGTATCCTTAATGATTGCTGGACAATCACTGGCTATTGACAATTGTTTGCAATCGCATTGATTAGCATAGCCAGAAGCAAATCTCAATAATGAGGTGACAAAGTCCAAGTCAATTTTGTGTTTACAAGCATAAAATGGGTAAAAAAAGGAAGTTCGGATTTGTGAAGCTGCCACCTTTCGCAGAATGTACTGAATTTTTTATTTGTTTGCATTTGACAAACAGAAATTAAAAAAAAAGATATACTAAATAAAAATTGTAAAATCAAGTAAATGAAGTAAATATAAACAATGGTATGAATGGTAGAATGACTTCATTTAAATGATAATTTCGTTGGATGGTCGCTTTCATTTAGTTTGTACTTCATCCTGGACCTTAAATCTTCAAAATAAAATAACGTTTTTTTCAAAAAGTTTCTTTATTAAATAGTAATAAAATTGAGGTCTAATAGCATTACCTTACTTCTTGGACTTCCTAGTAATAAAATAGTGTAAGTGCTCCTCACACTTTTTAATCATCCAACACTAATTTGAATATATATTTCCTCCATAACTTTTATATCTGGTAATAATTTTTATGCACCTTTGTACGAAATAAAAGACTAAAGAATATCAGACGAATAATCCGATATTAAACAAGTCACAATAGATGGTCTGAATGTTTTAAAAATATTAATCTCTTGAAACTTCCATTTAACTTGCCAATATTTCGTTCATAACTTTAGTGTCCTATAATATATTTTTTAAGACTTTGTATGAAATGAAACAGGAAACTGTGAAGAATATTGTTATTTTTATATTACTACGTTATCTTAAACCCTAATAAAAGCACCTCTTAGTTATAAATATGAAAGATTGCAGCCGCGTGCAACGGATACAACCCCATTCCAGTAATCAAGAGAAAGAGAGATTAGAGCAAGATGCTTAATATCCAGTGGGCTAGGTTCATCTAAGTCAGTAAGCATAGGCAGCGAAATTGGATGTTAGTGAAGGGATTTGAGTTTATTACGATTATTATTATAATTTATTTTATAACTGTTGTGTCTGATAATATTTGAAATGAAAATACTTCTAAAAATTAAGTGATAATTGATTAATTTTACTCGCTAAGCTAACATAAGGAGAGTAAGAAAAATATTTGCAAAATATTGATGATGTTCATGGAATGTTGGATTTGAGTATATTGCGAAAAATGAGTCTTCAATAGCTCAATGTATTTGAAATCAAAATTTGAAGATATAACAAAAACAGACTGAGGAAAATTGCTAATAAAAAAACTATTTCGATTTATATGAAAAAGCATTTTCAGACCTCTAGAAAGCAATATACCCCTAAACAGTTTCTGATTAAGATTCTGTTTAAATTTAGATTTGTTTTTGAGTATCAATTGAATAATATATGGGTTGAACACAATCAAAAAAATAATATTACTTAGCAAAACTAAACTTTCCGAAGATAATAAACAATCAATCGGAATAGAAAATTTTAAATGTTTAAAATGTGTTCAATAAATTTATAAGAATTGAGTTGTAGTTCAAGGATACGTTCTACCTGTTATAGAAACATTTCTCTCACTAACAAATAGGAACTAAAAACAAAATAGAAGGAACTGTAAGTAAACCTGAGTAATGTTTTTAGCCATTGCAAAGGGCAGTGAGACAATAAGTGTTCTACAAGCAAATTGAAGACAATTCACAAAAGGATAAAATTGAATTACATGTGAGAGAGATAAAAGCAGGACATGACATTTTCTTTACACCAAGTTTCGATTTTTAGTTTTTTACTTCATTGTATTGTAGTCTGGTAGGTGCAGTACGGAAATAAAAAATTTATAGCGTTGCTTATAAATCTATTTGATAGAAGGAATGTCCAAAGATTTTGAAAATTGAAAAAGAAATAATTGAAAAATTGAATCAACTAAAACATTTGAAGCAATTTAAGTTGAAAGAAACGAGATGTCCAGCGAAAATGACAGATTCAAATTAAAGTTGAATTTAGTACAGCTGGCAAACAGAGTGGTGCAATGTAGTGCAATATCCGAGATATATTGAGAGAAGCCAAAATTTATGTATATGTTTTAGGTAATTTATATTCAGAGTAGAATTCAAGTTATACATTTTGTTTAGTATCAATATTTAACAATTTTAGTACAGAAATTAAAGTTACTACAAAAAATATAAAACTTTGTTCTTCAAAAATTTGTAAGTTTTACTTAACAAAAGTGAATTAAGTGTACTTTCAGAAATGCAACTAAAAATATTGGAAACCTAAAACGTTTAGTACTTTTTTTCTTTAAAAGATTACATATAAACCACCATAGCTTCATATTTATCACATGCCAATATATATATGTGAAGAGTAACTTAAATTCATTCCCTCATGTACATAAAAGAGCTTAAATCAGCTCATTTGAAATGTAAATTTAATTTTCTACCGAAAAAATAAAAAAATTCTTATTATATTCATAGATCTTTTCAATCGATCCAGCAGACTACTTATGTATATTTAGTCGAAAACCATTTTGTGTATAAAAATAAACCTAATTTTTACACAAAAACTTTTAGATGTGAGAACAAATAAAAAGGCGCAAAAATTGTTGCTTTAAAATAAAGTGGAGGAAATTTGTAAAAAAGAGGAGCAAAGCCAATTTAGAGTAAACTCAAAGGAAAAAGGATTTTCTATATATCTTTTATGATTCCTTTTTTCACTTTTGTGCCTTTTAGCAGCAAACGCGCAATTCTCAGAGTAACAAGATTATAAACCTAAGCCATCAACGAAAATAATATCGGCAAATGCTGAAAGTGAATCCTTTTATAAGCAATTTCTTCCTTTTTCAAATTTGTTCTAGGGTAGTCAATTTTGAAAAGGAAAAAGTATATACTACATAATGTATATGAAATAAAATAAAATGAAATGGAAAAAAATTAACATTAAATAGAAAGGAAACTGGTGGTTTATGTAAAGCCTAATTTGCTTTGGTTGCCCGTAAAGCGATTGTGTATGTGGCATGCATCTGTGCTGTTTGCTGCGTGCTGCGTACTGCTTGCGATCCCAAAGTGAATTTTAATTTTGTACTTTTTGATTTTCAATTTCATGCTGTGAAAACGCACGTTAAGCGCTGTTGCTGCTGCGCGGAAAATAACTTTTTTTTTGCCTTTTTGGTTCCTTAAGTCCCGGAGGGCTTAAAAAGTAAAAATTATATGAAATGGTACACTGTGTGCTCTTTGTTTTTTCCCATTTCTGTCTGTTTCTGTCGGTACTAAAGTTATTAAAGGAAAAATTATATTAAAATGATTGATTTTTATTTTTGAATTCAGCCATTTTTTTTACAATTGCCATTTTTTCACAATTCATTTCTCATTCTCTCATAATATATTTAATATCATAGCAATTTTCAACAAATTTGTATGCATTTTCACTGCACATTAAATTTTATGCTCACAGCAATTGCATTTAATAAGCGTTAAGGCAACCCAACACAAACCAGAGCAAATGCAGTTGCAATTTGTTAAATTGCGAACAAAAGCGTTAATATCAACTTGATTATGCTCATTAGCAGTAATGTTATTAACATTAAACGACGCTGCTTAGTGCGGCTTGAGTGGCTTTGTCTCTGCTATTGCACTTTGTGCGCTTAGCAGCTGTAAGCAGTTCGCTGCTAACGGTTGTCAGTGTGAGATAGAGTGTGAGTGAGTGTTGCGTGAATGCTTTTGTGCCACTAATGACGCCTTATTGTTTGCATGATAATTAAGCCCCAAAAGGGGTCATCTACTTAGTTGTCTTACAGAGGAGTATTTTCCTTTCCACCTAATGAACTGCTACATTAACACAAACGTAGATAAATAGACAGTTTTCTGTATTATATATATAATGGTAACTTAAAAATAATTACATTCGGCTTCACTTAGACTGAGGCCGAATGTTAGTATTAAACTTAATTAATCTATTTAGCGGTACATTAAGCATCAAATCAAACAAATTTTCAATAACAACAGAGATTAATTTTATTACTCAAATCAATTTTTTCTATCAATTTTTCAAGAAATTACAAATATTGTACAATTTGAAGTCCGCGAAGGATTTTTATATATTTACAATAAATTTCATTTTAATAATAAAGTGACTTATGTCAAACAGAACTGTCATTCAAAGCATTATATGTGCAAGGTTTTCCATTTTAAAATATGGATCATGTAACACAATCACTGTATGATGCAAAATTCCAAAAAAGTACTATACAAATACTGAGAATTTTCAAGGTAATGGATATGTTAGCAAAGAAAATTGTCACAACTGATGTAGTGAAAGGTGTCGATAGTACAGTGTTCCATAAATATTGACTGTGTGCTGTGATATTTGGTATGGAATTGTATTAGGAGCATACTTTATTAATAATGAGGAAGATTTGATAGGAACTTTCAGTTCTTGTTGAAGTTGATGATACAGTTACAGATGTGAAAGATATGTGGTTTAATAGAATGGCAATGGAAGTCACACAACATATTCTGTTCTGGCTTTGTTTCACAAGAAATTCGCTGGATTTGTTACTTCACGTTTTGGTGACATGCATTAATCACCAAATAATGCGATTTTTCACTACTAGACTTCTTTGGTGGCGTTATCGTATTTATGCAAACAATTCTCAA
>NC_051846.1:210017054-210021737 GCF_002237135.1 Teleopsis dalmanni
TACATTGTGACCGAAAAGCTTTCGGAAATTCTCATTTAAAATTCGCGCGCTGTATATTTTCCGATATTTTAAGTTTATGTAGTTTGGCAGCACTGTCCTTAATTACTATGCCAAAAATGAGCGCGATCTGTCAGACAGTTCGTTTACGGCAGCTGTTGAAACCAGTTCACCTCAGTAGGGCGTTGCGAAAAAAACAATGGAAAAAAATATTGAACAAAGAGTTTGCATCAAATTTTGTGTTTCGAACGAAATTTCGTGTGCAGAATCGTTGCGAATGCTACAAAAGGCTTATGGGGAATCAGTTTTATCGAAAACTCAAGTTTATGAGTGGTACAAAGCCTTCCAGGACGGTCGTACGACCGTCGAAGACATTTCGCAACGCACTACTGAGGTGAACTGGTTTCAACAGCTGCCGTAAACGAACTGTCTGACAGATCGAGCTCATTTTTGGCATAGTAATTAAGGACAGTGCTGCCAAACTACATAAACTTAAAATATCGAAAAATATACAGCGCGCGAATTTTAAATGAGAATTTCCGAAAACTTTTCAGTCTTAATGTACTTTATTAATAATGAGGAAGATTTGATAGGAACTTTCAGTTCTTGTTGAAGTTGATGATACAGTTACAGATGTGAAAGATATGTTGTTTAATAGAATGGTAATGGAAGTCACACAACACATTCTGTTTTGGCTTTGCTTCACAAGAAATTCGCTGGATTAGTTACTTCACGTTTTGGTGACATGAATTAGCCATCAAATCATGCGATTTTTCACTACTAGACTTCTTTGGTGGCGTTATCGTATTTATGCCAACAATTCTCAAACTCTCAAAAGTTTAAATGAACTTTCAATAAGCAACTTGGTAATGATAATAATTTATGAGTTAGGCCAAGGTCTTTATGCACTCTAGGACACGAAACAGCTTCTTCGGAGTGAGCTTTTTAAGGTTCGCATCCTCTAGTTTGTATGCACCTAAGATTTTGTGTCTTCTGTGGCCTAGTGGATTATAGTTGGTGATCAATAGTCTCTTCCTCAACTGGACCCTAACAATATTTTTTACTACTATACTAGATTTAAACTTATTAAAAACTTAAATATTAATTAATTTAATAAAGTTTCAATGTTTTTAAATTAACAACAAAAATTTTGTTCTCAATTATATGTTATAGCATTGGTTATTAATTTAGCATACTTATATTTATATTTTTACTCTCATTTTCTCCGTGCAAATTATATATTTATTTTTTATTACTTTTCTTAACACGATTCCCTGAAGGTGAACTTTAATACCAAAAACACTAAACTTTGGTCAAAAATTCATGAGATTGCACTCGCTGAACGCATCACATCGCGGAATTTATGGTAGTAGTACATAAATGCATTTAAGCACAATAGATCTTACCATATAAAATAGCACACAGTGGCATGCTTTAATGTCGAGAACACATAAAAACGCCATATTTTACGAAGCGAATAACTGAAGGAAATGAAATGCTGGATAAAAATTCCTATTTAAAAAAATTTGATGAAAATTGCAAAAAAAACGCAACTCTGAAATGACAAATTGAACTGTTTAGTTTGATTTACGTGCATGGAGATGCCTTGAAAGCAAACTCCTACACGTCACACCTACTTGGAATACAACAACTTGTCTTTAAGCTATATGCGCTGCGTTCATACAAAACAAAACTCGACAGAAATGCGCTTAAAAGCATCTAACGATGAGGATTTTTTATGAGATTGAAAAAAGTTAGATGCACTTAAAAAATTAGCAGCTTTCGCAGAATTCGCCACATTAACAACGCTAGGACAAGTAATCGGCAATGCAGCTGACATCGCTGAAAGCATCGACTAAAATTTTGTAATCGTAGAGTGCGTAACTTCCAACCAACTTTGCTTTCCATTTGCTAATACTTTCTGATCCGTTTTTGTTGCAATGTAAAAAAGTGCAAGTAGTCAGCTAAAGCCTTTCAAATTTTTTTAGTTTTTGTTACAGTTTACACTTTAAATTTTGTATTTTTTATAAAATTATGATGTTATCAATATGTATATAACAAACATAAAAACAAATATAAAAAAATATGTAGCTATGAGAGACTAAATGTCCTAACGATGAGTTCTTATGAGACAATTAATACGTTCGCCAGTACTAATATTCGTTATACAAAAGTCAAATCAAATAAAAGTAACTGAAAATAAGATTTTACAGTGTAATTTTATATAAATTATTGTAATATTAATAATATTAAAGTCGTATTTAAAAGTTGCTACATATTTTTAGAAAATCCGAAATGAATTTAGTTGATCGGACAACATTGCGTATGAGTACTTTTTATTTTCATACTTGCCTTTGAGCAATATTTATTTATATGGATATCCTTAAACCATTTGAATAGCGTTTTAATTATTTTTTAAATATTTTTAGCAAATGTGTTATGTACCTGAAAAGAAAGAAAAAAGAAAATTATAACCATCAATATTACCCTTTTGTTATTATTTTTTATCAGAAACATATATATTTTTTATTAGCTTTTAATTTAATTTGCTTGCAGATATCTATCTATGCTTACTTATGAAGCACGTTTTCTACTTATTTTTCAATTTTAATTACTTCACATTAGAAATTCATTGCATAATATTTTATTGCTTATCTAAGCCAGTGGATGCAGTAGCTGGAAAAATGTGCTTGACACCTCACCTTTGAACCAGCTTAAAGGCAATTTGCCGCACATAATTGAGCGCAGTTGTATGATTCAGTGAATACACGTAGGTATATAGCTAGGTATAATTAAAGTAATCGCCGTTCTAGTACTAAAAAATAAGAAGTATAAGAGTTTAGTTAACTACTTTTACTAGTAATTACTAGCGCACAGTTGTCTATGCAGCGGCAAATATCAAAGAAGACAGCTTAGAACAGAAATTTCTTATTCAATTATTAACACAAAACTAATGATGCGAACTATGCCAACTGAAGTCTTAAAAACGTAAGGTTTAGAGTTCAAATTCATACTCAAATCCATTTAGTTAAATAAATCATTTACATATTGAGTCTCAATATGGTGTGCTTTCCCGTAAAATAGAGCAAAGACCTTTGGGGGCAGTATTCAATTCAATGTGTACATTTATGTTTCAATAAATAAATTTAATTTATGTTAAATAAATTATTTCGATTGATTTGACATGCGTATGATTTAAACTAAGTCAATATATTTAATGCCATGTCACAACAAATGAAGCCAAATACAATAGCTACGGGTAAAATATATTGGTAAAGCAATACTTGGAAGACAAATGGAAGACAAATAACTATTACTAGATAGTATGTAAAGTAGTATGTATAAAAACAATTATTTAAGAATTTTATACTAAGCAATATTTATTAAGATATTTAAGTCATAAAGCAATACTTTTGAAATGGGAAGCAACTAATTATTAGTAGGTAGTATGAATAAAATAATTATTTAAGAATTCTGTAGTTAGTAATATTTATTAACATATTTAAGTCATAAGAACATTTTTAAATTTTATAAAAATAACTTAATTCAATAGTTCAACATCCAGCTTTAATAACGCACAGAAGAAACTTGTTTCATATGGAATTTCTGTCACCAGAACAGAGTAAGAGCTCTTCTCTAGATATAGTTCTGGACTTTGTTCATAAAGCTTTAAAAGGCTTTGTGTAATCAACAGTGAAATTGGTACAATAGGACTGGCTGCTGTGTGATTTCACGTCAAAGCTTTAATAATAATAATAGTAGTTGAATGTTATATGTGTGTCACTTACGTCTTAGTAAAATTCACTTAACTCTCAGACAAACAGTGTTTTTCATTTCATCCATCAGATTTATTTAAAGTAAAACCCAGCACTTGCAGAGTGTGGATTGAGTCCGGAAAACCACTGCAACCTATAATCTAATAAAAATGATAGTCAATTTGAAATTCCAACTTCGATTATTGCTGCAAATCGTTTATTGCCATCACGAATGAAATGAATACACCAATAACGTGCCAACTGCATGCGATTCGTGGCGGAGCAAATGTCTAAATGTCCTTTAGCATAAGGATAATAAAAGATTAAATTCAAAACTAAACAATACAGTGCACCATTAAATGGAAAACAATTTCTTGGTAAACAAAATTGTGAGGAAGTGAATGGTGAAATTGGAGAGGAAAGCACGTAGTTGCAATTTCTTTATTTTCGAATTTATCCTGCTGGGCGTGCTGCTTTTACTCCTGCTGCAACTGCAGTGGCTGATATTGCTACTGTTTTTCATTTTAATATTAATTTTTTCTCTATTCTTTAGTTTGTTTTTTCTGCATTCAAAATTTGTATATTTAGTTCAATGTGAAGCCCTCTTTGCTGTGCTCTGGAACATTGTGGCTGGAGGGTGAAACAAAATGCTGAAATTGCAACAAATTAACTACAAGCGATTGATGTGAAAGCAATAAGCTGAACGTCGAACTTGAGCATTTACTCGCACTCAATTTAACTTCATGTAGGTTAGTGCAACAACACAGAGAGGATGCAACAAAATGAAACTATAAGGGACTTGCATCGTATGAACTCTTATAAGATTTATACTTGTATCAGTGCAGGTGTATCAGTATTTTGTTAAAAGGTAAGTTAAAATTAAACTTAACAAAATGAAAGCACATACTTTTTATTGAAGTAAACTTTAACA